>NW_003852619.1:206740-221126 GCF_000181295.1 Otolemur garnettii
CCGGGCTGGGGATTCGAACCCGCCACCTTAGGTGTATGTGGCTGGCGCCTTAGCCGCTTGAGCCACAGGTGCCGAGCCGAAAATGACCATTTCTATTGTGTGTGTGGTTTTTTTTTGAGACAGAGTCACTCCAGAAAACAGTTCCAGAATTGCTTTGAAGGGTAGACTAGGCACTGGCATTGGTGCATAGCTTCCTTAGAGGAGTACTTTGAAGGTTACCGTGGTGATATTCAGCAATGAGGTATGCAGCACTTTATCCAGGATTAGTTTTGGAAGTTGTTGGACCTTATACATAATTTTTAATTTCTGTACACTCAAATTTATGTATCTTTATGTTTCTGGGTTTTAGGTTATGTTTGTAATGATGTTAGAAAATATAAAATATATGTGTATGCCATCCAGAGTAGGAGACTATCTGGAAAATCTAATTTATAATCAGAAATTTGCTCCATTTACATGGAGTCAAAGCAAAGAGAATTCTGGTATGTTTTATTCAAACTATGGTAAACCTGGAGGATTATCTCTGCTACACTGTGGGGTATGAATTTCTAGTGACCAGAATATTTTTGCATTAAAAAGTATTTTGCCCTTTACACAGTACCAAATATTTGTAAGTTCTAACCATTCAACTCTCCTTTTTCAATATTTCTTATCAGGTACCAAAGCTTTTGTGTTTACAATGTTACCACATGAAGGACATGTTACAAATAATTAGGATTGAGTTTATTGTGTATCAATTGCATATTTCATTTGATGATATTTTCTCACTTTGTCCTCAAATTCCAAAAGTGAATAAGTCTTTCAGTACATTATAAAATAAACTACACTTCTTAGGGTAGAACTGGGGCACACAGCACTGTGATCTGTAAGTGTTGAAGGATAGTTTTTTTTTTTTAAACTTTCAGATTAATATGTGTGTACAGATGATTAGGTTACAATGTTTGTGGATAGTTTTTTCTTTTGTTTGAGACAGAGTCTCAAGTTATCACCCTGGTTAGAGTGCACAAGCGTCATAGCTCATAGCAACCTCAAACTTTTGGGCTTAAATGATTCTCCTGCCTCAGCCTACCAAGTAGCTGGGACTACAGGCTCCCACCACAATGCCCCGCTACTTTTTGGTTGTAGTTGTCATTGCTTTGCAGGCCTGGGCTGGGTTCGAACCCACCAGTTCTGGTGTATGTGCTTGGCACCAGCTGCTGAGCTACAGGCACTGAGCCTGACAAATATTTTTGAATGAGCTCTAGCAAATAAAAGGGGGAAGGGGGTGCTGTGAAACATTCCTTTTTTCTTTTCCTTGAGACAGATTCTCACTCTGTTGCCCTAGGCTGGAGTGCCCTGGCATCATCATCATAGCTCACAGCAGTCTCAAACTCTTGGGCTCAAGACATCCTCTTGTCTCAGCTTCCACAGTAGCTGGGACCACAGGTGCCGGCCATAACTCCCAGCTACTTCTTCTATTTTTAGTAGAGAGGCAGTCTCCACTCTGCTCTGGCTGGCCTGGAACGCCTGAGCTCAATGTGCTAGCCTTGGCTCCCAGAGTACTAGGATTACAGGCATGAGACACTGGCCTTGCCTAAACATTCTTCTTTTTTTTTTTTTTGGAGACAGAATCTCACTTTATCACCTTCGGTAGAGTGCTGTAGTGTTACAGCTGACAGCAACCTTCAGCTCTTGGGCTTGGGCGATTCTCGTGCCTCAGCCTCAGCGTGTAGCTGGGACTACAGGCGCTGCCACAATGCCTGGCTACTTTATTTTTTGCAGTTTGGCCAGGGTGGGGTTTGAACCCATCACCCTTGGTATATGGGGCCAGCGCCCTACTCACTGAGCCACATGTGCCGCCCTGCCTAAACATTCTTAAATGTCAGTATAAATTTGGCACAAAATTTATTTATGGGTCAGTCATTAGTCTTCCTCAGTGGTATTTTGAGAGCAGTTCACAAAATGAGAGCAAGTTCAGAAAACAGAGGAACTTTCCAGTTTTGTTCAAAATATAAAATTGTTTTAAGTCTCAGTTGCTACACAATCAACTGAGAACATAAATTTATAAAATAGTTGGAAAAACTATTTGTGCCATATACTATAAATGTGATGTCTGGAGCAGCAAATCTGTAGTTTTCAGTTAATATGAAAACTGGAAAACATTTAATATCAATGTTACAATTGAATTAAATTAAAGTGATTTGGCACACAGCCCAATTTTTCTATTACTTCAAGTGGAATTTTGCATATAACTGTAAATTTTCCACTACTCCTCATTTAAGGTTCTAGCTGCATCATTCTGTAACTTGAATGTATTAAAAACTACAGCATTCTTGGTTCAGCAGAGGAGAAAAAAGCAAAAAACAAAAACTACAGCACTCTACCAAAGATCGTCTCCAAAAGAAATGGAAATTTATTTTGAGTAGTATTCCATTCCTCAAAGCTGTAAAGGTAAGTAGAAAATGTCTCAGACTTTATTTCTTGTAATTGATATTTAGATGTTTCTGCTTAACTTTTATTTGTTCAGTTGAGTAAATATACCATGACTTTTTTTTTAAGTTGAAGAAAAAAAACAATAGACACAGGGGATGCAAGAGACACAGACATGGAAGGAATTTAGGAAGGAATATAATTTAGAAACTGAACTGAAAATAATCATCATATTGCATCAGGAATGCTTTAGAGGTGACACGGGGTGAAAGTTTCACCAGTGACAACGCGGCTTACAATATTTCTCAGTTTGGAAAATTTGTTATTAAGTACGTATTAATAGTGTATTTTGTATTTTACCAAATTTTTTTTTAAAAAGAAACAGAAAATAAGAGTTCCTAACCAAACTCTATTGTATGAATCTAGGAACATTTGTTAACAGCAATGGAGACACGGTAATAGGTCACTTCTTCCTGTCCTAGGAAGAGTGGCGCTTCACTGGGGCCCTCCCCGTTTTTCTCCCCTGCACGGAGCACCAGCACTCTTGGTGGTCAAAGGTCCAGTACGGTGGATTAGAAGTAACTAACAACAACAACAAAAAAAAAGATGATAAAAACTTGGAGTTAACCGGGGGTCGAAGGACCGGAAAGGATCCTTTAGCACTTCAAACATCTTGGGGGAGGGTTGGGGAGGCAGGGTAAGAAGGAGCCTAAATTCCTAACAACGTTTCCAGGCTGCCCCAGCCCACGTTCCCGGGAAGACTGTGGATGCGCGGGGGAGGCAGGGAAGACCTAGTAGGTTCCCCTCCACTCCTTTTGCCCAAATTTTTGATTTCCCTTCACTTAGCTCCGTCCTAGCTCCTCTCCCGCCCCCAGAGTGGCGAACAAATTGGTCGAGAGCCCGGCCTAGCCTAGTAGCCCAGTTCCTTAAGACTCCTAAGTCCTTGGAGGTAGAGACCACGTTTTCTCATAGGCGAGAATAGTGGGATGCAGAGAAAAAACATTTTTCTTCTCCAGGGCCAGTCTCCCCAGTAGAGAATCAGCTCGCTTTTCTCCATACCCAAAGCAAACAAAATGGGGGAAAAAAAAAAAACCCAAACAAAACCGAAAACAACCCCTCTCCCAACCCAAACCCCATTAAACCATTTAGGATCAGGTGCCAGAGTTAGGCGAGTTGGTTCTTTTGGTGGTTAGGGGTAGGAAAGAAGGTGCAGGGAGGGTCTGGGAACTAGGGCTGCAGACCCCTCCCGGGGTGTGTCAAAGAGGGGATTTTGAAAGGTGAATCCCGATTGGGCTGTCACCTTGGAGCTGCGCGAGGGGCAGAGGGATCCGGGGAACGAGCCCCTGAGAAAGCCTTGCCTCAGAATTCCCACCGCCTCGGGCTCTGCCGGACATTTCTTCCGCCCTCCCCTGGATCCCCCACTAAAATTACAGGAACCGCAGCTCGAATGGGTCCGCGGCGGAAACGCGGCCAAACGAGTAAGTCAGGCGCGGGCACGGCACCTTGTTTACCCCTTTCAGAGGCGCGCCCCTACGGGCGCCTAGTTTGCAGGCGGCGTCGGAGACGCTGAACCCGGGAGTCAGACGGCCACGATTGGTCGGTGATTGGGAGGAGGACGCTGGGTGGGAGGGCTGGGAGCCAGGCGTTGCAGTGCCAGCTCTCTGCCGCTAGATGCCGCTCCCTCCCAACAGGAGCCGGGCGCGGGTTCGTGGCCGACAGATGGCGCCTGCGCGTTCCATTCGCCTCCAAGTCGCCGAAGAGCGAACACCCCAAACAATCCCGAAGCGCCACCAAAAAAAAAAAAAAAAAAAAAAAAAAAAAAAAAAAAAAAAAAAACCCGCCGGATCCGACCGCCACTTTCAAAACCCCCCACCGCTCTAGAACCGCGGGAGCTTCCGTCCCTGAGTAGAATTCGAGGGTGTAAAGAAGAGGAAGGGGAAAAAAATCTTGTACCAGCCCAGGGGTGAAGAAGCCCCCGGCCTGAGAAAGAAGGAAGGAGGAGTGGGGGAGGCGAACAGTCTCCTTGCTGCCTCTGTGTACGCTGAGGGGGGAGGTAAGTTATAAAATGGCGGAGGCGAAGCTTCTAGAAGTTTGGAGGGGCACCCGGAGGGCGCGGGGCCCATCTTGAGGTGTGTATGGTTGAAACAGGGCGAGAGAGAGGAGTTGGGAGGGAAAGAGGTGGGCACTCTGTTGCCATTTAATTTCCCCTCAGTTTCCTTTGCCTCCGTGGGGGGCAGCCATGGAGCGGGTGGCTAAGTGCAGGCGGGGAGAATCTGCATCGCCCCCGCGTCACCCCTGGCCCTCCTTTCTCCCTTCTCGCCCCAAGTCGCTTCCCCAACACTTCCAAGGAACTTACAGCCCCCCTTCTCCCTACCTCCTACTCCTAGAGTGGCTTTCTACTGCAGGACTCTTCTTTTCGACTACCCTCGCTGAAGATTTTCTCTTCCTTCCCTCGCCCAACTCTCCCTCGGGGCCTCTACGGAGACCCCCCCATGGGTGGCCCAAAATGGAGAACGCGGAGCAGCGCAAGATGGAGGCTTCGCTTCTCTGTGTAGCATTAGGTTTAGGTTCCTTTTCTCCGGCAGGCTCTTAAGCCTCGGAGAGCCAAAACTGGAGGTGGGGTGGGGTGCGAGCCGTAGTCGGGGGAGGGAAGCCGGGGAGGCTGTGGTTGGGGTGGGGGAGAGCGCGGTATCGTGGTGAGGGGAAGGCAGCAAAATGGTGGTGCTGGGAACCTAGGGGGGGAGGGGAGAAAGAGGAGGCTCAGTTGTGTATATTTGGGCCTCGGACCGAGGGAGGCGAGGGAAAATCTACTCTGATCACACCCCTCCCTCCTGCCCCCTCCCTTCTCCGTTCCCCTCCTTCCTTTCCTCCCTCCCTCCCTCCCCTCCCTCCCTCTCTTCCTCCCTTCCTAGAGAGGGAACAACATTCATGTGACGGGCCCCTCTGCTTCTCCCCCGCCCCATCATCTCCAGCGCGTGGTGGGGGAACTGCTTGGGAAAGCGATTGGCATCGATCTCTCCATCCCTTCCGAGGCCCGACTTCGGTCAGTTTTCTTAGGGCAACAATTTTATAAATAGGTTGGGGTCTGGCCGTGTTGGCCCCCGCGCGCAGACCTTGCCCCGAAGGGGGCCCTGCCCGCCTGGCATGGGCGGAGGGGGGGAAGGGCGGGAGTGGAAGGCTGTTTGTTGGGGGGTTTTGGCGCCACTTTTGTTTCAGTTTTAGTGCTGCTTTTCATTCCCACCCCCACCCGCGCTGTCTTTCTCAAGGCACGAACTGAGCTGATCCTTGCCCCAGGTAGGCAGCCGCTGCTTTTTTCCCTCCACACTTTTATTCTTGCTTGGGGTCGACTTTCTTTTTTCTTCTACCACGTATCCGGAGATCTGTAGAAGGGCGATTTTGGGACGAAAAGGGTCGGATGGGCCATGGGAGTGAGAAGGTGTGGGAAACAGCATCAAGTAGTTCCGCAAAACTTTGAGCCCCGTTCCCATTTTCTTCTGGCCTAGAATTGTAAACGTATTGTTGATTTCGGCCCTTTTTTTCCCCCCGCAGAGAGAATGTCTTGTTTTGCCTTTAGTTTTTTATAAACCGCTGTACTTTCGACATTTAGTTTCCGCTCCCCCTTGGTGTATATGTCATTTTATTTTTAATTCTTAACTGTAATAGGTTGTCGTGTGATTTTTCGTGCTTCAGTGTTCTGCTTTAATTGTTAATATTGCATTAGTAGTTTCATCCGGTTTGTGAGACTTTCTCTTCTGTGGCCTAGAATGTTTTTTATGTTGTTTCCTATCCCCCCTTCCCTCTCCCTCCTTTCTCGGATGTAGTTTTTAAATTGTGGGTCATGGTGTTTGATTAAATGGTTATTTACAGTTTACATGATATATCTATTAGAAACTTTTGATCTGTAGGGTTAGGTTTAAGTAAACGAGAAGCTTGTGTTGGTTTGCAATGGTTCCTTAAAATGCGCGGGCCGGCCCCCCTCCCCCAGCCCCATCTTCCCTTCACACTGGAGTGTAAATTCCATACCCCTTTTCTCCCACGGACCGCCGTATTGCACAGCAGCCACACCCTGTATTTGTCTCTGTGGATTGGACTCATTATCAGCTTAATTTAGTGACTCTTAAACCACCATGATGGGACTTGCTGAAGCACGAAGCTTCTTTTCCTGTTTAGTCCTAGTGGTTAGTGTCGAAAGAGGAATAATCGAGGTTTCTTGATGAAACCTGGTGCGGTCCAACCTCTGTCTTTTTTCTGTTGTCTTTTTTCCTACTCCGGGCTGTTGGCGGTGTCAGCACCGCTGCTGGGGGCGGGGGTGGAGGGGAGAAAGAGTCGGGTTACCGAAGTGCGTCATTCCTGGCTCTAGCAGGGCCTGCTCGGGAGCTGCTGGTGTTTGTTACTGTCCTCGCAGCACTTTCCTGCCAACCTTCTCTCTCTGCGTATTGGTTGGGAGCAAAAGCAGGAGGCGGTCTCCTAATTCTGTCTGTAGCCTAGCGCGTTGCGTTTAAGGGTATATGTGAACTTACTTTAAAAAAAAAAAAAGGCCCTGGAAAGTGGATACATTTCTGCTTAATGACATACAATTCAGGTAGTTTAGACTTGTTTTCATATACTTCCCAATGAACAGTGGGGTTAATTTTGAACATTAAACCACTTACATGTTACAATGCCTTTTTCTTTCTACCTTGATAACCATTCTGTAGTTAGGGAACAGAAGGACCAGTTTAAGGTATGTAAGTGTTCGGCGGGGTTTTAAGTGGTTGAATTGTAATTTTATGGCACAGTTATGTTAAATAGTCTGGTTTTCTTCGTTGCGAGCTAAGGTGCTGTATGAGTGCAAGCTAATTACAGATGTTTAAGTGCATCTTCATCACATATTCGTATTTATCCTTTTAAGTATAATTTTAAATATGGGTTGTATGGGTGGACTTCATTAAAATTCTTAAAAATGGTTTAACTGAATTCTTAAATTTGTCATCTTCCAAGAAGTTGTGTAGGGTAGCTGTGTAGTTATGTTGCTGGATTTTAACTTCTTGTTAGTCTTTGATACTTTGTTATCTTTGGGTTTTTCTTACAGAACATAGGGTCTTCCTTTTAATTCTTTTTGAAGATAATAATGGGGAGAGGGAGTGTGGGAAGTAGAGATGTAACAGAAGTGTCCTTGAGTTGATTATTGTAGCTGGAGAGTACAGGAGAGCTTATTGTTACTATTGTAACACTTTCGTGTATACTTAAAAATTTCCATAGTTAGAACAATTTTTGAAGAAAAATTTTCACATTGTTTTGGAATCTTGTTGTAATGACTTGTTTATATTTGCATATCAGAATTACTTGGAAAATTTTACTTTATGTATACACTTTCAAAATAAACTTTCAAAAATATATAGCAATCAAACCAGTGTCAAAGTCAAACCAGTATAGGACAAGTCACATAAATGCTTATGAATTGGTTCAACTTTAAATGTTTGTAACTTAGTCTGAATGTCCTTAATGTTTGGTTTTCTTTAAAATTCTTGGAAAATGGGAAAAATCCATTTGCGCATTTTGTAAATTCTGTTTGGTGTCTATTTCATCAAGTTGGAGTTACAGTGAGTCAGTAATAGAAAGGGATTTACTACTAATAGGAGGGGCTTTGGCAGTTGGAATAAATGAAGGTGGAAGGGATTGGGGTGCCATAGGGAGCATTCCTGGTAGGAAGATTGAGGTAGTTGAATTCAGTTTCAGTATTTAGTGTTTAATGACTGAGTAGAGAAGCGGATTGGAAAAGAAACGTACTTATTAGCCATTCCTTCCCACTGTGAAATAACTATAGTATTCTAAGGTATCAGAGACTGGCAGGGAGGATGAAGTGGGTTTTTAAAAACTGATATGCAAATGAATATTTACATTTAAATGATTTAAATAGTTCCCTCCTTAATGATCTGGTGCTATAATGAGTTAAAAGGTGATATGTAAAATATTCTAGTATTTTCTGTTACCATTCTGAACATTGCCCATAAGCAGTAAAAATGCTTTGTAATTAAAATCCTAATGTACTCATGAACTGCTCCTAAATTACTTTTAAGGTAAGTGCCTTAGTTTTTGCAATTTTGCATTGTTCAGCATTGGGTTTCTTTCTTTCCTCTGAGATGTATTTTGGGATAAATGTCACAATTCTGAAGGGAATACAAAATGATGTTTAATTTTCATATTTGGTAAAAGGTGTTCCCTAATCATTATTATAGCAAAATTCCACCCTAGTCTAGGAATGGACATTTTAAAATAACTGTTAACATTAGCCTGTCTGTGTATTTCTATTCAGCATTAGAAGGATATTAAGGGAAGATACATATTTGAAATTTTCGTTCTTATGCAAGTATTCTTATGTACATGATGAGGATTGTGGCATCAGATTTATTATTGTGAGGTGGTAGCTAAACAACTATACAAATACAACATGAATTTGTTAACTTTGAAGTTTATTTTGTTAGGATTTTTTAAAAACCTGAACACTTAACAGATTTTAATGAAATTAGATTCTGCATTTCTTTCTTTCTTTTTTTTTTTTTGGAGACAGAGTCTCACTATGTTGCCCTTGGTAGAGTGCTGTGGCATCATAGCTCACAGCAACCTCAAACTCTTGGGCTAACGTGATTCTCTTGCCTCAGCCTCCCCAGGAGGTAGGACTACAAGGTGCCTGCCACAATGCCTGGCTATTTTTTGTTGTAGTTGTCATTGTTTAGCTGGGGGCTGGTTTTGAACTCTCCAGAACCCACCAGCCTCAATGTCTGTGGCTGGCGCCGTAAGCGCCGTGCTAAGGGCACCACGCCAAATTTTGCATTTCTTTTCATTATTTTCTTTTTCTACCTTACCGATTTTTGTGGTTACCTGAGGACCTATGAATTAAAATGGATGGGGTGGTTATGGCAGGGGCAGGATCAGGCTTGAAGCTGTTCCTTTGGGAATATGGGGTTAGATGTGAAAATATGCCATGGAGAGTTTAGTAGTGTTTAATATTCTTCATGTTTAACTAATGCCACCCACAGTCATGTGTGGGAAGGTAGTAAACAATGAATAGCATATTTTTTGCTGTGAGTTCTTCATGATAGAAGACTTCAGTTTTTGATGCTACGAATTAACTTTTGAACTTAAAATTAACATTAAATTAAAATTAGCAGTTTATAGAAGAGCACTGTTTGGGGAGTTGGAAAGAAAAGCAAAGAAAAGGAATAGTCCTAGTTAGGTGTTGGCATTAGTATACACTGAAATGTGGTTAATTGTTGGAGAGTAAAGAAGGAACTTTCAACGTTCAGGCTATTTTACAAGTTCTTTACATTTTTCTTTTGTAGTTTTCTGCATTTGATATGTGTTCCAGACTTTCTTTTTCTTTTTGAGACAGAGTCTCTCTAAGTCGTCCTAGGTAGAGTGCTGTAGCGACACAGCTCACAGCAACGTCAAGCTCTTGGGTTAAAGCGATTCTCTTGTCTCAGCCTCCCAAGTAGCTAGTACTACAGGCACCTGTCACAATGTCCGGCTATTTGTTGCTGTTGTTGCCATTGTTATTTTAGCTAGCCCAGCCCAGGTTCAAACCCACCAGCCTTGGTATATATGGCCAGCGCCCTACCCACTGAGCTACGTAGGGGCACTGCCTGTGTTCCGGACTTTTAATTTGTGTTTTGATACTGTCCTTATATACTAATTTTTAATATTTCTAGGTATTGTAAATGGTGTTTATTGCATGTTCTGTTTCGCAAAGATAAGTGAGAAAGCAAAATTATCAGTTTGATTTTCCTATCTCCTGAAAAATCCTCCTGCTTTGCATTTAATTTAACCAAATTTTATATATGTTCAATAATGTAAGTGGTGTTGCTTGATGAGGAGTAATTTTGTGTGTGCGCATTTAAAAAAATTTATAAATCTTTAGTACCTATGGTAATCTACTACCTGAATTGTATTTTTAATCCATGCTTGTTATAGTTCTTTGATACTGACCAGTAGACACCAGGCAGTCTTTCATAGTAAGTCAAGAAATTATTGAAATTGTTTTATACTTCTCCCAAAGAAAGAGAGGATGAATAATGTAGATGGTCTGTTCTTTTCTGTTACAGTCATGCATCCCTTAACAATGGGCATACATTCAGAGAAATGCATCTTTAGGCAATTTTGTTCTTGTGTGAACATCTTAGTGTACTTATACAAACCTAGGTAGTATTGTCTACTGAACACCTAGGCTATATTGTGCAGCCTATTACTTTTATGCTGTAAACCTCTGTACCATGTTACTAAACTGAATACTGTGTACAGTTTTAACACAATGATAAGTATTTGTGTATCTAAATATAAAAAGGTCAAAATATGGTATAAAAGATGAAAAATGGTAGTTTTATGGGACCACCCTCATATATGCCATCTGTTGACTGAAATGTGATTACGCTGTGCATGACTGTATTTTAATTGAAAAATATAAGACTAGGCTAGAGAGATTTCTGTAAACTGTGGATAAATTAATGGATACCTTAATTGTAAAATTTCTTTATAAGAAATTAAGAGATGTTACACATGTTAGAATGTTATACAATTTAAACTGTGTTGGACTTTGTTGGGAGAAGTAAATTCTATTTACACTTTTGTAGGAATAACATTTATTATAATAAGGTTTGACCTGTAACTTCTTGAAGAAACTTAATTTAACTGCCATTTGAGTTCCTTTTGAATGCCAATAACTATAGTTTAATTTTCTGTTTAATCTTCTCAACCACTTTGCAAGATAGGTTGTCCTTATCATTTTACATATGGTGAAATTGAGGCTCTCAGAGTAAAGGACTTGTCCCAAGTCACATGATAATAATTGACAGCCTTGGATTGACGCCCACCCGGATTAGCCTGTCCTCAAAACCTTTGTGCTTTTTTGTTAAGCTCAGTTGTTTCCTTTATCTGGTTTAGGTCTTGGGCTATCTGTGATCAGAAAGCATGCATTGTTATTTAAATTTTGCAAAAACCAAGGTTTTCCTTCACATATAGTACAAGGTTAAAGCAGATTTTTAATCAAGTTTTGATAAGTTGCTGCCTAATAACATGTCTGTATTATACTTTTTACTAATAGTTGAAATATACCTGAGCTTTGTATTTATTTGAATGTGCTCATGAAAGTTTATGGGATAATACATTTGAAGCATCTTCTTGATATTTTTTTGGGGGGCATACTGTGGTATATGGAATGGTTTCACAGAATTTTTTCCTTTATGTCGTTTGTGCTTTATCCAAAATGGAGGTGAAGTGTGTTTTAGAACAGTTTCCCGTTTTTTTTTTTTTTGAGACAGAGCCTCAAGCTGTTGCCCTGGGTAGAGTGCTGTGACGTCACTGCTCACAGCACCCTCCAACTCCTGGGCTCAAGCGATTCTCCTGCCTCCGCCTCCCAGGTAGCTGGGACTACAGGTGCCACAATGCCCAGCTATTTTTGGTTGCAGCCATGTTGTTTGGCGGGCCTGGGCTGGATTTGAACCTGCCAGCTCAGGTGTATGTGGCTGGCACCTTAGCTGCTTGAACCACAGGTGCTGCCCCAGCTTCCCAGTTTTTTATCTTGTTTATTAAATGATTATATTTGAAGTAAAAATTTAGACTAATTTTTTTTTTTGAGCTGGAGTCTCACTTTGTCACCCTTGGTAGAGTATCATGCATCATAGCTCACAGCAGCCTCAACCTCTTGGGCTCAAGCAATTCTCTTGGCTCAGCCTCTCAAGTAACTAAATTATCTAGGACTACAGGTGCTCACTATAATACCTGGCTATTTTTTAGAGACGAGTCTCGAACTTATGAGCTCAGGCAATCCACCCGCCTCAGCCTCCCAGGGTGCTAGGATTACAGGTGTGAGCCACCGCGCCTGGTCTAGGCTAACCTTTTAATAATTTAGTGCTCTGATTCTGTAGGGAGATCATTTTCTGTTGTTTAATAGTATCTTAAACATTCTCCTTTCCTTCTGTTACCATTTCTTCTGTTTGTTTCTACTCTGTGTGTTAGTTCATCTTTCACTTTATTAAGTTTTTTTGTTCTCATTTTTATGATATGGTAAATAGTATCATGGCCCCAGATTATATAGTTCGTTAGTGATTAGTATTTTGGTCTCAATTTTCTTCTTCTTTCATGCTTTTCACAAATTAGAATGCAAGTTTTTCTTCTCTGAAGGAATGCTAGATGTTGGGTTTCTTTTTTTTGTTTTTTGAGACAGAACCTCAAGCTGTCCCCCTGGGTAGAGTGCTATGGCATCACAGCTCACAGCACCCTCCAACTCCTGGGCTCAAGCGAGTCTCCTGCCTCAGCCTCCCAAGTAGCTGGGACTACAGGCGCCTGCCACAACACCCATCCATTTTTTTGGTTGCAGCCATCATTGTTGTTTGGCGGGCCCGGGCTGGGGATTTGAACCCGCCACCTTAGGTGTATGTGGCTGGCGCCTTAGCCGCTTGAGCCACAGGCGCCGAGCCAGATGTTGGGTTTCTTATCTCAGATAAAATAGTGGAGATGAGATATAACTGAATATATATGTATATGTATTTATGTATTAGTGCTTTTCATATCCATGAGTGAAATTTATATGTATTTTAAAATAAAACAATTTTTTTTTTGAGACGGAGCCTCAAGCTATCCCCCTGGGTAGAGTGCCATGGCATCACGCTCACAGCAACCTCCAACTCCTGGGCTCAAGCGAGTCTCCTGCCTCAGCCTCCCAAGTAGCTGGGACTACAGGCGCCTGCCACAACACCCATCCATTTTTTTGGTTGCAGCCATCATTGTTGTTTGGCGGGCCCGGGCTGGGGATTTGAACCCGCCACCTTAGGTGTATGTGGCTGGCGCCTTAGCCGCTTGAGCCACAGGCGCTGAGCCAATAAAACAATTTTTAAGAGCCAGGATCTTGCTTTGTTGCCGAGGCTGGCCTCAAATTCCTGGACTCAAGCAATCCTCCAGTCTCAGCCTTTCAGGTAGGTGGGACTACAGGTGTGCACCAGCTACACCAGCTAAATTTATATCTTTTTATGTTGATTGTTCCCTTAAGCTTCATTCTGTTGGAAATACTTTTTCCAGATGATGAGCAGCAGTTTTCTACCCAGACTGTTCAATATTAAGTCTTTCCATCTACATTTTCCCCTTTGTATCTCAAGAATACCAAGAACTGGTGTTCCATGACAGAATTATTCCCCAAGGTATCCATTGAATATTGTGGATTAGTTTCTCTCCTGCACATCCAGAAAGACACTAGTTAGGTACTATTCATGGGTGAATTCAGAAAATAGGCACTCAAGTCATTTCTTAGTTCTTCAGGGTGTCCTGAAAGTTGTCATATACAGGGCAGTTGGGAAATGATACCTAAATGCACCTTCATTACAAAATTTTACAAAATATTCTGAAAATATTCTCTATATGTTGGCCAGCTTCTGCTAAAATTTTGTAATGAGTATTTCTTTTTTCAAGACAGAATCTCACTACGTTGCCCTCGGTAGAGTGCTGTGGCATTATAGGGCACAGCAACCTCAAAGTTATGGGCTTAAGTGGTTCTCTTCCCTCAGCCTCCTAAGTAGCTGTGACTACAGGCGCCCGCCGCAACACCCGGCTATTTTTTGTTGCAGTTGTCATTGTTAGCTAGCCCGGGCTGGGTTTGAACCCGCCAGCCTTGGTTTATGTGGCTGGCGCCATAACCACTGTGCTATGGGTGCTGAGCCTTGTAATGAATATTTCATAAATAAAAGTGCATTTAGTTACAATTTCCCATTTTCCTGATGTATGGTGACTCTTGGGACACCTTATGCTGTTAACAGGAGGAACTCTAATGAGAAAGGTTACTAGAATATTAAGGGATTTGGTGTGGCTCTAAGCAAAGTTTTACTTTTTAGTCACTTTTCCTGCTAGTAACCATAATACAGCCTCTATTAAAAATTTACGTATGAAAAAGTATGAATGCAATTGATGGTATTGCCATTTCTGTGGGATAAATTGATTAGTATTGATTTCAAGA
>NW_003852619.1:221521-222643 GCF_000181295.1 Otolemur garnettii
CAGTCCACCCACTTTGGCCTCCCAAGTGCTGGGATTACAGGCATGAGCTATAGCACCTGGCCCACTTAGGTGTTTTAAAGAATTGAATGTGGAAAGTTAAATGCATAATTTTACTTGTAAAAAGGAATATTGTGGAAGCACTCTTCATTATACAACTCAAAATCTTTCATAAAAAGTCTTTGATAGTGATTAACATTAACAATAGCTAATACTAACTAAACTCTTATACTATGTGCCAGATACCCTTATGAAGGCTTTGTGGGTATTAGCTCACTTGTTTTTCATAACACTATGAGATAGGATGACCGATAAGATTATTGTTCAAGCCAGGATATGCCCTTGGTAGAGTGCCCTGGTGTCATAGCTCATAGAAACCTCAAGCTCCATCTCTAAAATAATAACCAGGCTTAAAAAACAGCAAAAACAACAACAACAACAAAAATAACCAGGCATGGGCCAGGCATGGTGGCTCATTCTTGTAGTCCTAGCACTCTGGCATTTTTAGAGATGGGGTCTCACTCTTGCTCAGGCTGGTCTTGAACACCAGATTTCATGCAGTCCACCCTCCTCAGCCTTCCAGAGTGCTAGGACTACAGGCATGAGCCACCTTGGCCTAAAGCCGGGATACTTTTGAGAGTGAAAGAGGGCACTACCTAAATGGCATACTGGGATAATAGCATAAATTAGAATAGTCCCAGAGAAACTAGGATTTATGATGACCCAAATTGATACCTCTTTGTTCAGAACAGGAAACTGAAGTATGGGGGGGATGAGTAACTTGCCCAATTAGTATAGTAAATGGTAAGAAGGGATTCAAAGCCCCTACAGAAATTTCTCACTTGTCAAGCAATTCTCCTGCCTCAGCCTCCTGAGTAGTTGGGGCCACAAGTGCCCACCACAATGCCTGACTTATTTTTAGGGATGAGGGTCTTGCTCTGGCCCAGGCTGGTCTCGAACCTCTGAGCTCAGGCAATGTACCTGCCTAGGCCTCCCACAGTGCTAGGATTACAGGTGTGAGCCACCATGCCAGGCCCATGCCTGGTTATTTTTTGTTGTTGTTTTAGAGAAAGAGTTACTTTGTTGCCCTTGGTAGAGCGCCATTGCATCACAACTCACAGCAAC
>NW_003852619.1:223199-232242 GCF_000181295.1 Otolemur garnettii
GTGGCATCACAGCTCACAGCAACCTCCAACTCCTGGGCTCAAGCGAGTCTCCTGCCTCTGCCTCCCAAGTAGCTGGGACTACAGGTGCCCGCCACGACGCCTGGCTGTTTTTTGGTTGCAGCCATCATTGTTGTTTGGCAGGCCCAGGCTGGATTCGAACCCGCCAGCTCAGGTGTATGTGGCTGGCGCCTTAGCTGCTTGAGCCATAGGTGCCGAGCCAGTTTAGACACTTATCTGGAGTTGTTAAACTGATTCTGTAATATAATTTGAGGGTTAAATTTGGTAGGAATTGACATGTCATTTCATAAAATTAATAGTTCTTTTTTATTTATGTTGATTTTTTATGGTTATTTTTGTATTCTTGGCCTGTTTATGCTTGTGGTACTGCTCCCCCACAATTTATTAAAGATGAATTTAGATGTGGAGAAATGATTTCTGCACGATGGTGGATTGTTGAGTGGGGATGAGTGATAGAGATCTGTCTGATGTCTGATCATTTTATTTTTTCTGAGACAGTGTCTCACTCTGTCACCCTGAGTAGATTGCATGGCATCATACCTCACAGAAACCTCAAATTTGGGCTCAAGAGATCCTCTTGGCCTCGGCCTCCCAAGTAGCTGGGACTATAGGTGCTGTCACAACACCCAGCTAATTTTTCAGTTTTTAGTAGAAATGTGATCTCATTCTTGCACAGGTGAGTTTTGAACTCCTGAGCTCAAGTAGTACACCTGCCTCAGCCTCACAGTGTACTAGGATTACAGGTATGAGCCATTGTGCCTGGCCTGTGATGTCTGATCCTTCAGGTTTGTTTTCATTAAGTGGCTATTTTAATGTTTCATTGAGTAATTTTTGTTTGCCTTTGGACTTAGCCAGTTTATTTTGGGGAGTTTTGGTAGTGTTACTATCTTGTAAGAAGTCATTAACTTGGTCCATTTGATTTTGAAAAGTCTTTCATTCATTATAATCATTATGAGGAGAAGTTACAACTCGAAGAGGGACTGCATTTCTGAGCAGATGAAGGAATCTATGGCCTGTACAATGACTCCTGTGGACAAAAGATTATTTTTGGGGGGGGGTTGATTTATTATGTGGAATCAATACAGTTGGATTTAAAAGACCATTGCTGGTTTATAAGCTGGGGTCCATGGATGAGGGTGGAGGTCTGTGAACCCTCAAATTATGTACAAAATGTGCGTGTGCACATTTCCTCAGTTTTTAAGGTTCATTGTTAAATTAGCAGATACTTGAACTGCCTACTAGAGGTGGGATATACAGTGGTAAACTTCTTGGCATCCTCTGTAGATTACATACCTCTTTTCTCAGGGAATATAGTCAGTTGAACTTTATTACCACAAAAGGGTTAAAAACACCTGTTTAAAAAAATATTTTGTGCTGTGATTACTCTATGTTAAAGAATATTACACTAGAACCTATAGCCATCAATGCAGTTTTGAGATTAGCGTCCTTAATTTGAGATTAGTGTCAAGAATTCAAAAATAAGGACTACTCTGGAACATTTACGGGAAAAGTAATAGAGAAAACAAAAATAATTGAGAACTTTAATGTCTCTTTGGAATGCTTCAGACTTTGGTGATGGTTAATAAACGAAGTTATAGGCTTGGCACTTGTGGCTCAAGTGGCTAAGGCGCCAGCCACATTCACCTAAGGTGGCGGGTTTGAATCCAGCCCGGGCCCGCCAAACAACAATGATGGCTGCAACCAAAACAGCTGGGCATTGCAGCAGGTGCCTGTGGTCCCAGCTACTTGGGAGGCTGAGGCAAAAGACTTGCTTGAGCCCAGGAGTTGGAGGTTGCTGTGAGCTGTGATGTCATAGGACTCTACTCAGGAGGACAGCTTGAGGCTCTGTCTCAAAAAAAAAAAAAATAAACTAAGTTATAAGAGCTCGTGGTCATCCTGTATAAGTGGTTGTTATTATCCGGAGGTTGAGACCTTCTAAATGGTGTTGTGGTTCTGTGTAAAATCAAGAGGCAATTAATAGTCACTTTGCTTTATAGGACTCTGTTGTATGTCTTCACATTCTAAATGTGTGATTGTAAATGAAAAGTTAAGTTTATACATAGTTTTTTGACTTTGGACTCTTAGAATGTTAGCTTGAAATTCTTTTAGCAGTACATGATACTTAGTGCATTCATTTAATTTTTTTTTTTTGCATTTTTGGTGGGGGCAGGGCTCAAACCCGCCACTCCCAGTATATGGGGCTGGCGCCCCACTCCTTGAGCCACAGGCGCCTTCCCATTTAATTTTTTAATTTTAATTTATTTATTTTGCGACAGAGCCTCAGGCTGTCCCTCTGGGAAGAGTGCTGTGACATCAAAGCTCCCAGCAACCTCTAACTCCTGGGCTCAAGTGATTCTCCTGCCTCCACCTGCCAAGTAGCTGGGATTATAGGCGCCTGCCATAATACCCAGCTATTTTTTGGTTGCAGTTGTCATTGTTTGGCGGGCCTGGGCTGGATTCGAACCTGCCAGCTCAGGTATATGTGGCTGGCCCCTTAGTCACTTGAGCCACAGACGCTGAGCCTAATTTTTTATTTTTTTTGTTGAGACAATCTCCTTCTACCACCCTGGGTAGAGAGCCATGGCATTAGCCTGCTTTACAGCAACCTCAGACTCTTGAGCTCAAGTGATCTTCTTGCCTCAGCCTCCAGAGTAGTTGACTATAGGTACCCACGAAAATGCCAGGCTAATTTTTCTATTTTTAGTAGAGACAAGTTCTCCCTCTTGCTCAGGTTGTTCTTCAGCTTCCTTGGAGTCCTCTGCCTCTGTGCTAGGATTAAAACAGATATGAGACTATACCTATCTTACATTCGTTTTTTTCTTTTTTTTTTTGAGACAGAGTCTCACTTTGTTGCCCTTAGTAGAGTGCCATGGCATCGTCATAGCTCACAGCAACCTCAAACTTCTGGACTCAAGCGATCCTTGTGTCTTAGCCTACTTTGTAGCTGGGACTACAGGTGCCTGCCACTGTGTCTGACTATTTTTTTTTTTTTCTTTTTGGAATTGGAGTCTCACTCTTGCTCAGGCTGGTGTTGAACTCCTTAACTCATGGAGTCCATCTACCTCGGCCTCACAGTCGTAGGATTATAGGCATGAGCCACCCTGCCTGGCCCCTACATTCATTTTCTATATATGGGGGTGTGTGTGTGTGTGTGTGTGTGTACTTGTAAAATGATTGAGATTTGGTGTATTTGAAGTATTTCTATTTCTGGGTTTAAATATATGATATCCGTTTTCATAGATTTCTTTTTTGGGGGGCGGGAGATAGAGTCTTACTATGTCACCCTCGGTAGAGTGCTGTGGTGTCACAGCTCACAGCAACCTCAAACTCCTGGGCTTAAGCGATTCTCTTGCCTCAGTCTCCCAAGTAGCTGGGACTAGAGGTGCCCACCACAATACCTGGCTATTTTTTGTTGCAGTTGTCATTGTTGTTTAGCTGGCCCGGGTTGGATTTGAACCCACCGCTGTTGGTGTATGTGGCTGGTGCTGTAACCACTGTGCTATGAGCACCAAGCCCCCCCCCTTTTTTTTTTAAGATTTCTAACCTTTTCCTTTTTTTCAAAAGCAAGGATAGTTTTTCTACTCACTAGTATGTCTGCTACCTTGTACCTAATTTGCAAACTTCATGTTGTTAGAAAGAACCCTAAAAGACATTTTTTTGTAATCTAACAGAATAGTATTAAAAGTAGGAACATGAACCTGTAAGAATTTTCCTTCTACACTAAAGGAGATGAAATGTAGGAAATATTAGCAAAGCTATAATTTTTTCTTTGGTATATGTCCCTCCCTGTTTGTACCACTCATTCAGGCCAAAAGACATTCTTCATACTTTACTCCTGGCAGGAGAATTGAGGAAGTGGTGGTAGTCATGGCTGGCAGGGAAGCAGAAGCATGAAGGTGTGTTTTTGAAAAGCAAACTTGTCAATGACAAGTGGATTTTTCCAGTTCCAAGTATATGTACTTTTTTGAGTTTTGATTTAAATATCAGTGTATAAAGTACTGTTATTCATCAAGGAATGTTCAGTAGTTGAATTCATATATGTGTGTGTGTGTGTGTATTTTTTTTTTAGAGTTTCACTATGTTGCCTTTGGTAGAGTGCTGTGGCGTCACAGCTCACAGCAACCTGAAACTTTTGGGCTTAAGTGATTCTCTTGCCTAACCTTCCTGAGTACCTGGGACTACAGGTGCCCGCCACAGTGCCCAGCTATTTTTTGGTTGCAGTTGTCATTGGTGTTTAGCAGGCCCAGGCTGGGCTTGAACCTGCCACCTTTGGTGTATGTGGCTGGTGCCTACTCACTGAGCTACGGGCGCTGAGCCGTACATTCATATTTGGTGTTCTAAATATACTTGAAAAATATCAGAGGGATCATTTGGACAATATGAGATTTTATTAGAGAAGTTCCTTTGATAGGGAATTAGTTTCTAATTTTTGGAAGTTAGACTGAAGCAGTTAATCTAAGTTGCTGCAGAAAAATAAGTTTCTAACTTAAGAGGTAATTTTGTTTGTATATAAATACTTAGTGCTTAAGTGTACGATATTAGCAAGTATCCAAATTTATCTCTTAAGACCGGATGTTTTTAGTCTAGGAACTACGTTTTTATCTGATTTTGAATACCTTCTGTGCAGCCTATATTATATAGGTTTTCAAATGGTAATTGAGGCCCAGCGCCTGTGTCTCAAGTGGCTAAGGTGCCAGCCACATACACCTAAGGTGGAGGGTTCAAATCCAGCCTGGGTCTGCCAAAACAACAATGACGGCTGCAACCAAAAAATAGCCGGGTGCCTGTGATCCCAGCTACTTGGGAGGCTGAGGCAGGAGACTCGCTTGAGCCCAGGAGTTGGAGGTTGCTGTGAGCTGTGATGCCATGGCACTCTACCCAGGGGCATAACTTGAGGCTCTGTCTCAAAAAACAAAACAAAACAAAAATGGTAATTGAATTAAAACCTTAGGTTCTTCAAGAAATGTAACCCTGTATTATAATTGCACTATTAGTATTCCTTTTCAAAATCTGTGTGTTGGAAGAGAAGTAGTCATTTTCTTTCCCCTAGTTGGCTTTGCATGAATGATAGTCTTGACAGACTACTGCATCTGCTTAGTATATGGCAAGTTGCACTAGGCTCCTTAACATTTCATGTTTTGTTTCTTAACAACTCTCTCTGAGGTAGTTGGTGGGTATTTCCTTTATCTCTCTCTCTCTCTCTTTTTTTTTTTTTTTTGAGACAAAGTCTCACTTTGTCATTCTTGATAGAGTGCTGTGGGATCACAGCTCACAGGAACTTCAAACTCTTGGGCTTAAGTGATTCTCTTACCTCAGCCCAAGTAGCTGGGACTACAGGCACCCGACACAATGCCTGGCTATTTTTTTGTTGCAATTGTCATTGTTTAGCAGGCCCGGGCTGGGTTTGTACCTGCCAGCCTCCATGTATGTGGCTGGCGCCCTACCCACTGAGCTATGGGAGCCAAACCTGTATTTTCATTTATTGAGGTTCAGAATGGTTAAGAGACTTACCCAAGATCATTAAACTAATAAGTGGTACAGCTTACTTTTAAATCCAATTCCCCCTAATTTTAGAATACTTTTCATGATGATACACTGCCTCCCAGTGGGATGATTTATAGATTTCATAGTGATAACCTTCACTGGGGAAACAATAAAAGGAGACAAGAATTCTAAATGGATAAGACAGAGGGCAAAGTTAAACTTCCCAAAAAGTCAGAAAACATTTTGGGATTAGGTAAGAGAAATGCTTATTTTCTACTAAGAGCTGATGGAGAATAAATCATCTCAGTTTGAAGTTGCACATCATGTGTTTCATACTTTATAATAAACATCAAGCAACACCAAGAAAAGGATTGAGTGGAGGAAAAAGAATAAAATTTGTTTTATTGTACTGCTTTTAATCCTTAGTAAAGTGATACCTCAATAAATTATAAGGAATTGATGATTTTGTAGAAAGAACTTTGAAACAAAATATTTTCCAAAGCATATCTCACTGATTAAAAGGTAGTGTCTACTAAAGGACAGTAATTCTAATAGTAATGATCTATATAGGTAAACTGGTCTAAATCAGGCAACATTATGATGCCAGTTCGTGGTGTTTTGCTTTTTCTTTTTTCCTAGTCTCCCTTTTCTCATTCTTTTCTACTTCCAGTATCTTCACAATTTCTAAAGTTCTCTACAGAAAATCACTTATTTATTTCTTATTTTTACATATAGATGTGATTATTAGGTTTCTACTTTTTACCTTCACAGAATTAAAAAGGCTTAAAATTTACCAATAATAACAATGTTTAAGGTCTAGAAACAAAAACCTCGTAAAAAATGAATGAAGATAAATACATTCAGGAAAGGAATCAGACGATTGCTACAATGAAGTATTAAGCAATAATAGTAATGCACAGAAAGTGATATTCACATTGTCAAATAAGAGTATGACATTATAAAATGCTTTGACTCTGAGGTTCATAGAGTCATCAATTAACTTATTTTTTTCCCAAAGTCTCAAAAAATAGATAACTAATATTTATAAATAAAAATAAAAGATAATTTTTTTTAAATTAAATCATAGCTGTGTACATTAATGCAGTCATGGGGTACAGTGTGCTGGTTTTATATACAATTTGAAATATCTTCATCAAACTGGTTAACATAGCCTTCAATAAAAGATAATTTCAAAAAACAGATCATGCTAAATTTTATAGACAATAGAAAAAGAAGAAATACTACAAAATCGTTCTGCTTAATCTGAATATACCTGATAATCATAAAGGGGAAATTACAAACATAATTAACTTTTAAATGAGGATGCAATATGCTGTATCATTAACAACATATTAACAAGTTGAAGTAAAAATTAATGTTTAAGTGATGTACTTTAGTCAAAATCGAATCCAATCACACCTTTTTTTTTATTTTTTAATGAGACTGAGTCTCATCCTGTTGCCCTGGGTAGAATGCTGTGGAATCATAGCTCACAGCAATCTCTTGGCCTCAAGTGATCCTCTTGCCTCAGCCTCCCAAGTACCTGGGACTATAGGTGCCTGCCACAATGCCTGGTTAGTTTTTCTATTTTTAGTAGAGACTTTGTCTTGCTCTTGCTCAGGCTGGTCTTAAACTCCTGAGCTCAGTCAATCCACCCACCTTGGCCTCTCAGTGCTAGGATTACAAGAGTGAGTCACTGTGCTGGGCCAAAAAAATTGCATTGTTTTGATGATGGTTTCCTTATTTTACTTTGATGCTGTATTACTAGTAACAGTAGATAGTCCTATATGGAAGGTGTTAAAATAGAAATGCTCTCAAAAATTATCCCATTTAACCTTCCCAACAACCCTGTTAGGTGTCGCTACTGTTATTATTATTTACTATTTACTGGTGAGGAAATGGAGACATAAAATTTAAACTTGCCCAAAGACATACCTAGGAAGTGGTGGAGCCTTAATACGAACCTAAGTAAATCTGGCTACCAAGTTGTACTACTATCCTGCTGAAGAATGGAAATTAATGTGAGTGGTTTCCTTATCCTGGAAGTGTAAGTCATTCTTTTTCTTGTAGAGATAGTGTCTTGTTCTGTTGCCCAGGCTGGAGATCAGCAGCAGGATCTTAGTTCCAACTTCTGGGCTCAAGTGATCCTCCTGCTTTCAGATTCCTGAGCAGGTAGGACTGCAGGTATGCACTAGCACACCCAGCTAGTTTTTCTTATTTTTTTTTTTTGGTAGAGGTATGGAGTCTTGCCATGTTGCCCAGGCTGGTCTCCTGCTCCTGGTCTCAAGTGATCCTCCCACCGTGGCCTTCCAAATTGCTGGGTTTACAGGTATAAACCACTGCACCTAGCCTTAAGACCTCAAATCAGGTAGTATGTTTGTACATCTTTATAGGAATTTTAGGAGTTAGCAGAGGATTGGGTAAATATCTGATCCTCAGGTTTCCAGCTATAAATGGGGTCTAATACCACCTGCCTTATAGGTTATAATAGATATTAGATAATACAGGTTGTACATTCCAAATCCAAAAACTGAAATACTTCAGAATCTGAAATGTCTAGAGCTCCCATATGATGCTCAAGGAAAAGTGTTTTTGGAACATTTTAAACTTTGTATTTTTGGATTTGGGATGCCTACCTGATAAGTATAATGCAAATATTCCAAAATTCAAAAAGTTTTGAAATCTGAAATAATACTTCCAGCCTGAAGCAGGCAAGGAATACTCAACCTTTACTTTTTCTGTATGCCAGACAATGTGTACAGACCCCAAGGTAACTGTAATAATCAGATTTGTTAAGTACATTCCACATGTACTTGAAGTAATACACTACCTATAACTCTTTAGTGGTAGGAGATAATGTACCCATTTTACAGATGAGAAAACTGAACTGAAAGAGTTCCTATCTTTTTGGCTTTGTATTTGCTGATCCTTCTGTCTGGCCTGGTTCTTCTGCTTCAGGATGTTTTGCTCAGATACTACTCTTTCAATGAAACATTCCTTGGCTATCACATACATGTGTGAAATGATATCTCTTGCTCCCCGCCCTCTCTGTTCCTCTTTTCTTTTGCTTTATTTATCTCCATAGTTCTTGTCACTGTCAAACATACGTGTACATGGCTTGTCTCTTTTTCCACACTATAATGTAAACTCAATGAGAGCAGGGTTATTTGTTAGCCTTGTTCATATTGCCTTAGTTCCAGCACCTAGATCAGTGCTTTGGATGTAGCAGGTATTTAATATTTGTCAAGTGAATGTATAATTTGGTATCCAGGCACACACTGAACTTATTTGTAAGCTGATCCTAAAGTAAATTGGTGTAATTTTTTTTTTTTGAGATAGTCTCACTTTGTTGCCCTTGGTAGAGTGTGCTGTGGCATCACAGCTTACAGCAATCTCAAACTCCTGGGCTAAAGCGATTGTCTTGCCTCAGCTTCCCAAGTAGCTGGGACTACAGGTGGCCGCCATAATGCCCAGCTATTTTTTGGTTGCATTTGTCATTGTTTAGCAGGCCCAGGCTGGGTTCTAACCTGCCAACCTCGGT
>NW_003852619.1:233090-239174 GCF_000181295.1 Otolemur garnettii
CAGATGCCCACTACAACATCCAGCTATTTTTTTGTTGTGGTTGTCGTTGTTTAGCAGGCCTGGGCCAAGTTCGAACCCGCCAGCCCTGGTGTACGTGGCAGGTGCCCTAACCACTAAGCTATAGACACTGAGCCAACACAGCTAGTTTTAGAGATGGGTTCTCACTCTTGCTCAGGCTGGTCTCCCAACTCCTGACCTCTAGCAATCCACCCGCCTTGTGCTCCCAGAGTGCTGGGAATCAGAAGTGAGCCACTGTGCCTGGGAGGTCCCACATTTTCCATTTATAATTTAGTAGGAGATAACACAAACAACATGTTTACATGCAATCCTAGATACATAGTCAATGTACTGAATAGTTACATTTTAGTTAATAGTTAAGTTTTTTTGGAGGGGGAGCCAAAGTGTCATTATGTTGCCCTCGGTAGAGTGCTGTGGCATCACAGCTCACAACAATCTTAAACTCTTGGGCTTCAGCAATTCTCTTGCCTCAGCCTCCCAAGTAGCTGGGACTACAGGCACCTGCCACAATGGCCGGCTATTAATATTTAACGTTTTAATAGCACATAGTCTTTTCTGATGTTTTAGAGTGCATATCCCTTTTGTTTCTGTTTCTCAAAATTTTTCTTATAATTATGTAGTTGGAACAAACTAGTAATAATAATCTTGTACTGTACTCTTGCATCCAAATGGTAGCTAATTTTGGGGAGAAAGACATTGGATTTGAGATACTTAAACCTTTTTTTTTTTTTTTTCTGTCACCCTGGGTAGAGTACCTTGACATTATAGCTCATAGCAGCCTCAAACTCCTGGGCTCCTGCAATCCTCTTGCCTCACCTTCTGAGTAGCTAGGACTACAGGCATCTGCCACAACACCAGACTATAGTTTTTTTCTCTTTTTAGTAGAGACAAGGTATCACTCTTGCTCAGGTTGGCCTTGGAAGTCCTGAGTTCAGGCTATCCACTGGCCTCTGCCTCACAGAATGCTAGGATTACAGGTGTGAGCCACCACATCTGGCCGAGATCCTTGAACCTTACGTGATGTTATGAAACTGTAGTTCAGCAGCATTAAGGGTAGGAGATGAATATTGGGGATCACTAAGGATAGAATATATTGTTTTTTATTTTATTTTTTTTGAGACAGAGCCTCACTGTGTTGCCCTTGGTAGGGTGCTGTGGCATCACAGCTCACAGTAACATCAAACTTTTGGGCTTACGCGATTCTCTTGCCTCAGCCTCCCAAGTAGCTGGGACTACAGGTGCCTGCCACAGCGCCGGCTATTTTTTTATTGCAGTTGTCGTTGTTTAGCTGGCCCTGGCTGGGTTTGAACCTGCCACCCTTGGTATATGTGGCTGGTGCTGTAACCACTGTGCTGCGGGTGCTGAGCTGTAGACTACATTGACTTTTTTTTTTTTTTTTTGAAACAGAGTCACTTTGTTGCCCTCGATAAAGTGCTGTAGTGTCACAGCTCACAGCAACCTCCAACTCCTGACCTTAGGTGATTCTCTTGCCTCAGCCTCCTGAGTAGCTGGGACTACAGGCACCTGCCACAATGCCTGGCTGTTTTTTGTTGCAGTTTGGCTGGAGCTGGGTTCAAACCCGCCACCCTTGGGCTATGGGGCCAGCACTCTACTCACTGAGCCACAGGTGCCGCCCAGAATGCCTTGACTTTTAAAGGTGGGAACTTATAAAAAGCCAGAGGGTCAGGGGTGAAAACATTAACTAGGCAAGAGGAAGTAGAACTACTTTTAGGAGTGAGTGGTCAAAAAGATAGGAGATAATCTAGGATAATGTGGCATGTAATTCATAAGCATCTCAAATTTGAAAAGAATCCAGATGGCATGTTCTCCCATCTGGGAGATGCTTTTAAATTGTATACAGTATAAAAACTGTTCTTCCAATTATGTCAAGTTAAAATTATCTTTAAAGCTGATATAATCAACAATTATCCTTATGTAGATTGTTTTCTTTGTGGCATCTCATAGGAGTTGGGTTCTTCTCCCACACTGGGTCTCAGGTTACCAAGAATAGTTTTAAGCTGGGAAGTGGTCAGAGACAAGAAGGGAGGGTGTATGTGGCTTATTGTATTCAAAAAAGTCAAAACTACATTGTAATTATTTTGTATGCAACATGTATATTAGTATGACTAATCAATTGATTGTTCTTAAATATGTGAATGGTATTAGGATAATGTTGTGATGTAATTTGTCTTCAAAATAGCCCTGAACAATATGATTTGACTTGCTGGAATCTATTTTGAAAGGGAAAACTTGTTTTTCTTTTTTCCTTCTGTACTTTTATGTGAAATAAGTGTTTAAGCAACCACTTTATTTTCTCAAGTTTTATGGAAAAGTTAACTTGGGTAGGATTAATGCTGGAGATGAATATCTTATAGAATTATCTCATTTTTCTTTCTTCTTGGATGTGATGTTTCAGAGAAATTATTATCAACATGAAAAACGATGTATATGCATATTTTCACTTGATTCATTCTAAAATATTTCGGTAAATTATGAAATTTACCACTTTAACCATTTTAAGTGTATAGTTCAGTGGCATTAGGTATATTCTTATTGTGCACCCATTATCACTATCCATGTGTAGAACTTTTTCATTATCCCATGATAAAATTGTACCTATTAAATAATAACTCACTAATTCTCCTTTTCCCCCACCTCCCAGCTCCTGACAACCACTATTCTTTTTGTTTTTGTATCTGACTATTCTAGGCATTTCATTCACATAAGCAAAACCAGACAATATTTGTCCTTTCGTATGTGGCTATTTCATTTAGTATATGTCTTCTAGGTTCATCTGTGTTGTAGCATGTATCAGAATTTCATTCATTTTTTAAGGCTGAATAATATTCCATTCTGTGTAGGTGCCACATTTTGTTTATTCATTCTTCAGTTGACATATGCTTGGTTTATTTCTATTTTTGGTTATTGTGGATAATGTTATGAACATTGGTGTTCAGATGTCTGTTAGAGTCATTGCTTTTGATTATTTTGTATATGTACTCAGAAAAAGAATTGCTCCACAAACAATTGAATACCTAGCATATGGCATACACTATGCTAAGTACTGGTGATGTAGCAGTGATAAACAGGGTCTTGCTTGGTTCCTGCCCTCATTGAATTTATAGTGTAGTATGGAAGAAAGATGTTAAAGAAGCAGTTATAATTATGTTAATTGTTATAAAAGGGGAAGTCAGAACACCATGTGTATGTCTTCTATGATTGTAATATGGACTGTATTGTTAAGTGAAAAGAATATAAAACATAAAGAATGTTTTTCCGTATTCTGATATGCCCTGCAGCACTCCAGTCATTCTGCACCAACTAACTGGAAATCTCTTGTGTTGTTTTTGACATTTAAACATTTAATGCACCTATAATTTATTTTTGAATATGATGTGAGGTAGGGCTATATAGACTTTTAAATTTTCATTTTTTAAATTTTAAATGCCAGACTTACTCTTTGAGAAAAGATCTTGCTCTATTACCCTGGAGTGTAGTGGTGCAGTCATAGCTCACTGCATCTTTGAACTCCGGGGCTCAAGAGATCCTCTTTCCTCAGCCTTCTGAGTAACTGGGACTGGAGGTGTGGACTACCACAGCTGGCTAGGTTTTGACAATTTTTTTTGTGAAGATAGGTGTATATAGCTCAGGTTGCTCTTGAACTCCGAGCCTTAAGCGATCTTCCTGCCTTCCTTTCCCAAAGTGCTGGGATTACAAGTGTGAGCCACTCTGCCCAGCCGATACAGACTTTTGTGTTTATATATATATATATATATATATATTTTTTTTTTTTTGCCACATCTTGAACTACCTAATTGTTTTTCTTGTACACATATATTTGCCTGTTTCTTTGTCTTTGTTTTTAGATAGCAGTCCTTACTGAAGTAGCTTTATTTGTTCTAATGATGTTCTGCAGTGGGATTATGCTGTCATTCAGTATGAACTTTTAAAAATCTCATGATAATGGCTCGGCCCCTATGGCTCAAGTGGCTAAGGGGCCAGCCACGTACACCTAAGGTAGCGGGTTTGAATCCAGCCCGGACCCGCCAAAACAACAATGACGGCTGCAGCCAAAAAATAGCCGGGCGTTGTGGCGGGTGCTATGGTCCCAGCTGTTCGGAAGGCTGAGGCAGGAGACTCACTTGAGCCCAGGAGTTGGAGGTTGCTGTGAGCTGTGATGCCACAGCTCTCTACCCAGGGGGTCACTTGAGGCTTTGTCTCAAAAAAAAAAAAAAATCTCATGATAACTAAAGCTGTATTTTCTAATAGAACTGTACCCATTTTATAGAGCTATTGTTGCTGTGATACATGGTAATACTTACATTGGAGATAATACTTTAAACAGTCTTGGCCAGTATCTCAGACTCCTTTAATTTGCATTTCTTGATTACTAGCTAGAATGAATGTTTTCCCTTGTTTTTTCAGCAATGCATTTTGGATATGACTGACTACAGTTTCACTTGAGGGCCTTTTAATTTTTTTTTTTTTTTTTTGAGACAGAGTCTTACTATTCCACCCTAGGTATAGTGCCGTTGTGTCACAGCTCACAGCAACCTCAAACTCTTGGGCTTAAGAGGTTCTCTTGCCTCAGCCTCCCAAGTTGCTGGGACTACAGGTACCTGCCACAGTGCCCGGCTATTTTTTGGTTGCAGTTGTCATTGTTGTTTAGCAGGCCCAGGCTGAGCTTGAACCCACCAGCGTTGGTGTATGTGGCTGGCGCCCTACTCACTGAGCTACGGGTGCCTAGCCAGGGGCTTTTAATTATGAGTATAAAGTAGTTTTTTGGTTAGTACTGATGGTTTTAGTATTAGGTAGATGTATCTAATTATTTTAAATTGGGTATGTGTATTTTGTGATGTCTGTTCACCTTATTCGTGGTTCTACTTCATTTCAACTTACAACAGCAGTTGCTTAGGAAACCTGTAATAACCTGTACTTCCTCTTGTCTAGCCCAGTAGTGCTAAGTTGCATTTAGTGGACAGCCAGTTCAAGTGTTCTGTAAATAGAATGGGAGAGAATCAGGGAGAAGTCCAGGTTGTTTTTTCTTACTGCAGTGTAATCTTTTTATCAATGAAGCCCATAGTAAAAGGAGATTTTTATTTGGAGTCCAGCTTGTTTTTTGTTAATAGTGATTATTTTTAGGCTTGAGCAGAATGGATAATGTAATTTTTTTTTTTTTGGAGGCATATGTGGCCCTCTGGAGAGTCATATGGCATCCTAGCTCACAGCAACTTCAAACTCTTGGGCTCAAGCGATTCTCTTGTCTCAGCCTCCCAAGTAGCTGGAACTACAGGCGCTGGCCACAGTGCCCGGCTATTTCTTGGTTGCAGTTGTCATTTTTGTTTAGCAGGCCCAGGCTTGGTTTGAACCTGCCAGCCTCGGTATATGTAGCTGGTGTCCTAACTACTGTGCTGTGGGCACCAAGCCTGGTCTGGTGTTTTTTAGAACTGTAGAATTTTACAGCTGGAAGAACCCTTACGGATTAGTCCTCTAACCTCCTTTACACATATGATGGAAATAGATTAATAATGTAAAGCTAAATGGCAGCGTTAGGATTCCAACCCCAGGTCTCCTTATAAGATCAGTCTAGAGTTCTTTCTAATCTTCATTTTTATTTTTTGCCTGGCTAATAACAAAGGTATTTGGGTTTCTTAATTTTCTAGTGCACTTCTGTACTTGTATTGGTATATAGCTTCCAAAAATATTTGAATATATTTTGAGGCAGTTTGGGAAAGTAGAAAGAACCAAGTAGATTTAAGGTAGAATCCTAAGACACCATTGTTAAATGTGTGACCCTGTGGAAATTAACTAACTTTTTGTATCTTCATCTGTAAAATAGGCAGGATATCACTTATCTTGAAATAAGTAAAAATAGTATATTATGTTAAGTGTCTGGCACATGGAATGTGCTTGATGATGTTAACATTATTTTAGAGGCTCGGTGCCTGTGGCTCAAGTGGCTAAGGCGCCAGCCACATACACCAAAGGTGGCTGGTTTGAATCCAGCCTGGGCCCGCCAAACAATGACGGCTGCAACCAAAAAATAGCCAGGCGTTGTGGCGGGCG
>NW_003852619.1:239194-240286 GCF_000181295.1 Otolemur garnettii
TACTTGAGTTGTGTATTTTGCAAAGGTAATATCTCAGCAGAGTACAATGGCGTCACAGCTCACAGCAACCTCTAACTCCTGGGCTTAAGCAATTCTCTTGCCTCAGCCTCCCAAGTAGCTGGGACTACAGGCACCTGCCACAATGCCCGGCTATTTTTTGGTTGCAGCTGTCATTGTTGGCGGGCCCGGGCTGGATTCGAACCTGCTAGTTCAGGTGTATGTGGCTGGTGTCTTAGCCGTTTGAGCCACAGGCACCGAGACTAGCACATTATCTTTTAACCTATTGCATGTTTACCATAGAATTTTAGTGTTTCTTGTTCTTGAAAATGGTAGCCACATTAAACGGATGCGTGTGTTAGTTATGTAAGTATTTTTATATCATAATAGGTTTTGAGAATCTTCAAATTTTTGGTGTCATTAAAGAAGTATTTTTAAAGACCTATGTATATATGTATATGTCTCATTGCAGTATTATGAGGGAAATCATCCATTATAATCTATACCCATTGCTTTTTGTGTAGCTTGTCTTGTCAATCAGCAAAGCAAATAATTTACTGCTCTCTGCTTTTCAAATTACTTCATATATTTTATGGTTGATATACTTTATGGTATGTATGTTCTTTTCCATTTCATTACTTCCATAAAAAAGACTGGTTGAGGTACTAGTTTGATTTCTTCTCTTTTTCCATTCATCTGTGAGTGCTATAAGACACAGTGCACCATTGATTTTTGCATTCCTCATTTATATTCTGATTTTAAAAGAAGCTTGTTAAAAAGAGTTTGCCTGGGCAAATGGTACTATGATCTTTGTGGTTTGAAAATACATGGAATGCAAAGGCCGGGGAGTGGTGGCTCACTCTTGTAATCTTAGCACTTGGGAGGCCAAGGTGGGTAGATTGCCTGAGCTCATGGGTTTGAGACCAGCCTAAGCCAGAGTGAGACCTTGTCTCTAAAAATAGACAGGTGTTGTGGCAGGCACCTGTAGTACCAGCTACATGGGAGGACAAGGAAAGAGAATCGCTTGAGCCCAGGAGTTTAAGGTTGTTGTAAGCTGTGACACCACAGCACTCAATCTCAAAAAAAAAAAAAAAA
>NW_003852619.1:240306-241442 GCF_000181295.1 Otolemur garnettii
TCAAAACAAAACATTATTTTAGAAAATGTCAGAGACAAAATTCACGTTATTATAGTACAGAAAGGGACAACAAACATGAAAACAAATTTGTGGAAGATAGGACCAAAGGTTTTAAACCAGCATTCATACAGATTGATATGAATAACTACTGCAATCTTAAATGTTAACGAGCATAGAGTTTTTTTTTTTTCCTCTGTGCCCTGGGTATAGTGTTATGGTGTCATAGGTCACATCAACTTCAATATGCTGGACTCAGATGATCCCCTGTCTCAGCCTCCGAAGTAGCTCAGACTATTGGTGCCACCCACTATGTCTGGCTACTTTTTCTATTTTTAGTAGAGTCAGGGCAGTCTTGCTTTTGCTCATGCTGATCTCTAACTCCTGAGCTCAGGCGATACACCTGTCTTGGCCTCCCAGAATGCAAGGATTATAGGTGTGAGCCACTGTGCCCAGCCTGCACATGAAGTTTTTAATGCTGTTACTGTATTTATTAAGTTTTACTAAATCTCAGCCCCTAAGCTAGGCACTTGATATCTGTCATTTCAAATTCTTAGAAAATAACTTTTCAGGGAATAGGTACGAATCTCTACATTTTATAGACAGAAGAAAGTTGTAGTAGATGTACCCTGAGTATAATCAAGAGCCCTAAAATAAATGCTGGTCTACTTAGATCTAATGATGAGAAAGTAAAGAAAAATTCCACATAAAATGTAAACATGGGGAACAGTATTAGTTAATTAATTAAGTATTGGGGTCAATCTTAATGACTAACAATAAATGACTATCACATCTCATGGAATTTCATGAAATCATTAGATTTTTATTTTATTTATTATTATTATTATTATTATTATTATTGCAGTCTCTGGCCGAGGCTGGGTTTAAAACCGCCACCTCTGGCATATGGGGATATCCTTTGATCCACAGGCACCGCCCACTATTATGAGTGTTATAGGAAAGGTAGAACTGCACAGAGAGATGAATAAATTACGCACTTATATCCATTTTGTGATTATGGTTTTTGAAAAAGTCTTTCACAGAAACATGCATAATGGACAGTGGTTGAGAGGGAAAATACAAATAGGTGATTTATCAAGGTATTGGAATGCTATGCGATTGTTCTGATTTTTTTTTTT
>NW_003852619.1:241462-242693 GCF_000181295.1 Otolemur garnettii
CCTGCCATGATGTCCGGCTTTTTTTTTTTTTTTTTTAATTTGTTTAGTAGGCTTGGGCCACATTTGAACTCACCAGCCTCGTGCATGTGGCCAGTGCCCTAATTGCTGAGCTACGGGCGCTGAGCCAAGTTAAGCATACTGTTAAACTGATGAGGTTTGTTCGTTCTGTGTAGATCTCTCTTCCTGTTTCTATGTTTCTGTGTCCCTACCCTCCTGTTTGATTTTAACTAACATTCAAAGAGTATTTCCATAAGTCAAACTATTGAGAGTTGCTTGTACTGTAATTCCTTGCATTGTTTGCTTTACTTGAGTTGTGTATTTTGCAAAGGTAATATCTGGTAGACTTAATAGTTTCTGAAGCATGGTCCTCATGTCTTTACAGGATTTTTAAATATTTGGGACATGCTCCAACTGAAGGAAGAATTTTGTTATTTGTATAAAAATAGTATATTTTGTTATTGTATCAAAATTAATTTTGTTATTAATTATATAAAAATGCCCTGCCCATGATAAAAATTCAGTGAAAAGGGATATAATGGGGAAAATACCAATCCATCCACTCCAAGTTTACAGAGGTAACCACTGCTAATAAGTTTACTTGTATATTTCTGTTTATTTTGTGGGGTGGGGGAGACAGTCTTACTGTGTCACCCTTGGTAGAATGCCATAGTGTTATAGTTTATAGCAACCTCAAACTCTTGGGCTCAAGCAATTCTCTTGCCTCAGCCTCCCAAGTAGCTGGTACTACAGGTACCCACCACAACACCAGGCTATTTTTAGAGACAAGGTTTCGCTCTGGCTCAGGCAATACACATGCCTTGGCCTCCCAGAGAACTAGGGTTACTGGTATGAACCACCGTTCCTGGCCCTAAAAATTTTCTAAGCCTAAACAAATGGAATCATGCCTATCGTTCTGTAACTTGATCTTTTTCCCTCAATGATAACTTCCCTACATTTTACAGCATCAGCATATTTTAAAGCAGGGTACCCCCATTGCTTTTAAAAATGTGTATATATTCTGGGTATAGTGGGTTTTCTTCCAGAAAAAAGTGATACTGTATAATTATTTCTCTATATTGAGCTAGCCTAGACACTTTTTGCTGTGTGAGAAGTGCACGGGGATGTGATTTAGTGCATACTCTATTTTATTTTATTTGAGACAGAGCCTCAAGCTGTTCCCCTGGGTAGAGTGCTGTAGCATCACAGCTCACAGCAACCTCCAACTCCTGGG
>NW_003852619.1:242713-244140 GCF_000181295.1 Otolemur garnettii
GCCGTAACCACTCTGCTACAGGCACCTAGCCACTGCTCTGATTTTTTCTTTCTTGAGACAGAGTCTCACTCTGGTGCCCTCAGTAGAGTACAATGGCGTCACAGCTCACAGCAACCTCAAACTCTTGGGCTCAAGTGATTCTCTTGCCTGGGACTACAGATGCCGGCCACAATCCCTGGCTATTTTTAAAGACAGGGTCTTGCCCTTGCTCAGTCTGGTATTGAATTCACAAGCTCAACCAATCCACCTACCTCAGCCTCTCAGAGTGCTAGGATTATAGATAGGCATGAGCCACTGTGCCTGGCCTGTTCTGATCTTTTAAGAGATAGTTTTGTATAATAAAGAGGAGAAAACCAAGAAAATATGCTTCCTGTATAGTGTATACTGATGAATATTGATATTAAAACATTCAGGGGTTCAATCTAGATAACGTGTTCTAATGTATTTTTATATATCGGGAGAACTTAGTAGTCTCAACTACTGACTTTTTTTTTGGTAGAGACAGAGTCTCACTTTATGGCCCTCGGTAGAGTGCCGTGGCATCACACAGCTCACAGCAACCTCCAACTCCTGGGCTCAAGCGAGTCTCCTGCCTCTGCCTCCCAAGTAGCTGGGACCCCAGACGCCCTCCACAATGCCTGGCTATTTTTTTTTGGTTGCAGCCATTGTTGTTTGGCAGGCCCAGGCTGGATTCGAACCTGCCACCTTAGGTATATGTGGCTGGCGCCTTAGCCACTTGAGCCACAGGCCCTGAGCCATGCATACTCTATTTAAAAAAACTCTTTACTAAGTGTGTATTCTAATGGTGTATTTTCAGAATTAATTGTGTATAAGATGGAGTTTTTGTCTTCAGAGGCCACAGTCTTAATGCAAATGGTAGCTAATGAAACAAAAATACTCATATACAGAGTTATTGCAATAGAAGCTTAAAGTATAGAAACAGAATGAGATACTGATTATCTGGTGAGACTTCAGAATAGTGTTTGTTACAGAGGAGGGTAATGATTGAGGTTCATTAGGAGTTTCTCAGGTGCATTTCAAACTAACAAGCTTCCCCTTTTCCCCCCCATTCATTCCACTAATGTCCAACCTGAAGACACCAGACTGACTAGAAGTTCCTTTTTGTGTTTTTTGGAGACAACATGTTGTTCTGTTGCCAAGCTAGAGTGTAGTGGTGTCATCATAGCTCACTGCAACCTCAGACTCTTGGGTTTAGGCAATCCTCCTGCTTTGGCCTCCTGAGTAGCTGGGAGCATAGGTGTGCGCCACCACTCCCAGCTTTCCTCCCTCCCTTCCTCCTTCATAGAGATAGGGTCTTACTTTTGCCAAGGCTGGGCCTTCACTCCTTGCCTCAAGTGGTCCTCCTGCCTTAGCTTCCCAGGAGCACTGGGATTAGAGGGATGAACCACTGTGCCTGGCCTCTAGAT
>NW_003852619.1:244479-245927 GCF_000181295.1 Otolemur garnettii
ACGCCTGGCTACTTGTTGTTGTAGTTGTCGTTGTTTGGCAGGCCTAGGCTGGATTTGAACCTTCCAGCTCCCGTTTATGTGGCTGGTGCCCTAGCTGCTAAGCTATAAGTGCTGAGTCCTCTTTTCCATATTTTTTTAAAAAGAGAGTCCTGCTTTCCTGCTCAGTATGGAGCCTTATGTGAGCCTAGCTCACAGCACTCTCAAACCCAAAATTCCTGGGCTCAAGTAATCTGCCTAACTCAGCCTCTGATGTAGCTGGGACTACAGGCACACACCATAGTGCCTGGATAATTTTTCTATTTTTAGTAGTGATGGGGAGGGAGCTCACTTTTCTTAGCCTCTTTTGTCTTGAACTCCTGACCTCAAGTGATCCTCTTGCCTCAGTCCTCCTCCCTTAGCCTCCAGAGTGCTAGGATTACAACTGTGAGCCATTATTGCTCCACTTGAGATGTTCCTAATGCTTATACTACTCCTGCATCCACTTGCCAGATTTAGATTGGGGTTACCTGGAAACCTTACCTGAGCTCTCCTTTTCCTGATTAAGAACTACTTCAGCTACTTCTCTGTGCCCTAGAGCTTCCTCTGCATATTTATGTCAGTGTTGTCAGTGTGCTCTATAGTAATTATGTGAGATATTCTCTGTACTATAAGCTCATATGAGGAGAGAGTATGTTTTTTTTTCATTTTTCCTGACCATTTTATTAGGAAAAACTTGCAAAGTACATAATTGTACACTGAACACCCATAACCTAGATTTAACATTTAGCATTTGTTGTACAGTTAGTTGCCTCTCTGTGTGGGTTTCCCATATGTGGACTCAATCAATATTTGAAATGAAAAACTAAAAAAAAAATGGATGCTTGCATTCATGTGTAAAGATTTTTCTTGCCATTATCCTCTGAATAGTAGTATAGTATAGCAACTATTTGCATAGTAGTCTACATTATATTATTTATCGTAAGTAGTCTAGAGATGATTTAAAATATGCAGGAGGATCCTCCATAGGTTGAATGGAAATACTACCCTATTTTATTTATTTATTTATTTTGCAGTTTTTGGCCTGGGCTGGTTTTGAACCCACCACCTCTGGCATATGAGGCCAGCACCCTACTCCTTTGAGCCACAGGCACGGCCCAAAACTACCCTATTTTATGTAAGAGACTCAAGTACCTGTGCATTTTGGAATCCTGGAGTGGTGTCCTAGAACTGTTTCCCCACAGATAATGAGGGATGAACTGTATTTGCTTGGTTGGATATTGAGTCATCAAGCTTTTGCATGCTTCATTTTTTAAAATGCATTCTAAGGTAAGTTGCAGACATTAGTGTACTTCACCCCTAAAAACTTCAGCATTAAGATCATTAATTTATTCTATCAATTTTACTCACTTTAATCCTCTTTTACACTTTATTTATTTATTTATTTATTTTTTGAGACAGAGCCTCAAGCT
>NW_003852619.1:246633-251928 GCF_000181295.1 Otolemur garnettii
TTTTTTGTAGGGAGAAGGGCCTCACTCTTGTTTGGGCTGGTTTTGAACTCCTAGCCACAAGCAAATCCTGCCTGGGCTTCCCAAAGTGTTGGGATTATGGATGTGAGCCATTGTGCCAGCCTTTTGTTTGGGCTGGTTTCAAACTCCTGGCCACAAGCAAATCCTGCCTGGGCTTCCCAAAGTGTTGGGATATGGATGTGAGCCATGTGCCTGGCTACAATATCTATGTTACCTTTATCACCAGGGCTATCACAATGCTGGTACAGAAGTGCTTAGTATTTGTATTGAAATCCTTTTTTTTTTTTTTTGAGACAGAGTCTGACTTTGTTGCCCTTGATGTAGAGTGGCATCAGAGCTCACAGCAACCTGAAACTCCTGGGCTCAAGCAATTCTCTTGACTCAGCCTCCCAAGTAGCTAGGACTACAGGTGCGTGCTAGAATGCCTGGCAACTTTTAGAGATGAGGTCTCGCTCTGGTTTAGGTTGTTCTCAAACCCATGAGCTCAGGGAATTCACCTGCCTCGGCCTTCCACAGTGTTACAGGCATGAGCCAGTGAGCCACTGTGCCTGTGCTGTGTTGAAATCCTTAATTTTTTCTTTTTGAGATGGAGTCTTACTCTGTTGCTTAGGCTAGAGTGCCTCAGCTTTAGCCTAACTCATAGCAACCTCAAACTTCCGGGCTCAAGCAGTCCTCCTGCCTCAGCCTTCCAAGTAACTGGGACTACAGGTGTGCTCCCCACAGCTCCTGGCTAATTTTTTTTTATTTTTATTATTTTTCTTAGTAGAGATGGGGGGAGGGTTCTTACTCTTGCTTAGGCAAGTCTTGAACTCCTGAGCTGAAGCAGTCCTCCCACCTCAGGCTCCCAAGTGTGCTAAGATTGCAGGCATGAGCCACTGCATCCAGCTAATTTTTGTGTATTTGAATGTAAGTGCATTTCACTTGAAAAGAGTAATTCATTGAGGGCTTAGAGTTTCGTGGAACAGAGATAATTGAGATTATTAGAAGAATTTATTATTTAAAAGCTGAAATAAATACTAGATAAACAGAAAAGGACAGCTAGGCAATGGATTTAGGGATAGATAGCCACAAACTGATCCTGATTCTAGGCTGGTTGCAGTGGCTCATGCCTGTAAACTCAGCGCTTTGGGAGGCTGAGGCAAGGGGATTGATTGTTTGAGGCCACTCTGGACAGCATAATGAGACTCTCTTGCTACAAAAACTATGAAAAAATTTAACTGAGCATGGTGATGTGCACCTATAGTCTCAGCTAAATCAGTGGGCTAAGAGGGGAAGATGGCTTGAGCCTAGGAGATAGTCAAGGCTATAGTGAGCTATGGATCCTGCTGCTACTTCACTGCAGCCTGAGCAACAGAGCAAGATCCTGTTTCTTTAAAAAAAAAAAATTCTAGGTTGAGTAAGTAGAAGGAGGGCTAGTTATTGTTAGAGGCTGTAGAAACAGAGATAGGAGAGTACTTTTCATGGTAATGAGACAAACATTATAATTGGAGCTGTAGGTTCAATTTCATTAATAAAAAAAAGAACTGGGAGGGGGGATTGAAAACAAAAGAATAAAGCATTTATCTTTAGTCTTTGCAGGATCCTGTTGGGATTGCAGTGTGGATTGATGATATTTAAATACAATAAGTGCCTGAAGAGGTGGTCTTGCATTTTTCTTAAATACTTTAAAATACTTAAATACTTAAAAACTTTTCATAGTTTTAGAAATAAGTGCACAGGGCTGGGCATGGTGGCTCATACCTGTAATCCTAGCACTTAAGGAGGCTGAGGAAGGTGGATTGCTTGAGCTCTTGAGTTCAAGACCAACCTGAGCAAGAATGAAACTCTGTCTCTAAAAATAGCCAGGCATTATGGCAGGCACCTTTAGTCCAAGGTGACCAGATTTTAACATTGGTAAAGTGGGACACCATTGACGGGGGTGGGAAGGTGGGGGAAGTGGGGAGAGGGGCTATTTATGGTTAGGGACCCTCTGGTGGGGGCTTCCAGAGAGTTTGGGTCCTTCTGAGCTAATTGTCCTTGCCTAGAAGTGAGGGAGGGAGCCAGTATCCTCCTTTTTATTTATTTATTTATTTATTTTTGAGACAGAGCCTCAAGCTGTCCCCCTGGGTAGAGTCCTGTGGCATTACAGCTCACAGCAAACTCCAACTCCTGGGCTCAAGCGAGTCTCCTGCCTCCGCCTCCCAAGTAGCTGGGATTACAGGCGCCCGCCACAACGCCCGGCTATTTTTTGGTTGCAGCCATCATTGTTGTTTGGCGGGTCCGGGCTGGGGATTCGAACCCGCCACCTTAGGTGTACGTGGCTGGCGCCTTAGCTGGTTGAGCTATAGGCGCCCAGCCCAGTATCCTTCTGATATGGATTCCACCTGGGCGACCTGGCCCAGGAGGGGAGTAGGGAGTTTACATTAGCCTTTTCATTTCCAAATGAAGTTACATTAACCTCTTCATTCCCAAATGGAGTTACATTAACCTTTTCAGCAGCCAAAAACCGTATATTCCCTTCCTATTTTCCCGCTGTTCCCTAGCTTGTCGTGCATTCTTTCCAAAAATCAGGACTTTTTTAAAAACGCTGCGGGGCGCAGGACAAGGTGTTAAACATTGGGACTGTCCTACCAAAAACAGGACGTCTGGCCACCTTACTTTAGTCCTATCTGCTCAGGAGGCTGAGGTAAGAGAATCACTTGAACCCAAGAGTTTAAGGTTGCTGTGAGCTATGATGCCATGACACTCTACCAAGGGCAAAAAAAGTGAGACTCTGTCTCAAAATAAATAAGTGCATATCCTTTTTGCCTGACATTTTTTAAGTTGAGTAAAATTTTGTCTTGAGTTATTGAAAGCTGGTTGTTTCTAGTGTTTCTGTAGAAGATAGAAAAGTGATAGAGAAAGATCTCGGTGGTGAGCTGAAATCTGTATGGAATGCACTTGGAGATTTTCAATCTTGGTTATTTAGCTCAGATGTGGGCAATATCTTTCAGGAAAAGCATGTTTCTTTTCTATGAAAAGAAGAGGTGTGTGGAGGCCACTGATAGCTTAATCTCCGGGAAGCTTTTTAAGGACATTCTGAGGAAATGCATCATTAAGATGTGTGTTCCTGGCATTTGAGTAAGGGTCAGATGATTAAGTGGCCCAAGGCAGGAAGGGGAAGCATTTGTTTCTATTTCCTAGCTACTGATGCCTTTGTGTCTCTAAAATCGGGTCATCCTATATACCACAGGTTGCTATTCCTGTCTTAACAGTAGCTGTTCTAAAGTGGGGTATGGATTCACCTATATTTAGGGGGTTTGTGAATGATTACAGATATCTGGGACTTATATACAGATCTCTACTATATGAGTCCCTGAGTTTGTGAAATGAAATTTGATGAACGGAGTTAACTTGTATCCTGAATATCACTTTGTTTTTTTTTAGAGACAGCGTCTCACTTTGGCAACCTCCAGCTCTTGGGCTTAGGCGATTCTCTTGCCTTAGCCTCCCAAGTAGCTGGGACCACAGGCGCCCACCACAATGCCCAGACTTTTTTTGTTGTTGTTGTTGCAGTTTGACTGGGGCAGGGTTTGAACCCACCACCTTTGGTATATGGGGCTGGCCAATACCACTTTTTTTTTTCTTCTAAATACCACTTTTTTTTTTTTTTTTTGAGACAGTCCCACTTTGTCCCCCTGGGTAGAATGCTGTGGTGTCATAGCTCACAGCAGCCTCCAAATCCTGGGCTCAAGTGATTCTCTTGCCTAAGCCTCCTGAGTCAGCCTCTCAGCCTGTGGGACTATAGGTGCCTGCCACAAAACCTGGCTATTTTTTAGAAATGAGGTCTTGGCTCGTGCACAGGCTGGTCTGGAACTCATGAACTCAAGCAATCTATACCCCCTTGGCCTCCCAGAGTGCTAGGATTACAGGTGTGAGATAACTGGGTCCTGAATACCACTTTTAACCTAGTACATTATCAAAAATCTTTTAAGTCTTTTTTTTTTCTTTTTATTGAGACAGAGTCTCACTTTGTCACCCTCAGGAGAGTGCTGCGGTGTCATAGCTCACAGCAGCCTCAAACTCTTGGGCTCAAGTGATTCTCTTGCCCCAGTCTCCCTAGTAGCTGAGACTGTAGGCGCACGCCACAAGGTCAGGCTACGGCTGGGTTCAAACCTACCAGCCTAGGAGCATGTGGCCAACGCCCTAACCACTGAGTAACAGGGGCCTAGCCATCTTTAAAGTTTTGACAGCATTTGTTGGTGAAACTGATAGATTCATACATGAATGTTGTTGTAGAAGTGAAAATTGGTATAACCCCTGTCTGTGGCATACAGTTTTGATGTGGCCTTTTAAAATTGTATATATAGCCTTTACCCAAAACTTTCAATCATGTGTGGTAACATGCACTTTTGTGTGATTCTTATGCATACTGAAATTTAAGAGAAGTCACTTGGAATTTTCCATCATTTGTTAAGCCATCCCCTATAGGTATTATGGAAGAGTTACTGCTCTCCTTCAGGAAGTATAATTACAGGCAACAAATGTTGTTTCCTGTTGTTACAGCAATACCTGAGGCTGGGTAATTTATAAACAAAGGAGATTTATTTAGTTCTTCAGGCTGAGAAGAATTGAATGACATCTGCTTGGCTTCTGGTGAGGGTTATATATCTTAGGTCAAAATGTGGTTGGTTGTCAAGGTCAAAGGGCAAGCAGAGTAGAAGAGAAAAAAACTGAGGGGTGTCCTGGCTTTATGTAGCTTGGTCTCTTGGGAAATAATCCATTCCTGCAAGAAATAAGCTAGTTTCGTCACAGTGAGGACTCACTACCTCACTGAACTGTCATTAACTCATTGCTGAAGTATTGGCCCTTAGAACCCAAACACCTCTCAGTAGGCTCTACCTCCCAGTAATGCCACATTGGGGACCAAATTTCAACATGAGTTTTGGTGGGGGCAAACAAACCATATTCAAACCATAGCAAATGTCTATTGCTTTATAATAAGGTTGATGGTAAAGAATAGCTGTTGAGGGTTTTCTGCTGCTCAAGGTTTTACCAGAGATCATGTTGTGTATATAATTGTAAGGAATAAACATATTCTCACTGTGTCCCAGGCTAGAGTTTATGTTGCTTTTTTATGGAGACAGAGTCTCACTTTGTCACCCTTTGTAGAGTGCTATGGCTTCACAGCAACCTCAGACTCTTGGGCTTAAGTGATTCTCTTGCCTCAACCTCCCAAGTAGCTGGGACTATAGGTGCCTGCCAAAATACCTGGCTATATTTTAGAGTGGGGGTGGTGGTGGTGTCTTTTTTTTTTTT
>NW_003852619.1:253862-254680 GCF_000181295.1 Otolemur garnettii
ATTGTATGAGGGTGTCATTACTGTAATACCAAAACTAGTCAAAAAAAAAAAAAAAAAAAGAGAGAGAGAATTAACACGAATCTTTCCAAAACATAAAAAAAGGAGGTAATGCTTTCTAACTCATTGTATGAGGGTGTCATTACTGTAATACCAAAACCAGACAAAGACATCAAAAGAAAAGAAAATTACAGACAGATATCTCTTATGAACATAAAAGGTATGATAATTAACTTCGTGAACTTGCCATTGTGCACTTATGTTGTCAGTACTGTATAAACAACTCAGGAAGGTTTCATAACTTGGGTATATTAATGTTTCACAGCTATGTTCTTTTTTTTTTTCTTTCTTTTTTTTTTTTTGAGACAGAGCCTCAAGCTGTTGGCCTGGGTAGAGTGCTGTGGCGACACAGCTCACAGCAACCTCCAATTCTGGCTTTAAGCTATTCTCTAGCCTCAGCTTTCCAAGTAGCCAGGACTATAGGCGCCCCCCCCCCATATGCTTGGCTTTCTTTTGGTTGTAGTTATCATTGTTGTTTGGCAGGCCTGGGCTGGTTTCGAACCTGCCAGCTCTGGTGTATGTGGCCAGGGCCCTAGCTGCTGAGCTACAGGTCCTGAGCCTATGATACCTTTTGTACAAATGAAGCCATTTTAGTAGGCAGCTGTCTCTGGAATCAGTGGAGAGAACTGTTGATGTATGAAGCCAGAGGGCCATCTATCTTAACATATAGAATTCTTTGGAGTCAGCCTTTGGGCAAAACCTTCAATCATGTGTCAATTGGTATGAAAGACATTATATGTGTTTATAATGAGTATGGCGAC
>NW_003852619.1:254745-255105 GCF_000181295.1 Otolemur garnettii
TTTTTTTTTTGAGGCAGTCTTATTTTGTCACCTTCCATAGGTGTTGTGGCGTCATAGCTCACAGCAGCGTCAAACTCTTGGGGTTAAGTGATGTTCTTGCCTCAACCTCCTGAAGCTAGGGCTACAAGCATCCTACAACGCCCAGCTATTTTTTATAGATGGGGTCTTGCTCTTGCTCAGGCTGTTCTCTAACTCCTGAGCTCAGGCAGACTACCTGCATCTGCCTCCCAATGTGCTGTGATTACAGGCATGAGCCACCTCACCTGACCATTGATTGACACAGATAACTCTTAAGATATTTATATGCTGTCCAGTTTCCTTTGTAGTTTATAGTTCTGTAAGTTTTTTTTTTTTTTTTTT
>NW_003852619.1:255831-257398 GCF_000181295.1 Otolemur garnettii
AAAAAAAAAAAAAAAAAAAAAGTAGCTTGGACTACAGGCTCCTACTGCAACACCCAGCTATTTTTTTGTGGCAGTTTGGCCGGAGTCAGGTTTGACCCCACCACCCTAAGTATATGGGGCTGGCACACTACTCACTGAGCCACAGACACTGCCAGTTCTGTAAGTTTTTAAAATATTTTTTGAGATGTCTCACTCTTTCACCCTGGGTAAAGTATTGGGGCGTCATCAGTAGCTCCCGGCAACCTTAAACTCCTGGATTCAAGTGATATTCTTGCCTCAGCTTCCTGAGTAGCTAGGACTACCGGCACCTGCCCTGAGACCTGGCTAGTTATTTATTTATTTATTTATTTTGAGGCAGTCTCACCATGTTGCCCTCAGTAGAGCTGTGGTGTCACACTTCATAGCCACCTTAAATTCTCGGGCTCAAGGGAGGTTCTTGCCTCAGCCCCCCAAGTAGCTGGGACTACAGGCACCCACCACAATGCCTGGCTATTGTTTGTTGCAGTTGTCATTGTTGGTTTGAACCTGCCACCTTCAGTGTATGTGCTGGGCACTGTAACCACTGTGCTATATGGGCGCTGAGCCCCTGGCTAGTTTTTTAAATTTTTAATTTTTTCTTCTATTCTTACCAGAGATAGAGTCTTGGTCTTGCTGAGGTTGGTCTGGAACCCCTGAGCTCAAGCAGACCACTGGCTTGGCCTCCCAGAGTGCTGGGATTATAGGTGTGAGCCACTGAACACCACCTAATTCTGTGAGTTTTGACAAATGTATGTGGTTGTTTGACCATTACCATAATCAAGATATGGGACAATTCCAATACTTACGTGTCCAAATCCCTCCAATACTCCTTGATAGTCATTGTTTTCCTTTCTAGCTCAAGTTCTTGGCAACCACTGATATTGTTTCCATCCATATATGTATTTTTGGTTTCTCCAGACCATCATATAAATGATCTCATATAAGTAGCCCATCAAGCCTGGCTTCTTTTACTTTGCATTTGATTGAGATACAGCCCCATTGTGTGTAAGCAGCAATTTGTGCCTTTTTAGTACTGTGTAGCATTTCATTGTATGGATGTAATGTAATTTACTTATCCATTCACCAGTTGAAGGATATTTGAGTTTCCACTTTTGGTGACTGCAGATAAAGCTGCCTAGAAGTTTTATAGTTCTAGGTTTTTACGTTTGAGTCTGGTGTCCATTTTTGAGTTGAACTTTGCATATGGTACAAGGTATGGGAAGAATTAACTTTTGCCATATCTAGTCATTCCAGCACCCTTTGTTGAAAAGACTATCATTCTTCATTGAATTGACTTGGCACCTTTGTAAAAAATCAAATGTCTGTGTGTATGTAGGTCTATTTCAGGACTTTCTGTTATATTCCATTGATTTATTATTTATTTATTTTTGAGACAGAATCTTAACTCTTGTCACCTACATTAGAGTACTGTAGAATTATAGCTTACAGCAACCTCAAATTCTTGGGCTTGAGCATTCCTCTTGCCTCACTCTGGAGTATGGGGGACTATAGGTGTGCACCATTTACACTTAGGTTAAATTTCCTATTT
>NW_003852619.1:258005-266414 GCF_000181295.1 Otolemur garnettii
ATGGGATCTCTCTCTTGTTGAGGATAGTCTCTAACTCCTGAGCTCAGGCAATCCACCCACCTTGGCCTCCTGGAGTGCTAGGATTACAGGTGTAAAAAATAAAATCACTGAATTCTATACTTTATTTATATTCATCTTAGGATCTGTTTTACTTTTTTTTTTTTTTTTTTAGACAGAGTCTCAGTCTGGTGCCCTAGGTTAGAGTGCAGTGGTGTAATCATAGCTCACTGCAACCTCAAACTTTTGGACTCAAGTGATCCTCTTGCCTCAGCCTCCTAAGTAGCTAGGAGTACAGGCGTGCACCACCACACCCTGCTGGTTTTTCTAACTTCTGTAGAGATAGAGTCTTGCTGTTGCTCAGGGTGGTCTCCAACTCCCGAGCTCAAGTAATCTTCCTGCCTCGTCCTCCAGAATGCTAGTATTACAGATGTGACCCACCACTTCCTGGCCTGGCTTGTTGATTTTGAAAAAATCTTTCTTGGATTTTGACTGCACAGATGTTTAAAAATTGTGGTAGCATATAAATAACAAAATATTATTTTATCTATTTTGAAGGGCATAGTTTATTGGCATAAAGTACATTTACTTTGTCGTGCAAATATCACCACCATTCACTTTTAGAACTTTTTAATCTTTCCCAAACTGAAACTCTGTACCCATGAACAACAACTCTCCATTTTCCTCTCCCCCTGGCATCTGATAATCACAGTTCTACTGTTTGTCTATACAAATTTGATTGCTTTAGGTACTGCATATGTTTATATAATGTGTATTCTGTATTTGTAGAATCATAGGATATTTGTCCTTTTGTGACTAGTTTGTTTCACTTAGCCTAATGTATTCAAGGTTTCGTCATATTAAACAATATGTCAGAATTCCTACTGTTTTAAGGCTAAATTATATTTCATTGTATGTATATGCCACATTTTGCTTTTTTATTCATCTGTTGATGGATATTTGAGTTACTTCCAACTTTTGGCTATTGTGAATAATAAATATCTCTTTGAATTGTTGCTTTCAATAGCCAGAGTTGCAATTACTGGTTCATATAGTATAAGTCTATGTTTAAGTTTTAAAGGAACAGTCATATTATTTTCCACAGCACTTGCACCATTTTATATTCTCACAAGTAATTCACAGTGTTTCAGTTTCTCCATATCCTCACTAATAATTGTTATTTATTTATTTAAGACGGAGTCTCACTATGTCCCCCTCAGTAGAGTGCTATGATGTCACAGCTCATAGCAATCTCAAACTCTTGGGCTTAAGCAATTCTCTTGCTTCAGCCTCCCAAGTAGCTGGTACTACAGGCGCCTGCCACAATGCCCGGATATTTTATGCAGTTTGGCTGGGGCTGGGTTCGAACCTGCCACCCTTGGTGTATGGGGCCAGCACCCTACCCACAGGCATCGCCTAAGGCATTAGATTTTCATAGGAGCTGGAACCCTACTGTAAATGGCACATGCAAGCCATGTAGGTTGCAAGCTACTTAGAACAATCTAATGCCTGATGATCTGAGGTGGAGATGTACCATATTTCCCTGAAAATAAGACAGAAGACACACTAGGGCTTATTTTCAGGGGATGTCTTATTTTTATTAAGTATAATACAACAATCTACATTTATTCAAATACAGTTAAGTCATCTTCTTCTGGAACATGACAGGGGGAGCCTGTTGTTGGTGGGGCCGGCGCTAGTGATGTGTGAACTCCTTTCCCCTAGCCGTTTACATGTGTGCAATAGGATGCCTGTGACCGTGGTTACCACCTGCACAAGTGTGAACAGCTCGGAGAAAGGAGCTGTGGCAGATAAAGGGTATTCCAGTCTTCCTTATCGCTCTGCGCTGAAATGCATGGTGTGGCTATGCAGCATATCTGCATCACTAGGTCTTATTATCGGGGTAGGGCTTATATTTAACAAAATGCATAGAAATCTTGCTAGGACTTATTTTTTTGGGTAGATCTTATTTTTTGGGAAACACGGTAAATAAGCTTGAATCATCTCCCCTGCAAGTCCATGAAAAAATTATCTTCTATGAGATTGGTCCCTGGTGCCAAAAATGTTGGGGACTAACACCCTATCTATAACTCGCATGATCTAATATTGCCCACCTTCTTTTTATATCACCTACAGTCATTTCAGCTAACAACGTTTTAGTTAACAGAGGACTGTGTATATGACAGTGGTGCAAGTAAGATTATAATGGAACTGTGAAAAATTCCTCCTGCATAAGTCGCATTGTAGGACAGTGCATTTCTCATTTGTTTGTTGTGATGCTGGTGTGAGCAACCCTGTGCTGACAGCTGCCTGTTGCTAGTCATATGAAAGTACATAGCAAATAAAGTTGTGTACAATATGTAATACTTAATAATCTTTTTATATTTCTTTCTTTTTTTTTTTGTTTTTGGAGACAGAGTCTCACTTTGTCACCCTCAGTAGAGTGCAGTGGCGTCATAGCTCACAGCAACCTCAAACTCTTGGGCTCAAGTGATCCTCTTGCCTCAACCTCCCAAGTAGCTAGGACTACACTTTTTATATTTCTTTCCTTTCTTTCTTAGACAGGGTCTTGCTCTGTCACCTGGCTGAAGTGCAGTGACATCACAGCTCACTGTAACCTAAATTTCCGAAGCTCAAATCATCTACCTGCTTCAGCCTCCTGAGTAGCTGCAACCACAGTCATGCACTACCATGTGTGGCTCATTTTTTAATTTTTTATAGAGAGGAGATTTGCTATGTTGCCCACGCTGGTCTTGAACTCTTGGCCTCAAGCAATCCTCCTGCCTTGGCTTCCAAAAGTTCTGGGATTACAGGAGAGGGCTGCCACACTTGGCCAAGATAAATATTTTTTAAAATGAATTTATTGTCCTCTTTGTCTCCTTGCTGTCTATGGTGAATGTATACTGCTTTGTAAGCTTTTTTACTCTGTAAGCCTATCTTTCTCTCCTCAATGGTTTATTTCATGCTTGCCTTAAAAATAAATTTATTGTAACTTATGTGTACAGTAATTTATAAATTGTACAGTAGTGTACAGGAATGTCTTAGGCCTTAACACTCATCATTCACCTGACTCACCCAGAACAATTTGGAATCCTGAAAGCTCCAGTGCCCTATACAGACATACTATTAAACAACAAAAAAATTTTTTTTGCATCATATTTTACTGTACATTTTTTTATTGTTAGAGACAAAGTCTCACTATGTTACCTAGTCTAGTCTTGAACTTCTGGCCTCAAAGGGTTCTGCCTCAGCCTCCTGAGTAGCTGGGATTAATATTAATAGGCTTATATAACTGCCACTATACATAAGGTTTATTGTACCTTTTCTGTGTGTAGGTACCTAAATACTTAGTGTTGTGTTACAGTTGCCTGCAGTATTCAATACAGTAATATGTTGTACTGGTTTGTAGACTGGGAGAAATAAGCTATACCATATAGCCTAAGTAGGTTATACCATCTAGTTGTGTGTAAGTAAGTAAACTGATGTTTGCAGAGTGACAGAGTTGCCCAATAATGTATTTCTCAGTGTATACCCATCATTAAGTAACACATGACTATAGGAGATGCCAAGAGCCAGATGACATCCGAACAAGATGATCTGTAGCTGAGGCGTGGACCTCGGCCCATTCCTCCACAGGAGTTCCTTGTGGAAGAAGAGCCCTTGCCCTCAGCCTGTAGTCATTGTTAATGATTCTCCTCACCTGTATCATTCCGTTTCAATAAAAGGCTGGTGTGGAGGTTGCTCGGGGCTACCCGGAAAGTAAGGGCTAGCCTACCTTCCACAAGCTTGTACTTCTAATCCGCCTCTTGCCCGGTTCCTTCCTGCGCTAACCGAGACCAGGGCCATAGAAGCCCGATGGGTCGCGACACTGTGTGTTGAGGCATAATTCATATACAATAAACTTCACTCATAATGAATGCTCCCTTGTAACCACCTACCTCAATCAAGATAAAAAACATCTCCATCACTTCTTTTTTTTTTTGACAGTGCCTCAAGCTGTCCCCCTGGGCAGAGTGCCGTGGCATCTCAGCTCACAGCAACCTCCAACTCCTGGGTTCAAGCGAGTCTCCTGCCTCCGCCTCCCAAGTAGCTGGGACCACAGGCGCCCGCCACAAGGCCCGGTTGCAGCCGTCGTTGTTGTTTGGCGGGTCTGGGCTGGGGATTCGAACCCTCCACCTTAGGTGTATGTGGCTGGCACCTTAGCCCGTTGAGCTATAGGCGCCGAGCCTCCATCACTTCTAAAAATTTCTTTTCTTCTTTTTTTCTTATTGAGAGTCTCACACTGTCACCCTCAGTAGGGTGCTGTGACGTCACAGCTCATAGCAACCTCAAACTCTTGGCCTTAAGCGATTTCCTTGCCTCAGCCTCCCAAATAGCTGGGACTGCAGGCATTCCCCACAACACCCAGCTTTTTTTGTTGTTGCAGTTGTCATTGTTTAGCTGGCCCAGGCTGGGTTCAAACCCGCCAGCCTCAGTGTATGTGGCCGGCGCCATAACCACTGTGGTACGGGCGCTGAGCCACCAAAATTTCTTTGTGCATCTTTGCAGTCTCTCCTACGTTGGGTCTAGGCATTTACTGATCTCCTTTTCATCCAAGTAGGTTAGTTTACATCTTTTAGAATTTCTTATAAATGAAATCATACAGTAGGTACTCTTTTTAAACCTCAGCATAGATTCAACAATGTTGTCTTCCTCACCCCATTTTTTAGTGGCATCATCTTTTTGAATAGTTGGGGGCAATTTTCTTTCATCTTCTGGATGTTTTTATTGTTCTTTAGCTAAGGGTCATATAGGCATGACCACTTGTCCCCTGTATTTCCTATAGTGGAAATTGCATTAAAGCCTTCATGAAGTTGGGCTTTTTCTATGCCTGTATTTCCAGTACTTTGTTAGGCTGAGGTGGAGGATTGTTTGAGGTTAGGAATTTGAGACTAGATTGAGCAAAAGCAAGACCCTATCTCTACAAAAAATAGAAAAAAATTAGTCGGAGGTGATGGTGTGCACGGTAGTCTCAGCTTCTCAGGTGGCTGAGGCAGGAAGATTGCTTGAGCTCAGGAATTTGAGGTTATCTTGAGCTATGATGACACCACTGCACTTTAGCCCAGACAGTGGACATTCTTGTCAGTCCCTGAAGGAAGAACTACCCCCTAAACTTGATGAATTCTCAGATATTTTTGGCTAGAACACATCCTCGATGATCTTTTGTATGTATGTATATATGTTTTGAGACTCACTTTGTTGGCCCTGATAGAGTGCTATGGTGTCATAGCTCAAAGCTTCCTCAGACTCAGTGATTCTCTTGCCTCTACCTCCCAAGCAGCTGGGATTGCAGGTACCCAACACAAGGCCTGGCTATTTTTAGAGATGGGGTCTCACTCTAGTAGCTCAGGCTGGTCTGGAACTTGTGAGCTCAGGTGATCCACCGGCCTCGATTATAGATGTGAGCCACCTCACCTGATCCGATCTTGTATATTCAGTATATCTTGTTAATGTTACCGATGATAAAATTAATCCCTAATTTAGGTGATGACGATCTGACCCTCCCATTCCTTCTTAGGTTTTCACCTTGTAAGTTGAAGATAATCTGTATGGCATTACATGATCATTTCTGTATCACTGACATAACTAATATTTATAACAACAGCTGATAATCCTCACTTGAATCATTGGTTTCATTAGGGGTTCTGAAATAATTTTCAAAATTATACTGGCTTTGTTAAAGGACAGCTTTCTTTCTTTTTCTTTTTTTTTTTTTAGAGACAGTTTCAAGCTGTCGCCCTGGGTAGAATACTATGGCATCACAGCTCACAGCAACCTCCAGCTCCTGGGCTTAAGCGATGCTCTTGCTTCAGCCTCCCAAACAGCTGGGACTACAGGTGCCCGCCACAACGCCTGGCTATTTTTTGGTTGTAGTTTTTTTGGTATAATAGTAGATTTATAGACAGTTACAAAAATAGAAGCAAGGTCCCATGTTATCCTTCACTAAGTTTTCCCCAATGGTAGTATCTTCCACAACTGTAATACAATTTTTTTTTTTTTGGAGACAGAGTTTCACATTGTCACCCTCCATGGAGTGCAATGGCATCATAGCTCACAGCAACCTCCAACTCTTGGGCTCAAGTGATTGTCTTGCCTTGGTCTCCCAACTACCTGGGACAATAGGCACCTGCCACAACACCTGGCTGTTTTGTTAGAGACGGTGGTCTTGTTCCTGCTCGGGCTGCTCTTGAACCTGTGAGCTCAGTGCAATCCACCTGCCTCAGCCTCCCAGAGTGCTAGGATTACAGACATGACCCACCTTGCCTGGCCTAGTACAATGTTAAGACCAGAAAATTCCTGGGCCTGGGGGCTCACACCTGTAATCTTAGCACTTTTGGAGGCTGAGATAGGTGGATTGCTTGAGCTTAGGAGTGTGAGACCAGCCTGAGTTAGAGTGAGACCCCAGCTCCTCTACTTTAAAAAAAAAAAAAAAAAACAGAGAGAAACTAGCTGGGTGTTACTGCAGTCACCTGTAGTCCCAGCTACTCTGGGAGCTGAGGCAAGAGGACGGCTTGAGCCCAAGAGTTACTGTGAACTATAACGATGCCATGGCACTCTACCTGGGTGACAGAGTGAGACTAAGAAGACCCCCCAAAATAAGAAGACCAAGAAAGTGACCTTGGTATCCTCCAGGGATTGATTCCAGGACCAGAGCATACCAAAAAGCATATTTAACACTCCTCAGATAAAATGGCATAGTATTTGCATGTCACATATGCATATCCTCCCTGTATACTTTAAATCTAACAATGTAATTGTTATGCAAATAGTTTTTACACTGTATTGTTTTCCTTTTTGTTATTTTTCTTTCTTTTTTTTTACTCCTGAATACTTACTGTATTGTTTTCCTTTTTGTTATTTTTCTTTCTTTTTTTTACTCCTGAATATTTGGATTTGTATTTGGTTGAACCTAAGCATGGGAAACCCATGGATAAAGAGGGCTGACTTGACTTTATTCAGATTTTACCAGTTACAAACATACTAATTTATTTTTAATTTCAGATTAATACAAGGGCACTTAAGATTATGTTACATTGTTTGTATTTGTCAGGAAGTGTCTGAGTTGTAATTGAGTCCTTTGCCCAGGAGATGTGCCATATACCCTTACGTTGTACCCATTACGTGAGAAAATGTACTCATTTATATGAACCTGTGTGTAAGCCTATGCGGTTTTATCATGTATAGATTGGTGTAACTGCTACCACTAGGATGGAGAATTGTTCTCTCATCACAAAGATCTTCTGTGCTACTCACTTATGGTGTACTCACCTCTCCCATATTCCCTTCTCTCTTCAAGCCATAATTTCTCTCAACCACTGATAGGTTATTAATAATTTTGACATTTTTAGGGTGTCACATTGATAGAAATGCAGTCTGTTGAATGGTTTCTTTTTCATTTGTCCTAATTCCCTTGAAGTAGAGCCAAGTTGTTAGATGTCAACAGTTCATTCCTTTCTGTTGCTGAGCTGTATTCTAGGAACCAGAGGTTGTTTAACCATTTACTCATTGGGAGATATTTGGGTTTGTAATGTTTGTTAGGGCAGCCATAACAAAGTATTAAAAGCCAGGTGGCTTAAACCACAGAAATTTATTGTTTAGAGGTTGAAAATCCAATATCAAGGAGTTGGCAGGGGTACTTCTTTCTTTCTTTCTTTCTTTCTTTGTATTTTTGTTGAGACCAATTCTCATTTTGTGGCCCTCTGTAGAGTGTTGTGACATCATGGCTCGCAGCAACCTCCAACTGTTGGGTTCAAGGAATTCTCTTCCCTCACCCTCCCTAGTAGCTGGGACTGCAGGCGCCTGCCACAACACTTCAGCCTCCCGGAGTGCTAGGATTATAGGCGTGAGCCACGTGCCCAGCCAGGGGTTCTTCATTCTGAGAGCTGTGAGAAAGGATCTGTTCCATGCCTCTCCCCTAGCTTCTGGTGGTTCTGGCAGTTTTTGATGTTCCTTGGCTTATAGGAACAATACCACCATCTCTGCCTTCATTTTCACACAGTATTCTCCCTGTGTGCTCTCCTGTGCATGTCTTGTCTCCAAATTTCCCTCTTTTATAAGGGTACCATATTGCATTAGGGTCCATTCTAACTACCTCATTTTAACTTGATAACTTTTGTAAAGACTCTAAATCCAAATAAGATCTAATTATGAGCTATTGAAGATTAGGGCTTCAAAATTTGAATTTTGGAGGTCACAATTCAACCCTTAACATAACAGAGTTACTTCTAATGCTTGGCTATCATAAATGAAACGTCTATGAATATTCATGTACATGTTTTTTGTGTGTATATAGGATAAATGGTCAGAAATAATATTGCTGATTATTATGGTAAAAAAATGTATGGTTTTCTTTTTTTAGATTTTTTTTTTTTT
>NW_003852619.1:267933-269522 GCF_000181295.1 Otolemur garnettii
GGGCTTGAACCCACCACCCCTGGTATATGGGGCTGGTGTCCTACTCCTTGAGCCAGAGGCACTGCCCTCAGTTTTATATTTTGAATGAGTAATACATTTTCCTGATTCAAAAGTTAAAATTAGTTGGAAAACTAGATAGACGATTTCCAGACTCCTGCCTCCTGTAGTTTTTTTTTTTGTAGTTTTTCACCGGGGCTGGGTTTGAACTGACCACCTCTAGTATATGGGGCTGGCGCCCTACTCCTTGAGCCACAGGCGCCACACCTTCTTGTAGTCCTTTTTTCTCCCACCCCGTAGACGAGTGGTTCTCAACCTTCCTGATGCTGCAGCCCTTTAATACTGTTCCTGTGGGTCATGACCCACACAGGTTGAGAATCGCTGCCATAGATATTTAAAAATATTTTTTATTAATACTTCCAATATTTCACTTTGTGCATACAAATACATCCAAATCACACACGTTTTTATTTTACAACTTTTTCTTGTGTAAGTAGTACACTGATCAACATAATTTGATGTAATAAACTTTGATATTAAGTGCCAGACCTAACAGATGATTTTTAGAGCTCTGTTAATAGTGTTTTTATGGTGTGAGAGTTGACTCTGCCACACTGACTTCTGAACTGTTTTTCGATCTACAAGTTAATGATCAATATGAAATAATAGTAGGTTTACTAGTAACTAAGTTAAAAGGTATATAGCAATGGAGAGACTCTGCTTGTTAGTCTGTAACTTAAGGACAGAAAAACAGATGAAATACAGCCAAAGCAGGTGACCTGTGTTTGGAGACATAATGAAGAACAACATTCAAGTAAAATGATGTGTGAGGGAGGTATTTGGCAAACATAAGAATAATAATACGTGTGAAATAGTTGGAGGAAAAAATGTTTTCCCTTTCTTAGATGGAGTTTACTAATCAGAAGAGCTGATTAGTAAACATCATGAAAAACAACCTTGATCTACCTCACTCCCCTCTCTCCCAAGGTAGATCGAGGTTGTTTTTCATGATGAAAAGAGCATTCTGAGTTTTTTTTTTTCCTTTGCCTAAGTTAATCCTAGAATAAAATGGGAGATTCTTGCATGAGAACGATCTCATACATGTTATTTTTGGTTTTGCTGCATTATTTGGCAGATAATTTTTTGTCAAGTGGATCATTACAACACATCTTTTTCTGTAGAAATAATTTTCTAATTAAGAAGTTTCTTTCCTCACTAATGACTTAGCAGATAACCATTGTTACAACAAGCTATGTCATAACAGCAAAGTTGCAATAACTATGAATCTAAGACAGTAGTTTCAAGTTCTCTGAAGTATACTTTCAAGTCTAATGAAAACAGTCCTAGTATTTGTATTTATTTATTTACTTTAGAGACAGTCTCACTCTGTTGCCCTTGGTAGAGGGCTCTGGCGTCACAGCTCACAGCAACCTCCAACTCTTGGGCCAATCAATTCTCCTGCCTCAGCCTCCCAAGTAGCTGGGACTACATGCACCCACCACAGTGCCCAGCTATTTTTTTTATTGCAGTTGTCATTGTTATTTAGTAGGCCCTGTCTGGAGTTGAACCTGCCTGCCTGGTGTATGTGGCTG
>NW_003852619.1:270297-273859 GCF_000181295.1 Otolemur garnettii
CGCCACAACGCCTGGCTATTTTTTGGTTGCAGCCATCATTGTTGTTTGGCGAGCCCGGGCTGGATTCGAACCCGCCACCTTAAGTGTATGTGGCTGGCGCCTTAGCCACTTGAGCCACAGGCGCCAAGCCAATAATATTCTTAATATATTTTTTGCTGACTCATTATTTTGGCCTACTTTGTTAGCATCTTGATAGTCTTTTGTGGGGATATTTTGCTGGCAGTGTCCAACCTTTGTTCTTCCCTCCTGCACACTGGTAGAAGCGTTGTCTTGGGCCACACATTAAATACACAAACACTAATAAAAGCAGAAAAGTGGGCTGGGCCCAATGGCTCACACTTTAAAAGCCATCTCTTAAAAAAAAAGAAAAGAGGCGTTGTGGCAGGTGCCTGTAGTCCTAGCTACTTGGGAGGCTGAGACAAGAGAATTGCTTGAGCTGAAGAGTTTAAGGTTGCTGTGAGCTATGATGCCATGGCAGTCTACCAAGGGTGACAAAATGAGACTGTCAGAAAAAAGCTGGGCAGGGTCCCTGTGCTCAGTGGGTAGGGCTCTGGCCTTATATACCCAGGGTGGTGGGTTCAAACCCTGCCTTGGCCAAACTGCAACAAAAAAAAATAGCCGGGCGTTGTGGCGGGTGCCTGTAGTCGCAGCTACTTGGGAGGCTGAGGCAAGAGAATCTACTAAATCCAGGAGTTGGAGGTTGCTGTGAGCTGTGACACCCACATCACTCTACTGAGGGTGATAAAGTGAGACTCTGTCTCTACAATAAAAAAATAAAAAAGTGAAAAAAAGCCCATGAATAATTTTTGTGACATCTGCCATCAAAGATAGGCAAAATAAAATCATTACATAATCCTCATGTAGTAGCCCATGGGCCCCAGATTGGACAGCTCTGCAAGTTTAATGTAATTTATAAAGTAGTCTTTTGTTTTTTTTTTTGTAGAGACAGAGTCTCACTATCACCCTTGGTAGAGTGCTATGGCGTCACAGCTCACAGCAACTTCCAACTCCTGGGCTTAAGCAATTCTCTTGCCTCAGCCTCCCGAGTAGCAGGGGCTACAGGCGCCTGCTACAAGGTCTGGCCATTTTTTGGTTGCAGTTTGGCTGGGGTAGAGTTTGAACCCGTCATCCTCAGTATATGGGGCCAGCACCCTACCCACTGAGCCACAGGTACCACCCTCATAAAGTGGTCTTTTGGGCTCTGTTGCTCTAGGAAGGGTTAAAAAATTACCATTATGTAGCTCTGCGCCTGTAGCTCAAGCGGCTAAGGCCCCAGCCACATACAGCATAGCTGGGAGGTTCAGATCCAGCCTGGGCCTGCCAAACAACAATGACAACCCCCCCCCCAAAAAAAAATAGCTGGGGCGTTGTGGAGGGTGCCTGTAGTCCCAGCTACTTGGAAGGCTGAGGCAAGAGAATCACTTAAGCCCAGGAGTTGGAGGTTGCTGTGAGCTGTGAGGCCATGGCACTCTACCCGGGGCAACAACTTGAGGCTCTGTCTCAAAAACAAACTGTCATTATCTAGAGCTGAGAATGAGAGTTGGTCAGTTTAGATGGCATACTAGAGAGGATGAAATATACTCACGGGTGTGTAAAGTCAGAAAATGGAATAGGTTACAGGGCAAAATAAGTGTGTGTTGTGTGTTTGTGTGCGAGCGTCAGAAGCAGAGGTAGAGGCAGGCCCCGGTGTTATATTTTCATGTCTCTCCTTAGTGGATCGCATTTATGTTCTGTGTTCCCTCCCTTGAGTTTAATGTAATCAAATGTTGCATTTTTAAGGATAAGTAATTCCTAATCCTTAGTTTCATAACATGAGACAATTTAGTATGCTAATCCTTGAATTCAGCTCACTTGCTTTGCTGCTAGAAGGTTGTTGTTGATTTTTTCCTTGGCTTTAAGTTTTCTATTCTCTTGTCAGTAACTATGAAAACTTGACTTGTACCAACATTTTGAAAGAGGGAGGGAATGTTTGTTTTATTTATTTATTTCTAACATTTGCTAAATGGATTTTTTTTTTCTTCTGAGATAGAGTCTGACTTTGTCACTCTCAGTAGAGTGCTTTGACATCGTAGCTTACAGTAAACTCAAACTCTTGGGCTCAAGTGATTCTCTGCCCTCAGCCTTTCAAGTAGCTGGGACTACAGGTGCCCACCAGGTATTTTTAGAGGTGGGGCCTCCCTCTGGCTCAGGGTGTTCTCAAACTCCTGAGCTGAAGCAGTCCACCTGCCTCAGCCACCCAGCATGCTAGGATTATAGGCGTGAACCACCAGGCCTGGCCCTGTTAAATGGATTTCAATTTCAATGATAATTTTCATACTTTATGGTGAGTAACTTTAAAAATGTAGCTGGAATCATTCTCATTCATCCAAGTGCTTCCATGTCTTTTGAAACAGGTAGCTAGATCATTTCTTTTGATATTTTGCTGTAAAATTAATAGAACGTTTGTGACATTTTAACCTTATTAAATGGGAGAGAAAATGTCAAAATAAGTACATATCAATTATACAGTGTCTAAATTTATAAGATTACATCTCAAAAGGGCGGCACCTGTGGCTTAAGGAGTAAGGCACCAGCCTCATATGCCGGAGGTGGCAAGTTCAGACCCTGCCCCGGCCACAAACTGCAACAAGAACAAAAAAATTACATCTCAAAAGATGTCAATAGTTGTGTTATAGACTCGTGCCCATAGCACAGTGGTTATAGTGCCAGCCATATACACCGAGGCTGGTGGGTTTGAAGCCAGCCCAGGCCAACTAAAACAACAATGAGAACTGCAATAAAAAAATAGCCGGGCTTTGTGGTAGGCATCTGTAGTCCCAGCTACCTGGGAGGCTGAGGCAAGAGAATCACTTAAGCCCAGGAGTTTGAGGTTACTGTGAGCTGTGATGCCATAGCACTCTTCCGGAGGTGCATGGTGAGACTCTGTCTCAAAAAAAAAAAAAAAAATAGTTGTGGGCAGCGCCTGGAGGGAGGTGGTGGGTTTATATATAGTATGCTTGTTTAATAGAAAGGTAGTCTCTTGATAATTTTGTGAGTCTATACCATATGAGAGAATCTTGCTTAATAAAAGGTTTTTTTTTTTTTTTTGAGACAGAATCTCACTTTGTCACCCTTGCTGTGGCAGCATAGATCATAGCAACCTCAGACTCTTGGACTCAAGAGATTCTCTTGCCTCAGTCTCCTAAGTAGTTAGGACTACAGGCACCTGTCACAATGCCTGACTATTTTTTAGAGACTTGCTCTTGCTCAGGCTGGTCTTAAACTCCTAAGCTCAAGCAATCTGCTTGCCTCGGACTCCTGGAGTGGTAGGATTACACGTGTGAGCCACAGTGCCTGGTGATGAAAGGTTTACATTTAATTTTTTATTGTGATAACATAAAATTTATAATTTTAATAATTTTAAGTGCTATATGTACAGTTCAGTAATGTTATGTATATTCACACTATTCTGAAATGGATTTATAGGAATTTAAAACTATATCCAGTTAACAACTCCACTTTTCCCCCTTCTCATAGGCTCTGGTAGCTACCATTCTACTTTCTGTTTCTATAAAATTGGCTT
>NW_003852619.1:274977-278950 GCF_000181295.1 Otolemur garnettii
GGGTCCGGGCTGGGGATTCGAACCCGCCACCTTAGGTGTATGTGGCTGGCGCCTTAGCTGCTATTTATTTTTGATATAGAGTTTGGCTCTATCACTGAAGCTGTAGTGCAGTAGCCCCATCATATTTCCCTGTAAACTCAATCTCTTGGGTTCAAGCAATCCTCCTTTCTCGGCCACCCAAGTAGCTGGGACTGTAGGCACCTGCCATGGCGCAAGGCTAGTTTTCCTATTTTTAGTAGAGAAGGGGGTCTCACTCTTTCTTTCTCAGGCTGGTCTTGAACTTCTGAGCTCAAGAAATCTCCTCACCTCTATTTGTCTTTCTTTACGATTTTGATTACTATAGCTTTGTATAGTAAGTCCTCACTTAATACCGATAGGTTCCTCAAAACTATTACTTTAAGTAAAACGACATTATGAAAGTTTTTTTCTCATCATCAGTGTATCATGATATTATTCATTTGAGGAACCTTCTGAGTGTTATTTCCCTTTAAGTTACAGTTTCTATAACTGTTGCCTATGGGCAACATTACTTACAGACAGTGATGTTTTGAAATTCGAATGTGTGAGTCTGCCACCTTTGTTCGTTTTTCCAAATTTGTTTGGGCTATTTGGGATCTCTTCAGATTCCATTTGCATTTCAGGCTATTTCTGAAAAACATAACTATTTTCATTTTGATAGGGATTAGATTGAATCTGTAGATTACTTTGGGTAGTATGGACATTATAACTGTAATAAGTCTTCCACTTCATGAAAACAAGATGTTTTTCCATTTAATTGTGTCATGTTTAATTTCTTTAGCAACATTTTGTGTTTTTCAGTGTCTAAGTCTTACCCCGTCTTGGTTAGGTTTATTCCTTATTATTTTATTCTTTTTGATGAGATTGTAAATGTAATTGTTTTCTTTTCTTTCTTTTTTTGAGACAGTCTCACTATGTTGCCTGCCACAACGTCTGGCTATTTTTTTGTTGCAATCATTATTGTTTAGTTGACCTGGGCTGGATTCGAACCCGCCAGCCTCCATGTATGTGGCCAGCACCATAACCACTGTGCTACGGGCGGGCATCAAGCCTATAATTGTTTTCTTAATTTCCTTTTCAGATTGTTAATTTTTCTTTTCTTTTGAGACAGTCTCTCTCCTTTGCCCTGGGTAGAGTGCCTTGGCGTCAGTGTAGCTCATGTCAATTTCAAACTCTTGGGTTCAAGCGATTCTTGTCTCAGCCCCTGGAGTAGCTGGGAATAACCCTGCTGTGTTCACAAACTGAATTGTGAAGGCATATTTGATTTCTGAACTTGAATATGAATATAATTAAACCCTCTGAAGTGTATAGTTGTAGGTGAAAAGATTTTAATAAGGTCGACTAAATCAGAAGTGAAAGGAACAAAAATGCATATGTGACATGTTCTGTTGTGTAGTCATGCTAAAATGGAAAAAAAAAGGTAATGTGCGTAGTAGTCACAGCAGTTCTGACTTTTAGGTTAAAATTTTTCATTATCTATAAAGTCATTTAGTTTGTAATTCTTTTACTTTTAATTATTTTGGCTACAGTTATATCTCTATCATTGGGCACATTATTAATAAACACTCAGTATTTAGTTTAGAACTTTACTACCTAGGATAAATAAATGTAGAAGCTTCGGATGTAATTTGTTAAGTATGTGACACGAAAATTAGAATTCTCCTAAAATCCAAGCAGAATTATCCTGTCTTTATCTACCTTGCTATGGAATTTGCCTTGATACTTACCTGCCACTGCTTCAAATCTGCCAATGAGCTAGTGATGCCCAGTATGAAATATTGATGGTAATTATATTATTGTGCTTATATTATGGTGTGTAACACTTAGGAATGTTAGCACGAATTTAGTTCTTTGTTATAATTTTTTGTGAGATCTAGATATTTATTTATACCAGCTAATTGGGTCTCACCTGAAATGTTGGCAGCCGTTACATCCAGTTATAGTTACCTGTTGTGATATCTTAATATATAGCAAGTTATGTTCATGAGAGATGTATGTGTATATGTATAAAATTAACGCAGTGCAGAAAGTTAAATGTCAAGTTAGTGTTCAGATTGAAACAAAATGAAAAGTAGGCATTGGCAGCACTTTTAAAAATTATTAGCTGCTCTGGGCATACTGAGAAATGATTTTAAGGTGGGAGTATATGATAAAACAAATAATTATTTTGATATTTGTCTTAGAGTAGAGCCAGAAGATGTGTAGTAAACTGCAGCTTATTAGGACAGACTGAAGAATTAGCAGACATGAAATTTGAGAGCAGAGATGTATCTAAGATGTCTGCTATAATATGGTATCCAGTGTTAAGCAGCAGCTAGTGCCAGTAGGTTCAACTGGAGGAGGACAATACTTACAGCATTCAGGGTGGGGCAACTCAAGAGGCAGATTCTACTTCCTGGGATTGGGGTGGGAGACATGGGACAGCAAGAACATGTCAGAGACACTGGGTGTGATCTTGGGTGATTACAAGTAAGTAATGGGTATGCAAGAATAAGGCAGAAACCTTTTTTTTGTGTGTCCCCCTTCCTCTGCGATATTCATACTATTGGTTAGTATTCATTTGTTGCTAAGCTTACAAGTGGCATGTTAGATTTTTTTTTTATAGAAACCAGAACTGATGGTCAAGAACTGGGACAGGCTGAATATGTAGGTTAGGCCAGATGATCCCAGTTTTGATGAGGGAACTTGGACAATTAAGTTTGAGAATTCATCCTGGAAAAAGTGCTTTGAAGGTGGACTAGGTGCTGGCTTTTGGTGCATAGCTTCTGAATGGAAGTACTTGGAAGTACTTTGAAGCTGACCACAATTATACCATATATTCCACAGTAAGGTATGTAGTGCTTTTTGTAGGATGAGTATGCCAACTTAATTGTCTGACTTTGTACTTTGAAAATGCTGGTAGACAAGGAAAGTAGGAAAATTGATACTACCATACACATAAAATAGGAGGTGAACAGGTGGTCCTTTCGAGTTCTATTTGGCTTTAGTTTCTGGCAGTTTGTAGTGATGGCATATTTGTATACTGCCCTAGCATGCTCCTTCCCCTCTTTCTGAAAGTAAAAGTTATTTATTTTTGAAGTGTTTTTAGCCTTAGGTGTGTTCACTTTGTCTACTTAGTTATTTCAGAAAGGCCTTTTACTTTTGGCCTCTTCTTTAAAATTTCTGAGCACAGATATAGACCTAACGTATAATTAGTTAAGAAATGTAGATAGGGTCATTAATTTTCTTTCTTTCTTTCTTTCTTTTTTTTTTTTTTTTTTGAGACAGAGTCTCACTGTGTCACCCTGGGTAGAGAGTAAGTACCGTGGCGTCACAGCTCACAGCAACCTCCAACTCTTGGTCTTAAGCAATTCTCTTGTCTCAGCCTCCCAAGTAGCTGGGACTACAGGTGCCTATCACAACACCCAGCTAATTTTTGTTGTTGTTGTAGTTGTTTAGCTGACCCGGGCTGGGTTCGAACCCACCACCCTGGGTGCATGTAGCTGGCACTGTAACCACTGTGCAATAGGCACTCAGCCAGGGTCATTAATTTTCTTACACATGCAGATTTTTTAGGCACATCCTCCGGAGGTTACCTATTCCTGTACTGGAGCAGGACTACCATTAGGAATTCTTGAGGATTTCATTCTTTGTAGATTTGCAAATGATACATGTAGTAACTGTAGTGTAAGTGTTGTTATCAAGAAACTTGTAGGATAAGATTTTACTACTATCTGAGCACACATGATCACTGCTTGATTTTTATCCTTTTCACCATGTAATTTACTCAGAAGACTTTAGTACAGTGGTTCTCAACCTTCCTAATGCTGTGACCCTTTAATACAGTTCCTGTTGGTCTTGACCCACAGGTTGAGAACTGCTGCTTTAGCACAAATTAGGGATATGAAAAGAGGGTTGAAAAATATATTTTGGGTAGGAAGAATATTTGTAAGGTTATTTATTTATTTATTTATTT
>NW_003852619.1:279655-289282 GCF_000181295.1 Otolemur garnettii
TTTCTTACCCTGTGGGCTAAAATTGCCATGTGTCATTGCACATAGCAATGATAGTAACTTTCCTGTTCTGATCAATTGTGTATTACTGCAGGAACTAGTCTACCTTTAGCATTCACAACCTTAAAATAAATGGCAGAATTGTCTGCTGTCTCCTGAAAAAGTACGTAGGCCAATGAACAGAACATAACCCTAGACCTTGTTGTCGAGAGTCTTTACAAACGTCTCTGTTCCCTGTTAATCTTGAGTAGGCAAACATAATGAAGACAATTTTATGACAAAACACAGAGCTTTTGTATATGTTTAACTTTATAAGATTAAGGACATGAAGTATGAATAAATCAGATTTTAGCAGTATAGTTTTGTAATTCCTCAGGTAATTCAGTTTTTAATAGCATATGTTAAAAAGTAAAGTCTCCCTTCATAATTGTCTACAGAAAAAGAAGCCATACTCAGTAAAATAAGGAGGTTTATTCTGAATCAAATTTGACGACCATGACCTGGGAGCCATACCCAAGAAGCCTTGAGCATGTGGGCTTGAGGTCGTGGGGTTAAAGTTTGATTTTATACATTTTAGGGAGACAGGAATTATAGGTGAGGTCATAAATCAATACGTGGAAAAGATACATTGGTTTGGCCAAAAAAGATGGGGCATCAAGATGTGGGTGCTTACAGCTTATAGGTAGGTTTAAAGATTGTCCCGCTGACAATTGGCTGAAAGGCTCTTTTTAAAAGACCAGGAGTCTATGAAAAAGAATGCTTAAGATAAAGGGTCTGCTAATTAGACAAAGTACTGGACTACCTCAAGTGGATTGTTATGTATATTCGGACCTGCAGATAGGTGTTGCATAGTCTTAGGCCTGTTAGTGAGTCACAGAGGACATCTCTAAGAAGGGGGTCATGAGAGTCTTGTCAGATCTCCTGTTGCTTGGCTAACAACTCAGTTTTAGGGATTCTGATTGGCCAAGAGTGGGGTCCAGTCAGTCGCTGAAGGGAGCGCCTTAAGATTTTATTTTAGTTCACATAATTTACCTTTTCTATTAATAGTAGGATCCTAAATTAAGATTATAAAGATCACCCACGTTTTCATCACCTTGATACGTTAATTGATTTCTTTTGCTTCTTTTCTGCTCTTACAATTGCATCTAAATATAAATATATGGTGTTTTTTATTTTTTGTTCGTTTGGTTTTTTTGAGTCAAAGTCTCACTTTGTCACCTTCTGTAGAGTGGGGTGGAGTCACATTTCACAGCAACCTCAAACTCTTGGGCTCAAGCGATTCTCTCGCTTCAGCTTCCCAAGTAGCTGGGCCTTATAGGTACCTGCCAGAACTCCCGGCTATTTTTAGAGTGGAGGTCTCACTGTGGCTCAGACTGGTCTCGAACCCATGAGCTCAGGCAATCCACCCACCTTGGTAAAAGTATGGTTTTTAACAGATCATACCTTCTTACCCATGTTGGTGCACAGTCATAGTTTCAGTGTATGTTAATTACATTGAGTGGACATTTGGGTAGTTCCTAATCTTCAGCGGTTGTATTATTAGGATGGTGGCCTTTTAGAAGGGTGTAGACATTTTCTGGCTGTAATCCTTTATAGATGGAAGTATGTGGCCCTTTTGGGAGGAGTGTTAAGATAAGGGAATGGTATGTGAATGTATCAGCTTTTAGTAGTTGAATATCTGCATTTTTAGTGAGAGAATTAACAAACCGGCTACATAAATGCCACCCCCTGCCTGTGCTCTCCAGTGGTATATGGATTCTAAGGAATCTTATTAGTGATGGCTTTGTATCTTTTTATTTTTTTCTTTTGAGACCACTTGGGATTGAATTAAAGGACCTTCAAACTAATAATTCTTTTAGCAAAAAGAGAAAAAAAATACAGATTAACGTAAGTTTTGTTGATTTGTTTGTTTTTTGAGATGGAATCACTCACTCTGGTGCCCAGGCTAGATAGAGTGCCATGGTGTCAGCCTAGTTCACAGAAACCTCAAATTCCTGGGTGCAAGTGATCCCTCTTCCTCAGCCTACTGAGTAGCGAGACTATGGAGATGGGGGCTCATTGTGGCTCAGGCTGGTCTCAAACACCTGAGCTCAAGGGATCCTCCTACCTGGGCCTTCCAGAGTGTTGGGATTATAGACGGGAGTCCTCCCAGAGAGCTAGGGTACAGGCATAGACATGAGCCACCATGCCTGGCCTACCTTAAGATTTTTAAACAACATCAAAGAAAGATAGAAGGATGTTTTGTGTATGCTTTTATTTTGGGGGGTAATTTGAATGAATTTAGCAAGTCATTGTTTTTAAATGACTTGCTGACTTAATGCTGACAAGTGACTTAAAAGTGATTGTTAAATATACAAGCATATTTCCCATGTCACTTGAGACAAAAAAATTTAAAAAGATGGAAATGTCATTATAACTTTTGTATATTTGTGTTAATATGCTATAGTAGTAGGCATCTGACAGAAATAGAAGAATTTACTACAGTTTGGCCTGGGCTGAGTTCGAACCCGCCACCCTCGGTATATGGCGCGGTGCTTTACTCACTGAGCCACAGGCGGCGCCCCAGAAATAGAAGAATTTAATTTGTAATTCAAACTTTGAATAACAGGCCATAAACATACACTAATTATAGATAACTTAAAAAGTTATGAGGATTGAGTTTCACCTTTTATATCTGTTTCTATCAGGTACAGGCAATGCTACTGAGAATGTTTATTTAAATTTAATGTTTAAGGAAATGTTTTTACTTTTTGAGACAGGGTCTTATTTTGTTGACCAGACTGGAGTGCAGTGGTGCTAATATTGTAGCTCACTGTTGTCTAGATATCCTGGGGGTCAAGTGATCCCTTGCCTCAACCTCTCCAGTAGCTAGAACTTGTGCCACCATACCTAGCTAATTTTTAAAATTTTTTGTGGAGAGGAGATTGCTATGTTGCCTAGACTGGTCTCTAACTCCTGGCCTTAAGGAATTCAGGTACCATAGCCTACCACAGTGCTGTGATTCATTACTGGAGTGAACTACCATGCAGGCCTGGTTTTACTTTAATGTGTATTATTCAGCCTATTTACAAATGTGATAGCTAAATTTTCAGTAAGGAGAAACAAAGGCTAGTTGTTGTTGGATACATTTTTTTCCCAAGAGGAAAAAACTGAAACTTATTTTTGTTTTATCCTTCAAAGCTGGTAGAATGTTAACTCTTACAGTAATTACAGAAAATTGGTAAATGTGAAAGAGACCTCAAAAGTTTTTCTTTGACACTAGGTGAGAGCTCCACCTTGTGATCTGTGAGAATATTTTTTTTAAAGTTAACCTACAGTAGTCCAGAAATGGTGTGGTGAGTTTGATTTTTTTTTTTTTAAACTCTTATTTGAGCATAACACATTTTTATAGCCTTGAGTTTCCCAGTTTAGTTCAAATGTCATTAAGCACATTTGAAGACGATGTGGATTTTTTAATGTAAGTGGCTTCTTCGGGGGAAGCCAATTGTATACATATGCAGCTGTAGATTTTTAAAATAAAAAGGTAAATATTTTCAGTGATTTATATAGATTAAAGTTTGTATTCTTAAAAAATACCAATGTCACTTATCCATTGTGTTCCTTCACTTTTAAATTACAAAGCAACTTGAATATTTATAATTTTTGTTGAGCTATGGTAAACTTTTTTTTTTTTTTTTTTGAGACAGAGTCTCAAGCTGTCACCCTAGGTAGAGTGCTGTGGTGTCATAGCTCACAGCAACCTCCAACTCTTGGTCCAAAGTGATCTTCTTGCCTCAGTTTTTCTATTTTTAGTAGAAATGGGGTCTCATTCTTCCTCAGGCTGATCTAGAGCCTGTGAGCTCAAGCAGTCCACCCGCCTTGGCCTCCAAGAGTGCTAGGATTATAGGTGTGAGCCACTGCACCTGGCGTATAATAAACTGTTTTGGTGACACATTAGTTATTTGGAGAATGATTTAAAAACCCAGATACATGGCTTATCTATTTATTTATTTATTTTTGAGACAGAATCTCATTTTGTTGCCCTGGGTGGAGTTATGTGGTGTCACAGCTCACAGCAGCCTCAAACTCTGAGGCTCAAGCGATTCTCTTGCCTTATCCTCCCAAGTACCCGGGACTACAGGTGCCTGTCACAATACCCGGCTATATATTTTTTTAAGAGACAGGGTCTCACTCCTCCTCAGGCTGGTCTGGAACTTGTGAGCTTAGACAATCCACCTGCCTTGGCTTCCAAGTGCTGGAATTACAGGTGTGAGCCACTGTGCCCGGCCCATTTTTTATGTTTAATAATATTAGATGCCAATGGAGGTAGGTGGTGTATACTAGAAATAAAAGTTTTCACATTTCTTGTGTAGGTAGTAAGGGCAAGGATCATTGCTTTCCTGTTTATTACTGTATTCCCTTTGGCCAGCATTGTGTTTGGCACGTGGCAATTTTTACTTGGTTGGATAAGTTTTGTTTTTTTTTTTTTTTTTTTGAGACAGAGCCTCAAGCTATCCCCCTGGGTAGAATGCTATGACATCCCAGCTCACAGCAACCTCCAACTCCTGGGCTCTGGGCGAGTCTCCTGCCTCAGCCTCCCAAGTAGCTGGGACTACAAGGCGCTTACCACAACACCCGGCCATTTTTTTTGATTGCAGCCATCATTGTTGTTTGGCGGGCCCAGGCTGGGGATTCGAACCTCCCACCTTAGGTGTATGTGGCTGGCGCCTTAGCCGCTTGAGCCACAGGCGCTGAGCCATGTTGGATAAGTTTTTAATAGAAACTGCAGAAAACAAATATTCAACTGGGATAGAGAATTGGCCTGAGACTATGACATGATATTTTTTAATGAAAAATACAGGTAATATCTTTGATCTTGCTTTGGTTTCAAATTACCAAATACATGTTAGTATAGCTTTTGCTATGCAAGAGAATTGCAAGATAATTTGACCTGGCAAGACTTCTTACTATTGCACTAGAAATTAATTTTCTATTTAGGGAAATGTGGTATATCACATAAGATTTATTTTATTTAATGCTCTTTGCTTTCCAGAGCTGATCATTCTTTAGCTTCCTCACCTGTGATTCCTTAGGAGACTATATTTATGAGATAGCTTAAAGTTTGTGTGAAAAACTGTCTTGAAGGAAAGCAGTAAGTTTGGCTTTTATGAAATACTCAGAGAGGCAGATAGACATGGAAAGGATCACATGGCTAGTTTATTTCTATCTTGCCATCTAGATGACCTAATTTGTTGGTTAGAATTTGTTATATCTGTTCCTCTTCAACTCCCTTTAAAAAAATTAAAGTTTTCTGTAAAAATACTTTTCTTTCTAAAATAAATTACCGTTTTGGGAGGTGAAGGCATGGCCTACGTGTTCATCCTTAAAACTGGTATAATATTTAAAAATTCCTTGGGTTAACTATGAATAAAGTCAGAGGAGAACATTTATGGTACAGTGACTTAAAGCCTTCTCCTTGGAAGATCAGATTAATAGGTATATCTAAAGGTTTTGCAATCTTTGAGAGAAAAGTATCATCCAGAGAAAAGATTAGTGGTGGTATATATAATTCTTGTTTTATTCAGGGCTTAAATTGTGGATTATTCATTCTTGTTTCTCCTATTACCTCATATATATATTTTTGTGAACAAAAAAACTAGTATTTTATGTTAGCGTGACTAGAGTAAGCTAGGAAATGCAGTATTTTGAACTTTTGTATGTTAATATTAGTGGCTGTTTATGATTTTAGACACTTACAAAAAATAGAAAATCAAGCCATTTGTTTCTTGTTTGATGTCACTATTGGAAGAGATCATTAGGCGTTTGTAAATACATTATATTTGAGCATTTACTATTAATTTGATATTTTTTAGTCTTAACCTACTTTTTTCATTAGGTGGCCACTGAGTACTAAATTTATTTGGGAATAAAAGAAAAAATATAGAGGAAATTATAAAAGAAAGATACACGTAAGATTAAGAGCTTTGGACCTTAGCTTTAACCTGTTTGCGCCTCCTTATAGACTGATCATTTGCTTTTAAATTATTCTCTCATTTAGGAAATATATCTTTGACCTTCAAAACTAGAAATAATACCCTTACTGTGGCCAGACTTGTACTTACTATAGTCGCTAATCTGTTGTCCGTATGACCTTACTGGTGCTTAAATTGATTGTAAGTTCCTTGATTGAGGAATAGATCAAATCTCATGCTTTTTTCCCCCATTTTAACACAATGTGGTATTATCATGATGTGGTTATTTACTTAATATGTCAGGCTTTGGAATGTATGTTTCCCCTATGATAGAAGAACTTGTTTTTAAATGCTTTAAAATTATATCTTAGGTTTTTTTATTAGCTTCTTTTAACTGTATCTGTACACCACCAACAAAAAGCTATAAATTTTCAGGTGTTTTGTATTATAATTTAACATTGTCACAGAGATTCCAGGACTAGTAAGAGAGTCACATCCTGTTCCTATTTAGGATGTCTTAATGGATATACATAAAATTAGGCTAGAGAGAATCAGAAGAAATTTTAAAAATAACAGTTATACAAGCTTCTTTTTTTCTTATGGGTCATTATTACTGTGGAGCTGCAAGAATTATAAGAAATCAGCAGTCAAATGTGAGGTAGCAAAATCTTTAGTTACCTAAACACCCCAGGAGTTCCTAGGGAATTTAGCTTTTGAATATGGATATCTTTTTTCTGATGTGTTTGTAATAAATATGTCATTTTCTCCCTTTTAAGGAATTATCTGTCTTAGAAGAAAGACACAAACCATCATTTTACCCACATAAATATATGAATATATTTCTGACTTTGAGGTGTTCCAGAAGATGATAAAGAAATGATAGCAGCTCCAGAAATACCAACTGATTTTAATCTACTACAGTAAGTAAATTATATTATGATAATTTTAAATTCTCTCTCCCCCAATGGGAAAAGTATTAACTTTAGTAAATTTACTTCTTGGTTGGATGCTGTAGCTTAGGCCTGTTAAAACCCTAGCTATTTGGGAGGCTGAGGTGAGAGGATTTCTTGTGGTCAGGAGTTCAGGACCAGCCTGAGCAAGAGTGAGACATTATCTCTACCAAAAATAGAAAAAAGTTAGCCAGGTGGTGGTGGTAATGATGCTGGGGGGTGGTACCTGTAAGTCCCAGCTACTCTGGTGGCTGAGGCAGGAGGAGGATTTACTAGCCCAGGAGTTTAAAGTTGTAGTGAACTTAAGATGACACCACTATACTCTGAGTCCTCAAAGTGAGACTCTGTCTAAAAAAAAATATTCTACTTTAGAATACTTAGTATGCTTTAATATAGCAGGTATGCTTTGAAACAGTTTGTATCAGTGCTCATTGGCCTCTGTAAAAGTAATTATTCTCGCCAGGTGAAGTGGCTTACGCCTGTAATCCTAGCACCCTGATTTGCCAAGGTGGGTAGATTGCTTGAGCTTAGGCATTCCAGAGCAGCCTGAGCAAGAGTGCAACTGCATCTCTACCAAAAACAGAAAAACTGGCTGGGTACCATGGCAGGTGCCTGTAATCCTAGCTACTCAGGAGGCTGAGGCAAGAGGATTGCTTGAGCCCACGGGAGTTTGAAGTTGCTGTGAGCTGTAATGCCACTACAGGGTGACAGAGTAAGACTCTGTGTCCAGGAAAATAAAAAAAGTAATTATTCCCTACTTTTTGGTGCTGTGTTTTTAATTTATTTTTAATTCACATATGATAATTTTTTACATTTTTCTGTGTAGGTTTGAGTATATTTTTGATTTTGCAACACAAACTGCTTTGAGAGGGCATCATAAAATTCTTATTTTTTTCTTTTCTTTCCTCTCGTCTCTTGTTCCTTCCCCTTCTCTCCTCTCCTCTTTTCTCTGAGACAGAGTGTCAATCTTGTCACCCTCTGCAGAGTGCCATGGGATCATAGTTTACAACAACCTCAAACTCTTGGGTTCAAGCAATTCTCTTCTCTTTGCCTCCTGAGTAGCTGAGACCACAGACACCTGCCACAATGGCAGGCCAGCTAGTTTTTCTATTTTACTTATTTATTTATTTATTTTTTTGAGATAGTCTCTCGCTATGTTGCTCTCAGTAGAGTGCTATGGCGTCATAGCTCACAGGAACCTCAAGCTCTTGGGCTTAAGTAATCCTCTTGCCTCAGCCTACCAAGTAGCTGGTACTGCAGGTGGCTGCCACAATGCCTGGCTATTTTTTTGTTGTTGTTGTAGTTGTCATTGTTGTTTAGCAGGCCCAGGCTGGGTTTGAATCAGCCAGCCCCTGTGTATTTGGCCAACACCCTAACCACTGAGCTATGGGTTCCAAGCCAGTTTTACTATTTTTAGTAGAGATAGGGTCTGGCTTTGCTCAGGGTGGTCTCGAACTCCTGAGCTCATTCAGTCTGCCCACTTGAGCCCCCTAGCATGCTAGGATTACAGACATGAGCTACTGTACCCACCTTAATTTTTTTTAAGTTTTAAATTTTCTAAGTTTTCTCATGTAATAGTATTTAGGATATAAAGTGAGGTTTCTGTTATAAAATCAAATGTTGATAGACTAAAAACAAATCTAGGGGAGTCTAACGTGTTCTATAATTTTTGCAGAAACATGTTACATGCATATTGATGAATAAAGTGATTTCAACATAGATACTGGCTTTACCCCCATCTTAATAGCTACCTATACTCCTTAGTCAACTTTTATTCTGATTATTCCTTGGTTTTTGATGTAAGAAAGATTTGAAATACTATGTCACAACTTTCATACTGTGGTAAGCTATAGTTTCATGAGATGCTTCAGTGAAAAGTGAACCTTTAAACTGCAAACCCCTTTATTTTATAAACAAAAATAAAACTCAACCACAAAACACCCATACCCACCTACCCACCCACTCCACAGTATATTTCTATAGAGACTTGATTTGAAAAGAGAGTTTGGTTGCTACAGATTTTGGAAACAACAGATACCATTGTATACATTGGTAGCCATTGTCTGCCTTTAATGTTATGCAGACTTTCATATTTCTAGTAATTTTTGTTTTCTTCAGTGGAGATTTGGTGGAGTCTAAACAGCATCTTTTTTTTTTTGAGACATAGTCTCACTTGGTCGCCCAGAAGTTTGAATGCCCTAGCGTTGTCATAGCTCATAGTAATCTCAAACTCTTGGTCTCAAGCTATCCTTACACTTTAGCCTCCCAAGTAGCTGGGACTATAGGCACCGCTATAACGTCCAGCTCATTTTTCTATTTTTGTAGAGACAGAATCTTGTTCAGAATGATCTCCTGAGCTCAAGCAATCCTCCCACCTTGGCCTCCTGGAATGCTAGGGTTACAGGTGTGAGCCGCAGTGCCTGGTCCCAAAATAGCATCTTTAACAGGATTTTTTTTTGGGGGGGGGGGCAGTCTCATGTCACCCTTGGTAGAGTGCTGTGGTATCACAGCTCACAGCAACCTCAAACTCTGGGGCTTAAGAGATTCTCTTGCCTCAGCCTCTCAAGTATGTGGGACTACAGGTGCCTACCACAATGCCCAGCTTTTTGGTTGTAGTTGTTACTATTGTTTAGCAGGCCTAGGCTGGGTTTGAACCTGCCATCCCCAGTGTATGTGGCTGACACCCTAACCAGTGACCTATGGATGCTGAGCCTGCAATTCCTTTTTTT
>NW_003852619.1:289314-291167 GCF_000181295.1 Otolemur garnettii
TGAACCTGCCATCCCCAGTGTATGTGGCTGACACCCTAACCAGTGACCTATGGATGCTGAGCCTGCAATTCCTTTTTTTCCTTTTTTTTTTTTTTTAAGACTCAGTAGAGTGCTTTGATGTCACAGCTCACAGCAACTTCCAGCTCTTGGGCTTAGGCGATTCTCTTGCCTCAGCCTCCTGAGCAGCTGGGACTACAGGTGCCCTCCACAATGCCCAGCTATTTTTTTTTGTTGCAATTTGGCTGGGGCTGGGTTTGGACCTGCCATCTTCCATATATGGGGCTGGTGCCCTACTCACTGAGCCACAGGCACCACCCTGAAATTCTTAATTACATTAGCATTTGAAAATGTCTTTCTTTCTTTCTTTTTTTGAAAGTGTCACTATGTTGCCCTTGGCAGAGTACCTTGGCATCATAGCTCATAGCAACCTCAAATTCTTGGGCTCAAGTGATTCTCTTACCTTGGCTTCCCAAGTTGCTGGGACTATAGGCACCTGCCACAACACCAAGCTATTTTTAGAGGCGGGGTCTCACTACAGCTTAGGCTGGTCTCTAACCTGTGAGCTCAGGCAGTCCACCTACCTCAGCCTCCCAGAATGCTGGGATTACAAGTGTGAACCACCATACCCAGCCCAGGATTAGAGACTATTAAAAAGCAGTTTGTGTTATTGACTAGACTGCTGACTATTAGAATATTTTGAATAATTAGGACCTAAAATGAAATTGTTAGGGAGGTAGAATAAACCTAACATTTGATTGGGTATGTGGGGTGGGAGGGACAGAAAAGAGGAGTATAAGATTCAGTCATGTGATAGATTATTCATGATGCTTCAACCTGCTAAATGGTTAACCCAGTATGCTTCATAAACATATATGTTATTTCACGTAAGGTAGTGTTTTAGATAGTTGTTTTGATCTTACAAGCACAGGAAAGCATTGAAGAAAGACAGGAGACTGTTTCTTTGGTTGGGGACATTTTAGACTCCCATCCTCCTTACTCACTTAAGCATTCTTGATGGTTTTTCAGTTAGTAATCAAACCTCTAGTGGCTCATTCTTTTAGTTGGGATAGCCTAGAGATGAGGATTAAAAGTAATTGAGCCTGGGCGGTGCCTGTGCCTCAAAGGAGTAGGGCTCTGGCCCCATATACCAGAGGTGGTGGGTTCAAGCCCGGCCCCCCACCAAAAACTGCAAAAAAAAAGAAAAAAATAATTGAGCCTTTGATTACTCTGTGGCCATTGGAATCTTGCAAAGACTAGTGATTCCTTGCAGATTTAAGCACTTACTAAGTTCTCTACGAGAACTGGTATCCCACAAATGCCTTGGGAAGAAATAAATATTAGTTTTGTACATCAAGATATTTAAAAAAAATTTCAGTTCTTTTACAAGACCATATCAGCATGTGAGAAGACTATTGATGATAGTCTTTTGAAGGTTTAACATACATGAGTTTCAGTATTAATATTATAGTAGTCATTCAGTTTTTGGTGCATTAACTCTGGGTAATGGTATTTATTACAGGCCTTTCCTCTCAACATGATAGGATATAGTTAGGATTGCCACCATCTTCAATACGTTGTTTAAATTACTTTGTAGGTAAGTGCTGTAAATAGTAATTTTTTTTTCCTGCTAGTGTCTTAACTATTATTTTAGATTTATGAAATAGTCCTATTTCATAGCCTCTACTTCCTCATAGTCTCTGGATAGCTGGTTATTATAGTAATAAAAATAGGAATAGAAGTAATCTAGTATGAGAAGACTAGCTTTGTTGAGATAACTTTTTGTTTTTTTTTTTTTTGAGACAGAGTCTCACTTGGTCGCCCTAGGCTGGGTTTGAACCTGCCATCCCCAGTGT
>NW_003852619.1:291187-294929 GCF_000181295.1 Otolemur garnettii
GTCACCCTCAGTTGAGTTCTGTGGCATCATAGCTCACAGCAACCTGAAACTCTTGGGTTTAAGCGATTCTCTTGTCTTAGCCTCCCAAGTAGCTGGGACTATAGGTGCCCACCACAATGCCTGGCTATTTTTAGAGATGGGGTCTTACTCTTGCTCAGGCTGGTCTGGAACCTGTGAGCTCAGGTAGTCTATCTGCCTTGGCCTCCCAGAGTGCTAGGATTATAGGTGTGAGCTGCTGTACCCGGTCCTTGAGATAACATTTTTGATTTTAGTTATTTTAAGCAACATTGGTACTAAGTTTATACACTAGGATGGTAAGACCTTTATGAGCGTCTCTCAGTTCTAAAATTCATTATGACCCAAATGCCAATGTAAGTATGCCTTTCCATAAAGACTTAAATGATGAGGATATGTTATTACTGTTTAGATAAACCCATGTTTACATTTGTAGGAAGCATCACATGTGTTTTAAATGAAAGGACAGATTTTTTTTGGACTGTAAGGATTTATATGTTGGAGATGGAATAGACTTCTAAAGATTTCATATTTTCTTGCATATACATTTTTTTTTTTTGCAGATGAGAAGATTGAGAAGCTGTCACTTATATAAGATTTCATAGTTACGTAGTACCAGAACTGATTCTGACTGTAACCACTGCTTTACTTCATAAAGGATTTTGATCACACAGCATATTTCCCTACTATATTTCAAATGATTTACTTTATAAAAATGTGTTGTACATACCCTTTCAGAAATGTATATATTGTCTAGTGCTCAATCCTAGATTTATAAACATTGATTGAAATAGGAGAGCGCAGAGAATCTGTAATATTGCCAGAATGTCCTAATTAAGTTTATTAAATGCCTAGTCTTAAGTTTATTAAATGCAATTTTTCCTAACATGATGGTCATGGAACCAGAAAACAGCCATTATAATAGAACACCACAATTCCTGGGGTTAAATTTTGAGAGCCACTGGTTTACTTTTCATTCTTTGAATAAAAATGAACAAAATAAAAATGTTTATTTTAGATTTTTTTTTTGGTAGTTAGGTAATTTTTAATGTTTGGTAATTTGGGGCGCTGGCTTCATATACTAGAGGTGGCAGGTTCAAACCTGGCTCCGGCCAAAAAAAAAAAAAAAAAAACCAAAAAGACACAGATAATTTGATACAGTATGATGTTTTGGGAAAGCATCTTAATTACTTTTAATGGTAATAAGGAGTTTTGTAATGAGTTAACCAAGGCCTTCTTTTAGAAAATACAGCAAAATATAGAAACCCCAACCATGTTTCTAATTACTGCTTATCTTTTTGTCACAGGGAGTCAGAGACACATTTTTCTTCTGACACAGATTTTGAAGACATTGAAGGAAAAAACCAAAAGCAAGGCAAAGGAAAAGTATGTATCACATGTATGGCTTTATTTGGGCTTTTAAGATTGTGTGTGTATATGTATGTAGTAAGCTTGTATATAGGTTAAATACACATGTATATATAGAGATGCAGATATATATCAGATATTATGTTTTTTTTACTTTGTCACCCTTGGTAGAGTGCCGTGGCGTCATACTTTATATCGACCTCAAACTCTTGGGCTCAAGCAATCCTCTTGCCTTAGCCTCCTAGGTAGCTGGACTATAGGACCACAATGCCTGGCTATTTTTTTTTGGGGGGGGGTCTTGCTCTATCTCAGGCTAGTCTCGAACTTATAAGCTAAAGCATCCCACCTGCCTGGGCCTCTCACAGTGCTGGGATTATAGGTGTGAGCCACCACAACCAGCTCAGATATTACCTTTTAAAAATGGGGGTTTTTTTGGAAGGGGAGGTTGATGGTTATGGTAAATCTTTTAAATAAATATGGTCCTTTTGTCTTCTAGACCAAATAGCTTTTTATTTCTAATGCTGTAAGCTGAAATTAATAATAATAATAATACATTCTTGTTTCCAATAGTTTATTCATTTTGTAAAGTACCGTATGCTAAGCAAAATTCTGTTGTTTTTATTTTCCCATGGGTAATAAAATATGAAGCCAAGAAACACACACATAAAATTTCTTATTCTAAAGTACTATAATAACGTATCTTACAACTAGTTTAAGTCTATGTGGTTACCATTGATAAGAGTCATTTTACTCTTTATAAGTAATGTCAATGATTAAAGCTAACAAAGTTTGGATCAATAGACTACAAGTATGAATGGGTAGCCTGATTGCTATGGATAACTTGGAAAGTGGTTAAATCCATTTGTTAATGTGTATAAATGTATCATAGAAAAGATGACTTGTTTGTGTTGTTCAGCAATTTTTTCCGCAAAATGAATTTTTGATTTGTATTTTCTCATGATATATTTGGAAAAAGTCCTCTGTGTAATACCAAAATTTACATCAAACAAACTGAAAATTTACCATAATCCTGTTAGCTGGAGGTCATTTATTCTTTAAACATTTTGTGAATATACCTTTACACATGTACTTATATATTAACATGCTTGTAGAATTTTACTTAAATGGAATTATAGTTTTCAGACTGCTTCATGTGCTTTGTAAAACTCACCAGTGTGTTGTCAACAACTTTCCATCAGTTCATGTAAAACTATGTAAGTTTTATTCTGTTATGTTCTGTTCTGTTCTGTCTCATACTGTCCTGTCCTGTCCCTGATCCTATCCACTTTTTTTGGAGACAAAGTCTCACTGTGTTGCCCAGCCTGGAGTACAGTGACTATTCACAGGTACAGTCATACACAATACAGCTTCAAATTCCTGGGGTTGGGAGGTTTTTCTACCTCAGCCTTCTGGGTAGCTGGGTCTACAAGCGTGATACCACCACATTGCCATCTCTGTAATTTTTAATGGTGGGATAATACAACATTTTATGTATTGAACATAATTTATTCACCTAGTCCTGGAACTTTTTAGAGTGTTCATAATTCTCCGTGTATTTCATAATTTTGTATATTTTCTTAGTTCCTTATAAAGAAATTCTGGGAGAGAGGTATGAACAGAGATGTTAACTCATGACTATCTAAAGGTAGCTTTAATTCTAGTGGGCAGTAATTCATCAGGAAATCATTTTTTCTTTAATCTACTTTTGCCTTGAATTTACGTTTTGGGAAAAGATCCCTGTTGGCACCCGAATAGTGGAGTCAATAAAGTTTTTGTGTTAAAGTTGGGTTAAATTTATGTAGCAACTGCTGTGGGTGAGGTATTGGGAATTGATCAAAGACCTTTTTAGAATAATAAGAGCAACTACATTTTAATATCATACTATGTATGTTCCATGGACTGTGTATGTTAATCTAATATTTGAACAAGTCTGTGGATTAGAAAACTTTTATTTAGCTTTGTGCAGTGGTAGTATCATAGCCCGTGAGTTTTATACAAGGTGTAATTATTGCTAATTGAATACTTTGCCCCCCATACGATGACTTGCAGTATAGTCAGGATTGGCAATTTTTGATGATCTCTACAGAGACTGAATTTAAGAAAAGAAACCTTCCTTGTTTTGTAGATAGGAAACTGAGGTCCAGAGAAGCCCAGTCGTTAAAGAATTTCAGCTCAGGTCTGTACCCATAACTCATATACTGTACTACCTCCTGCCTTAGCCTCTCAAAGTGCTAGATTACAGGCAAGAGCCACTGCACCAAGTTACAAATCACTTGTAACAGAAAACTTATTGTTCATAACATTTACATTAGGCACTGCACATGAACTTTTTTTCTAATTTAAGATAGTAGTTCAGGCT
>NW_003852619.1:295645-297691 GCF_000181295.1 Otolemur garnettii
GGTAGAGTGCTGTGGCATCACAGCTCACAGCAACCTCCAACTCTTGGGCTTAAGCAATTCTCTTGCCTCAGCCTCCCAAGTAGCTGGGATTACAAGCATGAGCCACCACCCCCTGCTGAATTACTATCTTTACAGGCACCCACCAGAACACTCAGCTATTTTTTGGTTGTAGTTGCCATTGTTTGGTGGCCCGGACTGGATTCGAACCCACCCGTTTCAGTGTATTTGGCTGTCGCCTTAGCTGCTTGAGCTATAGGTGCTGAGCCTAGATTTAAAAAAAAAAAAAAAATTAACAATTACCATGCCAAATGTTCGAAATTCTAAAATGATTTTCAGTGATACTGGAATTCTTTTGTGTAGCAAAAAAAAGGATTAACTAGGTTTTGACAAGTATATACATACATAGTATTTCTTAAAGGCTTAAAAACGTTTATATTTTCTGTTTTTGTAGAGCTTGAGGGGAGGGGGTTATCTCACTGTGTTGCTCAGGCTTGGTGTCAAACTCTTGGCCTCTAGCCATCCTTTCACCTTGGTGGCCTCCCAAAGTGCTGGAATTATAGACATGAGCTACCACACCTGTCTTTCTGTAGAGATTTTTTTTTTTTCTGTCCAAGATTGTACACAGGTTAGCAAGTTTACTTCTTGTACTTCCTTTGCACATTCCTTTTCCTCCAGCATGCATACCCATTAAGCCATTTTAATTGTACTAATTAATTTTTCATACCGACATGGACTATTGAGACATTTAATAGATAAATTGCAAATACATAGCTCCATGTTAATTACATTGGCATTTTGTATTGTTCTACTTTATTCTTTGTAGTTGATCTTTTCTTTCACCCTTATCTGAAATACTTTTTACTGGAGAGAAAAGCCTTTCATTCTCTACAATTAGGAATTAATGGATAGATTCACACAAATGGAATCTCATTTACAAAATATAGTAGTCCGCTCTTATCCTTGGATATATTGCAAGAACCTTGAACCTCATATACTATGTTTTGTTGATCTGATAACCAAGATGGCTACTAAGTAACTAACTGGTGTGTGAATATACTGGAAAAAGGGATGATTCCCATCCAAGGTGGGACAAGAGTATAGGATAGTCAGAGATTTCATTGTGCTACCTATGAATGGTTTATTCCTAGAACTTGCCATTTAATATTTTTAGACTGGCTGGGTGAGATAGCTCATGCCTATAATCCTAGCACTCTATTATGCCAAGATGGATGGATTGCTTGCGTGCAGGAGTTTGAGACCAGCTTGAGCAAGAGCGAGACCTTGTCTCTACTAAAAATAGAAAAACTAGCTGGGTACTTGGGAGGGTAAGGCAGGAGACTTGCTTGAGCCCAGGAGTTGGAGGCTGTTCTGAGCTGTGATGCCATGGCACTCTACCCAGGGGGACAGCTTGAGGCTCTGTCTCAAAAAAAAAAAAAAAAAAAAAAAAAAAAAACTAGCTGGGTGTTGTGTTGGGTGCCTGTAGTCTCAGCTACTCTGGAGGCTGAGGCAGGGGTATCACTTGAGCCGAAGAGTTTGAGGTTGCTGTGAGCTAGACTGATGCCAAGGCAGACTAGCTTGGGGCAAGAGAATGAGACTCTGTCTCAAATATTTTCAGGTTTTAAGAAACAGTTTGAAGTTAACTGTTAAGCATAGGGTGGTTTTAGACTCCTGAGGAGGAAGGGACCTTTTAAAATTCAGAAACATGTGGGCTATTAGTGGAAATAAACTTGTAGGTGTGGCTAAATATAAAAAATATGCATCTGGGTGTGGTGGTGCACATCTATAATCTTAGCACTTTGGGAGGCTAAGGTGAGAGGATCACTTGAGGCCAGGCATTTGAGACTAGCACAAGCAACATAGTTACACCTCATCTCTACAAAAAAATTAGCCAGGTATGATAGTGTGTACCTGCTAATTGGGAGGCTGAGGCTGGAAGAGCTCTTGAACCCCAGAGTTTGAGATTATAGTGATCTGTGATTATGCCCCTGGACTCTATCCTGGGTAACAGGGAGACCCAGTCTCAAGGAAAGAAGGAAAAAAAAAAAA
>NW_003852619.1:297711-298014 GCF_000181295.1 Otolemur garnettii
TTTTATAGAATGTTTGCTGACCCTTGTTCTCTAGAGCACAGAAATGTACAAGTCTAAAAGAAACCTTAGAAATCATCAAATCTAGAGATTGGAAAATTTTTCTATAATGCTTTTAATTTTACTCTGGCATTTTTGAAATGAAGACTCTTAAGTTAGAGAATGGCTTATTTAACTTAAACAAGGTATAATAAAAGCTGTGGGAGTTATTTGAAAACTCAGGCATGTAGGGAACCTTTCTTTTCTTTTTTTGAGACAGAGCCTCAAGCTGTTCCCCTGGGTAGAGTGCCATGGCATCACAGTTCA
>NW_003852619.1:298892-302193 GCF_000181295.1 Otolemur garnettii
CTCCTGGGCTCAAGGAAGTCTCCTGCCTCAGCCTCCCAAATAGCTGGGATCACAGGCGCCACACGGCCCCGGCTAATTTTTGGTTGCAGCCATCATTGTTGTTTGGGGGGCCCGGGCTGGATTTGAACCCGCCACCTTAGGTATATGTGGCTGGCACCTTAGCCACTTGAGCCACAGGTGCCGAGCTTATTCGAAAGTTTTTTAATGCTGTGATTTCACATTACTTTTCAAAATTGATTCAACTCTGGATTTTGTGTCATTGTTCAATTTGATCTTTGTAACAAATTTAGGTTAAATAACATTTATTGAGCTCCTATGAACATAGATTTTCTCATTTTACATTGATAATAGAAGATACTTTATGACTTTTATTATGTGCTGGGTATGTTGCTAAGTACTTAACTTTTCATTGTCACAGAACCCCTATGGGGTATGCGTGGTTTTATCCCTATTAGAAAAAATATCTCTGAAGCCTAGTGCAGTTAAATAACTTGTTTAAAATCACTCAGCTCACAGGAATAGCAATTTGGACCTGTGTAGTCTGTCCGCAGAAACAATATTTCTAAAGGTAATGTTTTGTGAGATATATGATAGTATAAATAAAAAATACCAACACCTCAAAGAGGTTGTTAGAACCTTATCATTTTGTCATAATCTATGCAGATGGCATTCTCCTTTAATTCAAATTTAAGCATATTATAATCATGTTATCCCTGGCTATTTCTGCTATAGATTTGTTTTGAAATCTTAAGGATGATGGTATAACTTAACCAACTTGTATTTTTTTTGCAATGCAGACTTGTAAAAAAGGCAAAAAGGGTCCCGGAGAAAAGGGTAAAAGTGGAAATGGAGGAGGAAAACCTCCTTCTGGTCCAAACCGAATGAATGGTCATCACCAACAGAATGGAGTTGAAAACATGATGTTGTTTGAAGTTGTTAAAATGGGCAAGAGTGCTATGCAGGTAATAATTTATGGTTTTCTTCCCTATTTATTTGTACATTCAAAACTTTAATGAGCTATAGAAAGTATAGCCCTGATTTTTCTTATGGGATTTTAAAAATACACTACTTAATTAGAAAGAAAGACAACAAATTAGAAAACTCTAGGGGTCTGTCTATTCAGACATAAGACTTTAAAGCTGTGTCTTGAGTAATTTTCTGTTGCCTTATTATTTTTTTAATGACATAAAGTAAGACATTTGGTCAGAAAATATGCTGATATAAATCCTGGCTTTGAGGTTTCAGTTTCCCCTGAATTTACATAGCTGACATTAAAATATAGGACTCTTGATTGAGTGACCTAATATAATCACCATCCATTTTAGTGAATTAAATTATTTTGGTCACTGTTGTCTATTACATTTTATTGTTAGAATAGTAAAAAGTTGAAGGGATATCCTTGTCCAATCATTAATAATGTTTCTTTTGTATAATTTCATGACAATAGAAGCACTTAGGCTTTACAAAATTCATAAGGTTTTGAAAAGATGAATAATATACTACTTAACATATATATTAATAAAGTTTTTGTTTATAAAAGTTAAAGGGAGTAGTTGTTCTTCACAGAATTAACATTGATAGGTTCGGCTCGGCACTCATAGATCAGGGGCTAGGGCGACGGCCACATGCACAGGGGCTGGTGGGTTTGAACCCAGCCCCAGGCCAGCTAAACAATGATGACAACAACAACAGCAAAAATAGCTGGGTGTTGTGGTGGACCCCTGTAGTCCTAGCTACTTGGGAGGCTGAAGCAAGAGAATCACTTAAGCCCAAGAATTTGAGATTGCTGTGAGCTGTGAAGCCATAGCACTGTACCGAGGGCGACATAGTGAGATTCTAATCTCAAAAAAAAAAAAAAAAGATAGGTTCACATAGATGGTTTTCTGAGAACTAACCACCTAGGCTTTTTGTAATCAATAAAATCTGAAATGTAAAACTTGTCAACAAATATGTGTGGTTTTGTAAATAAAGTTTAAAGTATCAATTGCGCCTAATAAAGAAAAATTTTACATGTAAAATGTAAAAACACTTGTTAGTTTGAACTTTGACCAGTTTTACAGATCAGACGCAATAGGCACAAATTCATTCACAAATGAAGTTCCCCTTCATTTATCCATTTATGAAAGTTTGCTTTTATATAGTTGTGATTAGGATGTGGACTTTTTTCTTTAATATTTTAAATGATTGTTTTGTATATACATTTTATTTAAAAAAATAATGTCTCAAAATTACTGTATTATGGTTTAGTTATTCTGAAATTTAAAAAAATTAGTTTTTGCTGTCTTTGTCTTTTCCTTACTGGGACAAGGGGCCTGTTCACCGTCTATGGCCCAAGCATATTGCTTTGTAAGCCTATATATCTTGCTCTTATTCTATAAACCTATCTTTCTCTTTGTAAGTAAACTTTGTTACATGCTTGCCTTAAAAAAATAATTTTCTCTCTTTAGTTTTCTTTTTGAGTTCATATTATCAAAAGCATAAATTATCAGAGTTATACTATGATAATTTGAGGCCTAAACTAATTCATTACTTTATTTTTTTAAATTCATTTAATAGCCAGTCACTCGTTTATTTATTTATTTATTGCAGTTTTTGGCTGGGCCTGGGCTTGAACCTGCCACCTCCAGTGCCCTACTCTTTTGAGCCACACAGGAGCTGCCCCTCATTATTTTTAGAATTTTTAATTTTAGTCTTTTTTTTTTTTTTTTTTTGAGACAGAATCTTACTCTGTGACCCTGGGTAGAGTGCCATGGCATCATGATAGCTCACCCCATCCTCAGTCTCTTGGGTTCAAGAAATCCTCTAGCCCCAGCCTATCAAGTATCTGGGACTATAGGAACTCATCACAATGCCTGGCTAGTTTTTCTATTTTTAGTAGAGATAGGGTCTTGCTTTTGTTCAGGCTGGTCTCAGACTCCAGAGCTCAAGCAGTCCACCTGCCTACGCCTCTCAGAGTGCTAGGATTATAGGCGTGAGCAACTGTGCTGGGCCTTTTAACTTTTTCTTTTTTTTTCCCTAATTTTTATTGTATTTTACCTTTTTTGGAGGCAGAGTCTGACTTTGTCACCCTTGGTAGAGTGCCATAGCGTCACAGCTCACAGCAGCCTCAAGCTCTTGGGCTCAAGTGATTCTCTTGATTCAGCTCCCAAGTAGCTGGGACTATAGGCACCTGCCATAATACCCAGCTCTTTTATTAGACACAGGGTCTTGCTCTTGCTCAGGCTGCTCTCAAACTTGTGAACTCAAGCAATCCACTGCCTCAGCCTCCCAGAATGCTAGGATTACGGGTGTGAAACACCTC
>NW_003852619.1:303066-311237 GCF_000181295.1 Otolemur garnettii
CCCGCCACCTTAGGTGTATGTGGCTGGCGCCTTAGCCACTTGAGCCACAGGTGCCAAGCCGATACTTTTTCATTTTTAACATCCGTGTCTTAGTCCATTTGGGCTGTTATTTTTTTAATAATGTAAACTGAGTAGCTTATAAACAATGGAAATTTATTTTTCAACATTATTGGAGGCTGGGAAATCTCAAATCAAAGTTTCTGCAGATTCAGTGTCTGGCAAGGGTCTGCTTTCAGGTTTGTACATGGCTCTCACTGTGTCCTCACATGGTAGTAGGGACAAGGCAGCTCTCTGGGCCTCCCTATACGTGGGTCACTACAGAAATTATGAAATACACAAAATCAAGAAATGTAAAATCTGCATGAAGGGAAACAAATGAAGCCCTTTCAGCAATATCAGTAAGCTAAGTGAGTTGAAACTTGCACTGGTAAGGCTGGACGTGGTAGCTCATGTTTGTAATACTAGCACTCTGGGAGGCTGAGGCGGATGGATTGGTTGACAGGAGTTTGAGACCAGCCTGTGCCAGAGTAAGACCCCATCTCCAAAAACAGCTGGGTTTTGTGGCAGATGCCTGTAGTCCCAGTTACTGGGGAGGCTGAGATAAGAGAATCACTTGAGCCCTAGAATTTTGAAGTTGCTGTGAGCTGAGACACCATGGCACTATACTAAGGGTGACAAAGTGAGATTCTGTCCTTAAAAAAAAAAAAAAAAAAGGAACTTGTACTGGTGAATCAGAAAGGGTACTGTGGACTATGTTTTTTGAAAGGAAATAATGTACCATAACAGAGTCTGTCTCTAAACTTTTGAAGTGGCTCTGCACCCTTGGCACAGTAGTTTCGGTACCAGCCACATACACCAAAGGTGGCTGGTTCGAACTTGGCCCAGGCCAGCTAACCAGCAACAATGATTGCAACAAAAAATAGCCAGGCATTGTGCTGGGTGTCTGTAGTCCTAGCTACTTAAGAGGCTGAGGCAAGAGAATCACTTAAGCCCAAGAGTTTGAGGTTGCTGTGAGCTGTGATGCTATGGGACTCTACCCAGGGCAACATAGTGAGACTCTGTCTCAGAAAAAAAAGAAACTTTTGAAGCGACCCACTTACAAGGGCACTAATCTCATTTGTGAGTACATTGCCCTCATGACCTAATCACCTTCTAAAGGCCACACTTCCTGATACCACTGCATTGCTGATTAGAGTCTAACATAAGTTTGAGGTGACCATAGCTATCAGAAATCTCTGCTTATAGTTGTAACTAATTAGGCTATTCTATTTTTGTCTAGTCTGTAGGGTTTTTGTTTAACTTTTTGACACATCATAATTTTTAATAGAATATGATGGTTTTGCTTTATATTTTTTGTTCCTGTTAAAGAGTGAACCTATTTATTTATTTATTTTTTGATACAGAGCCTGACTCTGTCACCCTCTGTTAGAGTACCGTGGCATCATCATAGCTCACTGCAACCTCAAAACTCCTGGGCTTAGTGATCCTGGGTAGAGTGCTGTGGTGTTACAGCTCATAGCAACCTCTAATTCTTGGGCTTAAGCATTTCTCTTGCCTCAGCATCCCAAGTAGCTGGAATTACAGGTGCCTGCCACAGTGCCCAGCTATGTTTTGGTTGTAGTTGTTATTGTTGTTTTGGCCGGCCAGGGCTGGATTCAAACCCGCCAACTCCAGTGCATGTGACTGGCCCCTTAGCCGCTGGAGCTATAGGTGCCAAGTCCTGGGTATTTTTTTTTTTTTGTTGCAGTTGTTTAGCTGGCCTGGGCCAGGTTTGAACCCGCCAGCCTTGGTGTATGTGGCTAGTGCCCTAGCTGCTGAGCCATAGGTGCTGAGCTTGTAGCCTGTTCTTTATAAGGAGACATACACCTCACCTGTTACTGGAGAGCAATGTGAAAGAATTTGGGGCCATTTTAAAGAACTATCACAGCTCCATAATTTTTCTTTTTCTTTTTTTTTTTAAAGACTCACTCTGTTGCCCTCGGTAGAGTGCCGTGACGTCACAGCTCACAGCACCCTCCAGCTCTTGGGCTTAGGCTACTCTCTTGCCTCAGCCTCCTGAGTAGGTGTCTGCCACAACGCCCGGCTATTTTTTGTTGCAGTTTGCCTGGGGCTGGGTTTGAACCCGCCACCCTCGGTATATGGGGCTGGCACCCTACTCACTGAGCCACAGTTACTGCCTGGTAAATTTTCTTTATTGTATAATTTATATTATCCTTTGTGTACATTGAATTATACGTGTTTTAGTTATTGTTTATACCTCTGTTCTATATTTATTGATGTATCACTTGGAAACATTTTCCCTTTCTGACCTTTTGGTTTTAATATTAGCTGTTTTTTATTGTCCAGATTTTATTGATTCGCTTTAGTGAAAAATTGTTTTTGCAATCAATTTTGGGGTTGCTGCCCCCAAAGGCATTTAACTACTTTTACTTTTTAGTTATGTGTTATTTTTTAAAAAATAACTAAATATATTTCATAGACCACAATTTGCCTTTGAAAAAAGTATAAATTCAGGCGTTATTTTAGTATATTTACAGAATTATATGTTCACCATCACTATCTAATTTTAGAATATTTTCAGCATCCCAGAAAGAAACCTCACGACCTTGAGAAGTCATGTCCCTATCCCCAGTTCTAGGTCACCACTCATCCACTTTTTATGTAACCTTGTCTATTGTGGACATGTCATATAAACAGGATCATACAATATTTGGTTATTTATGAGTGGTTTCGTCAACTTAGCATAATGATGTTCATCCATGTTCAGGCATGTATTATAACTTTATTACCTTTTTCGGTATAATGATATAACTATTTATTGTCAAGCAATAGTCTGTTTTATGGATATACCTTATTTTGTTTATTTATTCATCCTTTGATGGACATGTGGATTATTTCTGCTTTTTGGTTATTGTGAATAATGAATGCTGTTTTGAATATCCTTGTACAAGCTTTTGGTTTGACGTACATTTTCATTTCCCTTGGATGATGTATACGTGGGAGTTAAATTTCAGTGTGGTAACTCTATATTTAACCTTTGGAGGAGCTGCCAAACCTTTTCCAAAGTGGCTGCACCATATTTTGCATTCCCACCAGCAGATTTGAGCATTCTATTTCTCCACATCTTCAGTGCTTGTGTTTTTTATGGTAGCCACTACTGTGGGTGTAAAGTCATATTTCACTCTGGTTTTGATTTGCATTTTCTTGAAGGCTAATGACGTTTAGCATCTTTACGTGTGCTTATCAACTATTTGTGTATCTTCTTTATAGAACTGTCTGTTCTAATCCATTGCCTATATTTTTAATTGGGTTGCTTGGTTTCTTAAAAAAAAAAATCATTGAGTTGTAAGAGTTTTTTAGTTTATTCTGGGCACAAATCTTTTATCAGATGGACAATTTGCTGGCATTTTATCCCATTTTGTGGGTTGTCATCTTAACTTTTCTTGATGAAATCCTTTGAAGTATAAAAGGCTTTAATTTTTAATAAGTTCAATTCATTTTTCTGTTGTTGCTTGTGTTTTTGGACTAGTATCTATTATAGTAAGGCTTTGCCAGATGGCAAGTTACAAAGATTTACTTCTATGTTTCCTCCTAAGAGTTTCTAATTTTAGCTTTTACATTTTGGTTTTTGATCCATTTAGGTTAAGTATTGTGTGTATGGTGTGAGGCAGGCTCCGATTTTGTTCTTTAACATGAATATATCCAGTTGTCCCAGTACTTTTTTTTTTTGAGGTGGGGGTTTCACTTTGTCATCCTGGTTAGAGTGCAGTGGCATCATCATAGTTCACTGCAACTTCATACTCCTGGGCTCAAATGATCTCCCTAAGTAGCTGGGATTATAAATACACACAGTGACACCCAGCTGATTTTTCTGTTTTTAGGAGAGATGGGAGTCTATTTATTCAGGCTGGTCTGGAATTCCTGATCTTAAGGAATTTTCCTGCCTTGGCCTCCCAGAGTGTTAGGATTATAGGTGAGAGCTACTGTGCTTGGCTCCAGTGCCACTTTTTAAAAAGACTGTTACATCCCCAGTGAATTGTCTTGGCAAACGTGTTGGAAGTCAAGTAACCATCAATATATTTCTGGACTTTGATTACATTGATCTACACATCTGTCCTTTCTCTGTATTGTCTTGATTACTGTGGTGTTGTGTAGTAAGTTCTGAAATCATGAAGTTTGAGTCTTTCAACATTTTTTTTTTAAAGATTGATATGCCTTGTCAAAATCCCTTGTATTACCATAAGAATTTTAGCTTTTTAATTTCTATAAAGAACCCACTCGAATTTTGATAAGGCTTGCTTTGAATCTGTAGATTAATTTAGGAATATTGCTGTCTAACAATATTTAAGCCTCTAGATCCATGAGCTGCCTTACTTTCTTTTGACTTTTTGACTTTCCTTATTACTATGGGACTATTGTTGCTGACTGTTGAATAAAATTCTGCATTTCCTCGTCAACCTAGGCATTCATTTAAAAAATAGTTTTGATTACATTGCAGTGTTAATGTTTATTTATTACAATATTTTAGCTGAGAGATATGAATGTGGCTTTTAATATTTTCTAAGATGTCTTTAATGTCACTAAGAAATAATAAATTGTTACACTCTATAGAATTGAGTTCCATAGTTTTCACATTCCTTTTAATGCAAAATAAATACATTATCATTTTGTGTTATTAGGCAATTGAATTTTATTCTTTTTTATTTTCAAAATTATACATTAAATTTCAATATATAAGTACATATATTAATTGAAAACAGTGATGCTATGTAATGTTAATTTTTATGACTTTTATCACATTTTAATTGATTCTGAGGACATTAGGAAAAGCTAATGATTTTTATTTGTTCCTTCTGCTGTAGTCGGTGGTAGATGATTGGATAGAATCATACAAGCATGACCGAGATATAGCACTTCTTGACCTTATCAACTTTTTTATTCAGTGTTCAGGCTGTAAAGGTAAGATTTATTTATTTTTGGAAGCAGAATCTCAAGTAGTCACTTCTTTTCTTTGTTCCATCTAAAGAGATGTTAGCACTTTACATGGAAAATAATGCCAAGGTATTGAATGATTTGCATTATATCCATACAATATATATAAGGAAAAAAGAGCAAAGTAAGAGAAAGAGAGTCTATTGATAGTTGTATTCACATGTGAAAGTTATCTAAAATTTTAGCAGTTTATAATTGTTTACTTTTAGTAGATGTATTTCCTACTTTCAGCGTCTAGTTTTAAGAACAAAGAAATGGATTAAGAAGGGATGAAAAAGATAATGAAGAGATACAGGTTCAAATGGCAGGGAATTATAAAGTGTAGGGAATTAAAAAGTGCCATGAATAATAGCATGTAGGTAAGAAAGTAAGTTAAGTTAAATAAAGTAGGGTAATTTATGAGATTGCCAGTTCATCTAAAAGGTAGATAAATCTTACATTGGGTAGTAGGGTGGTAGATTCTTTGCAAACTGAAGATTAAGTACAAAACAACTGAATAGGTACCATAAGTAATTTGATGAGTTGAAATTTTAATTTTTATCTTCACTCTCCTTTTTACAGTATAGGTGCCATAAGTAATTTGATGAGTGAAAATTTTAATTTTTATTTTTGCTATTCCCTTTTACAGGGTAGTTCTATCAGTTGAATTTCTTTTCTTTCTTTTTTTTCTTCTTTCTTTCTTTTTTTTCCAAGACAGAGTCTTCATTTTGTTGCCTTCAGTAGAGTGCTGTGCTGTCATAGCTCACGGCAACTTCAAACTCTTGGGCTCATGTGATTCTCTTGCCTCAGCCTCCAGAGTAGCTGGGACTACAGGCACCTGCCACAATGCCCAGCTATTTTTTTTTTTTTTTGATATGAGATCTCACTCTGGCTCAGGCAGGTCTCAAACCTGTGAGGTCAGGCAGTTCACCCACCTTGGTCTCCCAGAGTGCTAGGATTACAGGCTTGAGCCACCTCGCCTGGCTTTGAGTTTCTTTCTCCTTTATTTTTTTATTTTTTTATTTTTTGAGATAGAGTCTCATTATGTCACCCTTGGTAGTGTGCTGTGGCGTCACAGCTCATAGCAACCTCAAACTCTTGGGCTTAAGTGATTCTCTTGTCTCAGGCTCCCAAGTAGCTGGGACTATGTGCACCCTCTACAGCACTCCACTATGTTTTTGTTATTGTTGTCATTGTTTAGCAGGCTCCGGGCGGTTTCAAACCCACCATCCTCTGTGTATGTGGCTGGTGCCCTAACCACTGAACTATGTGTGCCGAGCCAGGCCTTGAGTTTCTTAATTAAGCTTTTGAATTGCTTTTAAAACAAGGCTACAATGAGTTTTCCCTCTATTAGAGTCATTCCTTTTTTTGGCATTAATTTGTTTATAAAACACAAGCTTGCTGAGTCAACATTTGGATATACCTTGTCCCAGTCCAGGTTGTCAAGATTTCTAAAAATTTAAGGTGTTGAAAACTTAAGTTGTTATGTATATTTGAGCATCACCATAATACTTATTTTAGAATCAAGCAGTCTCCATAAAAGGGAATATAATCAAAGTTAAGGTTGTTAAGTGTTCATACACATGAAATTATTTTGATAGAATTAAATTTTTCTTCTGAACTCAGGGTAGTGGTTATGAGCATCAGTTTTTTATTGTAATACTATTTTGGTTTGGGGGTACTGTTGAAGCATGGAGGGATTTTTCACCCTACATTTAAATGGCTCCAGACTACTCTGTTGGTGATTTTGCTAACAATTGCCTTTCTTCTTTTTTTTCCATTGTCACTTAAATTTACAAGTTTTTGGCAGTCCCACTCCACATCCTCCCACATTTTTAAGACAGTGGGCTCCGGCCTAATGTCTTTTTTTTTTTTTTTTTTTTTTTAAGAGATAGAGTCTCACTTTGTTGCCCTCCATAGACTGTTGTGGTGTCACAGCTCACAGCAATCTCCCACTCCTGGGCTTAGGCTATTTTCTTGCCTCAGCTTCCCTAGTAGCTGGGACTATAGGTGCCCGCCATAGCACCCGGCTATTTTTTTTTGTTGTTGCAGTTTGGCCGGTGCCAGGTTCAAAACTGCCAACCTTGGCATATGGGGCCGGTGCCCCTAGCCTAATGTCTTCATGGTGGCTTCACAACTGCCTCAGGAATTAAATGCACAAAGTTTGCAACAGCTACTTTGTTTTCTTTTTTGATATCCTTTTCTGTTCATTTTTGTGTCTCTGATTGTCATATGGTTTATGGGAAGGGGTAGAGGCTTTAGAAATTGGGATATTGTTAAAATGTATGCAGTATATTTGCTGTGAGATTTATGTGTAAATGTTTATTTCATAGAAATTGTTTGAGAGATTGAATTACTGTTGCTTCTTTAGCATTGCTAAGTGTCCAACACCAGGGTATAAAATATGAGAAGGTTTTAAAGAGATATACATAATTATGGATTAAAAGCAAAACCTCTTCGGAAGGGTGAGAGTGTGTTTCTTTATCCAGAGAAAGAGTTCTTTCTTCTCAATTGGCCAGTTTTTAAAAACAATTATTTGGTTCTTTAAGGTTGCAGTAAGAAAGGACTCTTCAAGGCACCATTAGATATTGATCTCACCTGGGGAGGCAGCATGATTTAGATCAGTGGTTCTCAACCTTCCTAATGCCGAGGCCCTTTAATACAGTTCCTGTGGGTCGTTGAGAACTGCTGATTTAGATGAATAATTTCTGAGAAATTATTTAATTTATCTTAGCTGCAGCATTAGTTTCCTTGTCTATTTTACAGCTATGATAAATACACACATTTATGCACATACAAAATATAGCTCTGGTTAATTGAAAATTATGCTAGTTGTATCTAATTCTTAGGACAATCTTTTAGATCAGCGGTTCTCACCTGTGGGTTGCAACCCTTTTGTAACAATGAAAATATATCCTGCATATCAGATATTTACATTACAATTCATAACAGTAGCAAAATTATAGATATAAAGTAGCAATGAAAATAATTTTATGGTTGGGATCACCAGAATATGAGGAACTGTATTAAAGGATCGTGGCATTAGGAAGGTTGAGAACCACTGTTTTATTTATTTATTTATTTAGAGACAGAGCCTCAGGCTATCCCCCTAGGTAGAGAGCTGTGACATCACAGCTCACAGCAACCTCCAACTCCTGGGATCAAGTGAGTCTCCTGCCTCAGCCTCCCAAGCAGCTGGG
>NW_003852619.1:311442-316638 GCF_000181295.1 Otolemur garnettii
CCAGTAATTAGACTGGGAAGCAAATAGATAATCTAGCAATAAAAGTTTTAAGAATCCATTTTTTACATTTAATCTTACTTTTCTTCCCTCTCCCAGCTTTTTTGGTAAATATGATGCCCCATCAGTGGAAGCTCATGTACATCTTCTTTCTACATTGTTTCCTAACGTAATTTTTTCTAGAAATTGTTTTTTTGATGTTACATCTCCACCTGACTTAGTTTTCACTAAATGTACACCTTTTTTCTGCCCCCCTCCCATCTTCTTTTAAGATTCTAAAGCTCCTTATCAAATTGTTTCTCTTTGAAATAGTTCTTGATTTCCTAAGTTAGTAGTTTGTGTTGGGGGGAAGATGGTCCGAGTTATGGTATTTGTTGGCATTGACACTCATAAGGGCATTTATTATGTACTATATTTACTATTTCTTTTTCTTTATATTTTTATTATTATTAATTTTTACCTCCTAACTAGAATTATAGGCTTCAAAGTGGAGAGGAACTACTTACTATTTAGGCTTATTTACATCCCTTTTAGAGGATATTAGGGTACAGTTGCCTTACACACAGCAGCACTTAATAAGGAAGCCTTACTAAAGTAAACTTAAACTCTTTTACTCTTTTCCCTATCTTCAGGTTCATCATCAAGGTTTTAAATGTTATCCTGGATGCTGTATCATCCTTGGTGACACATATTTTATGTTAACAGGGCAAAGGCAGTATAAATATTACAGCACAAGTAATGCAAGTCAGGCAGATATGGCAAAAGTTAATTTTGGTAGGAATAATGATATCTTTTGGAAGTGTAGGACTGTTTTCTTGTGCCTGTTGAGAGTAGCATTTGTTTGTGCTTTTATTTCTAGATTTGAGTATCCCAGTAAGATCAGGGTTTAAGAATTATTACTTTATTGAATGACTATAGACTTCTTTGTTAGCATTATAGACTGATTTAGAAGTTCTCTTTACTTTTTTCATCACACCATGCATTAACTTCTAATACTTAACAAATTTCAGGAGTTGTCACAGCAGAAATGTTTAGACATATGCAGAACTCTGAGATAATTCGAAAAATGACTGAAGAATTTGATGAGGTAACTTATTACCCTGTGTTTTAATAATTTTATGCATGTTTATTTTACTTATTCTTAAAAGTATTCCTGAATTCTGAGTATTAGTGTTGTGGGTAAGAGCTTTAGCATTAGGTTTAATCAAATGATGGCTATATGATCTTGGGCAAGTTGTTTTAGCATCAGTTTCATCATGTGTAAAATGGGGACAATAATACTTTTCTCATAAGGCTGTTATGTAACAATTGAAATGAGTAATGTTTAAAAATTGCTCAGCATTTTATAGTTCCTTAACACAGCTAGAATTTATTAATTGGCAGATGCTATTACTATCAAACATTAAAATTTCAAGGAAGAATATAATTTAGAATTTAAGAACATATCCTGAAATCTTGTAAAAGGAAGATTTGTATATTATTGGGGTGCCAGGAGGCTTAGGCAATGGAATATATAAGTTATTTTATAGTTAAAGCCTCTTTTATGTTTTAACTATGAGTAATGAGAACAAAAAATATTAAGTAGTACTTTAGACTGGGTTGATTTCTTCATAGTTCCTTTTGCTCTCTAGGGCTGATTGAATTGATACTTTATCACAGTGATCTCTTTGAAGTACATTTTCCAATAAATACTTATGTAGATTTGCTAGAAGATACACAGGCCTTCAGGAAAGAGATTTCTGTTTATTTGGTTCACAGCTGTATTCCAGCACCAGTAGTTTTATTCTTTCAAACCTTTTTCACAGTGAGTTGTCAAGAAGAAAAAACTCATCTCATTTGAGTTTTATTTGGTCATTTTTTTCTTGCTTAAACTGATGAAAGAGCTTTCAACTATTGTTCTAAAAGATAGATGCATTGTTAAAATGACTTTGAATGTTACTAAGTACTATTAATCAGTCCCCAAGTAGTTGAGAGTTAATTGTGAATAATGGTTTTTTTTAACTTTTTCATATTAAATGTTTTGCTGAGAACCTTCTTACTAAAAAGAAACAATTATTTGAGATAATTATCCTGAAATATGATTTGAAATGTCAGCAAACCAAGTTCCTAACAATTAGCATAATATACATATATTTTCACTATAGTCACTAAATGGAGCTAATGAGAAATACAAAGAAAGCTTTTTTGTGAAATATTAGGACCCCTTTCTCAGATGAGATACAGTTCAATTTATATATGGAGAGATTAAAACAAATGTTCTAATGGCAACAGTTAATTGTTAAAAATTTACTGAACTGAAGTGATAAAATTACTTCATATCTTTAGGGTACTCCTGTCAGAAACCTCTTACTTTTAGAGATTCTATATGGTATTATTGGTCTCTTGTTTTATTTTCAAGGACTTGGTTTTTAATAATTTGTGGAAAATCTCAATTTAACCTGAGTTTGGAGAATGCACTATCATTGCACAAAGTAAAAGTTTGAGTACTAGTCTTTTTTTTTTTTTTTTGAGACAGAGTTTTATCTGTGTTGCCTTGGGTAAAGTGCTGTGGCGTCACAGCAACCTGAAATTCATGGGCTTACGCAATTCTCTTGTCTTAGCCTCCCAAGTAGCTGGGACTACAGGCACTTGCCACAACGCCCAGCTGTTTTCTTGTTGCAGTTGTCATTGTTGTTTAGCTGGCCGGGGCTAGGCTAAAACCTCAAACCCGCCAGCCTTGGTGCATGTGGCTGGCACCATAACCACTGTCATACTAGCTACATTTCTGTTTTCTTTAAAAGTGTATCTTGATTGTTTATGTCTGTTAACTATTTGATGTCATGAAGTTAATGAAAACATAGTCTGTAATCTTCTGTTGATTCATAGATCATATATCACTTCATTAAATTAGCTGAAAATACGGTTTTATCATTTCAAATCCATTTGAAAATATATTTTAGTTTGGTTTTCATTTGCTTTTGTTTTAAAGTAGTTTAATACATGTATCTATTTATCTGAAAAGTGTTTTGCTTGATGAAGGAGCCTTTTTCAATTCTTAACCTCTGAGTAATTGGTATATATTTTCATTGATTAGAATGAATTCACTAAATCTATTGTGGTCTTAAATAAAAGAGGAGAACTTTTCAGAGGTACCCATACCTTTGCCTCTTATTACCTTGCCTGCATTTAGTATTTATTCAAGAAGAAAGGTAAGGTAAAGGAATCTTTCTACATTTCTTTGCCTTGGGTATTTTGAAATCAGTGAAATTTTAAGTCATGAATTTTAAATGAAATTGCTGTTTTAAATTTTTGTTCTAGGATAGTGGAGATTATCCACTTACTATGGCTGGTCCTCAGTGGAAGAAGTTCAAATCCAGTTTTTGTGAATTCATTGGCGTATTAGTACGACAGTGTCAATATAGCATCATATATGATGAATACATGATGGATACAGTCATTTCACTTCTTACAGGATTGTCTGATTCACAAGTCAGAGCATTTCGACATACAAGCACCCTGGCAGGTCAGTATTTAGCAAAAATTTCTATATATTATCTTAGGCTAGAGATGAAAAAAATTCTTATTAAAAGAGAAAGGAAATAATAGTGACACAAGTTAACTTTATTTATGAAGTAACCCCTAACAGGACACTTCTATCAACCCCAACCCTCCTGTGAATTACTGGAATGGTATTTTCAGTGTTGAATCTGTGAAGTTATACTATAACTAGAACATATTGATTTCCTTGTGGTAAATGTATTTGAATACTATGACACAATAATAAGGGAAAAGGTGTGTGTTGGGTCCTTGGAAGATAAATTATCAGGGAAGATATTGACAGCAAATTTGGGGGAGACTGTCACAGTCATTTTAGTTGTGTAATCCTGGTGACTCTAGAGTTTGTCTTTAATATGTATACCCTCTCTAGGGTATGATGGCCCCCAGTGAACAGTGCTTACTCTTTTAATCACACAACAAAAAGTTGATTTTTCTGGAGGCAGTGTATCACTATGTTGCCCTTCAGTAGGGTGCTGTGGCTTCGCAGCTCACAGCAACCTCAAACTCTTGGGCTTAAGAGATTCTTTTGCTGCAGCCTCCCAAGTAGTTGGGACTACATCACCCACCACAACACCCAGCTTTTCTTTTGGAGGGGGGTTTGTAGTTGTCATTATTGTTTAGCAGGCCCAGGCTGGGCTCAAACCCACCAGCCTTGGTGTATGTGGCCGGCGACCTACTCATTAAGCCAAAAAAGTTGATTTTTCTTATATTTTGGGTAAGTTTAGGCCAGGGCAATTTTTTTCCAATCTTCACATTTTATTTATTTATTTTTAAAATGTTCATATGGTTTTATTTTTTATTTTATTTATTATTTTTTTTTTTGCAGTTTTTGGCCGGGGGTGGATTTGAACCTGCCGCCTCCAGCATATAGGGCCAGAGCCCTACTCCTTTGAGCCATAGGCGCCACCCTATTTATTTATTTTTTTGAGACAGAGTCTCACTATGTCACCCTGGGTAGAGTGCCATGGCGTCACAGCTCAGCAACCTCAAACTCTTGAGCTTAAGCGACTCTCTTGCCTCAGCCTCCCAAATACCTGGGACTACAAGCACACGCTAAAATGCCCAACTATTTTCTGTTGTTATTGTTGTTGTTGTAGTTGTCATTGTTTGGCAGGCCCAGGCCAGTTTTGAACCTGCCAGCCCTGGTGTATGTGGCTGCTGCCCTAACCATTGAGCTACAGGCGAGCCATATCTTTATATTTTAGTAAAAGGAGTTAATGTTTTTACGTCTCATAAAATCTTTTGTACTAAAGGTAAAGTTGCTGATACACCGTTAGTGAATATGTGCTTTTTGATTTGAATTTGAATAAATCAAGTAGGTTTTGTTATTAGTCTTCTAAGCCTTAGTGGTATTCTGATTTCTAAAGCAAAAAGTTTTTCATTCTCTGTGTGAAGTTTTTTTCCTTTAGAATATTTTCTCACAGAATTAAAGCTGTGATTAAAGATATATTTCTAAATCTTCCATTATTAAAAATAAAATGCAGATGGTTTCTCATATAGGTTCACTATTTTTGCTTTCAGATTTGAAATCATATGAATGTGATCTTGTTCTGTGTAATTAATGTGGTGTTTAGTATCAAGAATTTGATGGCTAAAGTAAATTAAAACAAGTATAATGATGCCACGTAGATAAATTTTATTTATTTACTTATTTATTTGAGA
>NW_003852619.1:316918-329321 GCF_000181295.1 Otolemur garnettii
GGAACCTCTAACTCTGGGGCTCAAGTAATCCCATTGCCTCAGCCTCCCTATAGCTGGCACTGTAGGTACCTGCCACAGCTCTCAGCTATTTTTAGAGACGGGTCTCGCTCTTGCTCAGGCTGGTCATGAATCTGTGAGCTCAGGCAGTCCACCTGCTGGGAAGCACTTGGCTTCCTAGAGTGCTAAATTTACAGGTGTGAACCACCACGCCCAGCCCATGGATAAATTTTAGATCAGAGTGACTTCTGGTTTGTTCAAGGTGTGGAATAGCATAGAGCAGGAAATTGGGAAGTCTGTTTTTAAGTGAACCGATAGCCACAAATTAATTTGGTTGTGTGGTACAATGCATCAAGTCTGAGAAGTTGTCTGGAAAAGTTAAAGGAAGCATTAAGTGATCAGATTTTTAATTAATACATTTTAAATTCTAGGTGATAATATTCTTTTTACCAGGCTTAAGCATTTAGTAATAGGAGGTGGGGATCTAGAGCAGTGTTTCTCAACCTTCCTAATGCCACAACCCTTTAATACAGTTCCTGTGGGTTGCAACCCATAGGTTGAGAACGGCTGACCTAGAGGCAGTTTTATGAAAATGCACTTAACTAAAAAGGTCAGGCGAGGTGGCTCCTGCCTGTAATCCTAGCACTCTGTTGAGGCCTAGGAGGGTGAATTGCTTGAGCTCACAGGTTTGAGACCAGCCTGAGCCAGAGTGAGACTTTATCTCTAATATAGCTGAGCATTGTGCCAGGCGCCTGTAGTCCTAGCAACTTGGGAGGCTGAGGCAAAGGGATTACTTGAGCCCAACAGATTGAGGTTGCTTTGAGCTATGATGCCACAGCCACTCTACTGAGGCAAAATGAGACTCTTGTCTCAAAAAAAAGCACTTGACTGAGTGACATTTTACTCCTTATACTTCTGACTTTTCATGTAGATCTGTCTTGACAATCTCACGATCGTCCTTATGATATATAGTAAAATTAAAGGAACACAAACACTGATAAAACTCTTCAACATTTTTATACAGTATAATTTGATACAAAGCAGTCAAGTTCCCTTTAATTTCTAATAGTCTTCTGTATTAACTATAACTTACTCAGAAGGTGAATTCTGGTCTATGAAAAAGATTATTTAGGGGACATATTGTTGAATAGTGGGATTTAAGCAAAGTATAGTCAGGTTATTTTTCTTCTAGTCTGGGTTTAAATACTTATATGAACTATGTGATCTGAGGTAGATTTTTTAATCTCTCCAAGCTTGAATGAAATAAGGATAATTCTTTACTTTGAATGCAATTGTGAGAGTTAGGAGATAATCCATGAAAGTTCTTAGGATAGGTAACTAGCTGACATTTAAGTATTCAGTACACGTTAGCTGTTGTTTTATTATTGTTGTCATTTGTAAGAAGCAGCTGTATTTTTCTTCTTTGTTAGCAGAGCAGCTCATCTCTGTTTAATTTCTCTTAATTTAATCTTAAATTGTAAATTTTTGCATCTGTTAACTAATTTTAACATTTTATTCTTTTTAAAAATAGCTATGAAGTTGATGACCGCTTTGGTGAATGTGGCACTAAATCTTAGCATTAATATGGATAATACACAAAGGCAATATGAGGCAGAACGGAATAAAATGATTGGAAAACGAGCCAATGAGAGGCTAGAATTACTGCTACAAAAGCGGAAAGAGGTACACTTTTATATTGAACATTGAGGCTATTAATGTATAACCAACTTGGTCAGCATTAGTTATGATATAACTTTGTTAGTACCCTAGATATTTTTTGAAAGATTTAAGTTTAACATACTTCATATTATACAGGAAGTCCATAAAAGTTTGTATGCAATTTACTATGTTAAACTATCTTGACTTGCACATGAACTTTATGGCCATCCTATATGTCTAACTTGAGGTTTTGTACCATGCTAATGATACCTTGCGTGTTATCTGTTTTGTCTGTGGGAACTAGTATTATGAGTACAGGAGGCTGGGCGAGGTGACTCATGCCTGTAATCCTAGTACTCTGGGAGGCCAAGACAGGTAGATTGCATGAGCTTAGGAGTTTGAGACCAGCATGAGCAAGAGCGTGACCCCCATCTCTAAAAATAGCTGAGTGTTGTGGTTGGCACCTGTAGTCCCAGCTACTTGGGAGACTGACATAAGACCATCACTTGAGCCCAGGAGTTGAGATTGCTGTGAGCTGTCATGCCACAGGACAAAGTGAGGTCAACAAAGTGAGGCTCTGTCTCCAAAAAACAATTGTATAGGGATTCAAGGAAGGAGAATTGGACCCATGTGAAAAGTTGTAAAGCTTCATGTCATTCATCTTTACTGTGAAACTACCTCCTCTCCTTGTTAGGATGAAATGAGGTTTCACAATCATACAAAATCATTTTCCAAATTTACTTTTAAGTTGTTGTAGATTAACATTAATGCTGTCTACCAAACTGAGCTTTGAATAAGGGAGATATTTTCTTGTCAGCGGTATGCCAAATAATAGTAAATTTTCTGATGCTATTTGTACTTTAAATAAGTTCTTTCTTCATTGGTAATAAAATATTTTGCTGTTTCACAGTGGTGGTGTTTGCCTTCATTTCTAAGAGACAAAGTCTAAAGTTTCAAAACTACGAGTAATGCAGTTGAATTCAAGTAGTTTCTCATGGTAATCTATAAATTTACTTGACCATGAAATTGTTTTTGGTGGGGGTAGCTGTAATTTTAAATTGGTTACTTCTGAAATCATCAATAACTTTTGAAAATACCCTAATTCTAGACAATTAAGAAAAATTCTGATCTTATTTTCCTCATATGTAAACTCCTCATCTTTTTATATAATTTGAAAGAAAAAAATGGATGTTTTGCCCCTTAACTTACTTAATAATTTTTTTGTTTTATTTATTATGTGAATATAATGCTATCTTAGTCCTTGAAATGATAACCTAATTCTTGGACATAAGTTTAGAATTGTGAACATAGGATGAATAGGTAATGGTAAAAGGGCTTTGAGATTAAAATTCCTGTACAAGAGAATATATCTAGGTTAGTGTTAAGTTTTAAAATATCTTGAAAGGCAGCCTGTGCCTTTGATTGTGCTAATGTATTTATGAAGTATATATCTTTGTTCGCCTATTTGGAAACATAAGATTCAATTCGTGGCTCAGTGCCCGTAGCACAATGGTCACAGCACCAGCCACATACACCCAGGCTGGCGGGTTTGAACCCAGCCCGGGCAAGCTAAACAACAATGACAACTGCAACAAAAAATAGCCAGGTGTTGTGGTGGGTGACTGTAGTCCCAGCTCCTTGGGAGGCTGAAGCAAGAGAATCACTTAAGCCCAAGAATTTGAGGTTGGTGTGAGCTGTGATGCAACAGCACTCTACTGAGGGTGATATAGTAAGACTTTGTCTCAAAAAGAAAAAAAAATTCAATTCATGCAACAAAAAATACATTTTACAAAAGCACAGAATAATCAAAAAGCTAATTTATCCTTAGATTGTAAAAGAAACAGTCTTCTAACCATAATTCCTAAGTTCTGAGTCAAAAATTTAGTAAATATACCAGTTATCCAATATTTAAAATGTTTACCTGAATATTTCCGGTCAGTCTTACCATAAAAGAGTTTTGCAGGAAGGTAGTTGTTTTAATCTGATTACTTTATTCCAATCTTTTGACCAGGCACTAATTAACATGACTCTTTTTCAGACTATGAAGATCAAGGTAATAAGAAATTGTTAACACTTTTTTGATATGAACAAATATGTTACATAGTAAATGATCTGTAGTAACAAATTACATATCAAATTTCTTTATACAAAGGAAATTTGTAAGCATTAGAATAAAATAAACCTACCAGCTAAATACTAAAATTCAAGTCAAATATTTCAGGTACCAGTGGACTTTTAACTACCTGTTACATAACTGTTGATCTTTTTAAGTGGTTACTGTTGTTAGCATTTTTGGTGCTTGTATCAACTTTTTGGTGTTCTTTTGGTTGTCTTCCTTTGTAATCGAAAATAAACAATTTTTTATTTACAGCTTCAAGAAAATCAAGATGAAATAGAGAATATGATGAATGCTATATTTAAAGGAGTGTTTGTACATAGATACCGGTAAGTCAGGACTGTTTTTTTCAGAAGTAGCACTATGTAAGTTTTCCTCTGTAAGTTTGGATGTTTATTGGTGTAGGCTGTATAAATTAGTGGAAACATCAGTGTTTGGAATCTTAAGTTCAACCACTGAGTCACTCTGGGTACATCATTTAACTCCTCTGAACTTGATGTTTCCCATCTGAAAAGTGAAGTAATGGTGTACTTGACCTGTATCTGCCCAGCCATAGGAAGTTACTGCTGTTATTAGGACTGTATAAAATAATTACTTTTGGATGTACTGTGTTAGTAGGGACTATATATGCTAACTCCTGACCTTTCGATTTGAGTATCAGTGGGAAAGTTTGGATAGGTTTAAGTAAGATATTTTCTTTTGCTATTTTGAATAAACAAAGGAATAAAATAGGTAATCTTACACACATTTCTGCTATAACATATTCTTGCTGTTGGTAGTATATTCAGCTTCTCCCACTTTTCCTCAAATTAGCAGTATTGAATTAGGTTAATGCTTGCTTGCTTTGTAATGTCCCCACATTCATTCTTACCTTTTCATTTCTCTTGTCACCATTATCTTAGTCTATTCCCTCAATGCCTAGCGATTACTGTAGTTTTCCTAAAACATCCTTTTATTGTGTTATTCTTCTGCCTTCAATGAGCTACCAATATCTACAGGGTGATTTTAAAATTATTTAGTCTGACATTCAAATCCCAATTGAGCTTGGCCTCAATGTTACTTGTAAGTAATTCTCACATGGAAAATTATATTCTAGCCAGTCAGTGTGCCTGCTGTGTTCTGAACATGCCATGCCCAGCATTTTTGAGCAAAGACTGGGATATGGTAAGGTGTAAAACGTTGGGATGGGATTTTTTTTGTAGTAGTTTTATTTAATTTTAAATACTTATGTGTGGGTTATAAAGCTTTGCCACCTAGACTGTGTGCTTTTGGCATTCAGGGCTATGCTTCAGTTATACATTTTCATCTCTAAGTGTACTTGAGATACTGTTATATTTATAGTAGGTATAAAGTCCTTGGCATCTCTTAAATAAATAGTTAAGTCCTGTGCTATAGTGGCACTAATTATGCATTATTTCCTTTTACCCAGTGATGCAATAGCTGAAATCCGAGCGATATGCATTGAAGAGATTGGCATTTGGATGAAGATGTATAGTGATGCCTTTCTTAATGACAGTTATTTAAAATATGTAGGCTGGACTATGCATGATAAGGTAAGCGTGCCCTATAGCTTGCTTCTGTCAATACAAGTCCTGGAGATCTGCAGCTCTCATTTCATAATGAGTTATCTGCTTGTATGTATACCTCGGACCACAATCCCATTTCTTTTTTTTTTGTCAAATTAATTGTTAATTTTTTTTTATTTCTTATAGCATAACTGTGTACATTAATGCAATCACAATCCCATTTCTAATGAGCTTTTCTCCATTATTATTTTGTACCTGCTCTGGGAAAATTGGGTCTATAACATATAAAATTCCTTAGAGTTTTAAAATCTTGGCCACTGATTTAACCTTCATTATGAATATAATTTTTGTGTTGAAATATTAAGATCATGTTATAGTGAAGCTCACGATCATATTAAGATCATGATTATAGTGAAGCATTTCTCTGAACGCTAAGAAGACTCCTCAGCTGAGTACTATGTATTTTTTTAAGTTCCTCAATTTTGATCCTCTCTTTTGATATGCATGTATCTTAGCTGGTTTATATATACCTTAAAACTTGGTCTCTGACTTTTTAACTTTTTCATTAAACTACTGTTCTTCTAAGCTGCCTTTTTACCTCCCTTGAAGAAGTTCCTTCTCTATATTCTTTCCAAACATTACTTTCAGTAATGGAAAATTTACTGTGAAATATACTTATATTGTCATTCACAATAGTTTTGCTCTAAACAAATTTTTAAAAAGAAAATATCATTTGACCTGCAGAAACAGTAATTTCCTTGATATTCAGCCTTAAGTATATATATTGATTTCTTTTTTTATTGAATGGTAACTATGTACATTAATGCACTTCTGGGGTACACTGTGGTGTTTTCACACACAATCCGAAACACTTCCATCAAACTGGTTAACATAGCCTTCATGTCATTTTCTTAGTTATTGTGCTAAAACATTCATATTCTACTCTTAGAAAGATTCACTTGTACCCTTGTAAGATAAACCATAGAAGTGATCCCTCCAATCCCCCCTCTTTTCTCCCTCCCCCCTCCCCGTAGTCTTAGGCTGTTATTAGGTTATAGCTTTCATATAAAAGGTATAAATTAGTTTCATAATAGGGGTGTGTACATTGGATACTTTTTCTTCCATTCTTGTGATACTTTGCTAAGAAGAACATTTTCCAGCCCCATCCATGTGAACACGAAGGACGTAAAGTCTCCATCTTTCTTTATGGCTGCATAGTATTCCATGGTGTACATATACCACAGTTTATTGATCCATTCGTGGGTCGATGGGCACTTGGGCTTCTTCCATGACCTGGCAATTTATATATTGATTTCTATTTTGGCATTGTCAACAGTGACAGTTTCTGAAGAAATGCCGTTGTATTATAGAACATGTTTAAAATTTTAAAGTAGAAAATATTGTATACATCTTGAATATTCATGTTGAAAGGAACAGAGTTTTAATGCATTTTCTCCTCTTGTTCCTTTTAGCAAGGTGAAGTAAGACTGAAATGTCTTACTGCTCTACAAGGGCTTTATTATAACAAAGAGCTTAATTCCAAACTGGAACTTTTTACCAGTCGGTTCAAGGTTAGTATTACTTTAAGTATTTAAAATTTACATGTGATTTGAAAGTATTTTTCTCTTGCTTTCCTTTTAAAAATATTGTAATTTTTCTGTCTTTAGGATAGAATTGTGTCTATGACCCTTGACAAAGAATATGATGTTGCAGTACAAGCAATAAAATTACTCACTCTTGTTTTACAGTAAGTATTTATTGCATATCTGAACTGATGTGCAGATGTCTGATAATAGAGTACTTGGTTCAAAATCATGTAGGTCTAAATTTTAGTAGCCTAAATCATGTGGTTTTACAGCTAGAAGTTTCCTCATGTTTAAGCTGAGAAAACACAGGAAGAAGGAACCATAGAACCTGCGAGATTCTGACTGAGCTAGGGATTCATGTGTTCCCATTCTCTTTGCTAGTTTCCTTCCTATTTTACTGTTTTTGATGCTCTAGAAATGAAGTCACTTGATTGTATTAGAAATGTACTTAGTATATTTTATCACATATTTAGAGTATGAACATTTATTAAAACTTCTGTGGTATATTTCTCTTAGTACCTGTAACAATCTAAATTTAAGATATTCCGTTATGCTAATATCTAATAGTAGTGGTGTTCATATTTTTCCTTTTTAAAAACTTTGTGGTAAGGGCTGGGTGTGGTGGCTCATACCTGTAATCCTAGCCCTCTGGGAGGCTAAGGCGGGTGGATTGCCTGAGCTCACAGGCTCGGGACCAGCCTGAGCAAGAGCGAGACCTCATCTATAAAAATAGCTGGGCGTTGTGGCGGGTGCCTATAGTCCCAGCTACTTGGGAAGCTGAGGCAAGAGGATTGCTTGAGCCCAAGTTTTAGAGGTTGCTATGAGCTGTGATGCCTGGCACTCACTCTACCAAGGACAACAAAGTGAGTCTCTGTCTCCAAAAAAAACCCCAAAACTTTGTGGTAAAATTAACATTAAATTTACCACTTTAATCATTTTTGAGTTATATATTTGGTTTAATGGCATTATGTGTGTTCACATTGTGTACCCACCACTACTATCCATCTCCATAACTATGTGCCCATTAAACACTAACTCCCTACTTCCTCCTCCCTGACCCTGATAACCACTGTTCTATCTCTATGAATTTGCCTATGGCTCATTTCACTCAACATAATGTCTTCAAGGTTCATCTATGGTATAGTTTGTATCAGAATTTGACTCCTTTTTTATGCTGAATAATATTACATTGTATGTGTATACTGCATTTTGTTTATTAATTTATCCCTCCTTGGGTGTTTCGGCCATTTTCTACCTTTTGACAATTGTGAATAACACTGTTAGTCAGGGGTATTCAAGTATCCATTCAACTGCCTGCTTTGAATTATTCTGTGTATATACAGAGGTCGAATTGCTAGATCATATGGCATCCTATTTAATTTTTTTGAGGACCTGTCATGTTGTTTTCCACAGAAGTTGGAGTAGTTTACGTTTCCATCAGCAATGTATAGGGTGTCCATAAAGTTTGTATACAATTTAAAATAGGGTTACATTGTAAATTGCACATAAACTTTATGGACACCTTGTGTAATTATTCTAATTGCTCTATGTCATCAATACTCTTTCTCTGTTTTTTAAAATAAATATGCATCAGGTGCTGTCTTCATACCAATCACCTGGTGGTATATTAAAACTATTAAAATCTAAATCTTGTTTGAAAATTATACAAACTTTTAAAAGAAGTACCTAGCAATAAAACAAGAAATCTGCCAGATGTACATGAGGACATATTAATAATGAGTCTCTCTCACCATTTCTCCATCATGAAAGGGACCCACTTCCAACTCTATTTGGAAGTGCTCTAAACTTTCTTTTTGTTCTTCTTAAATAAAATTTCTTTTCTTTACAGTGAACAATAGGAGAGATTAATAAAATACAGGTAAAGGACATGAAAGAAGACTTGAATTTGGAAAGCTCACTTTAGTCAAACTCAATAATTATTATTTCCCTCATATCTGTATATTCAAATCACGAGCCAAGTAGTAATGGCAGAGTATTTTTTAACCCCAATTGACATTCATACAGAAAAATTATTATGTAAGAGTAGCCATCAGAATTTTAAAAACTAATTAGTAAGGACCAGTGCAGTGAGTGTAAGTCATATAGTAAGGCCATAGTATTAAATTTACCACTGTAAAGATACATATATTAAATTATAAAAAAAGTACTGCAAATTTTGGTCTGTGCATGAATAGACAAAGATCCAGTGGACCAGATTAAAAATAGAGGCAAATACAAATGCATGTAGGATTCTAGTATAAGAAGAAGGTAGTGGGGCAGCACCTGTGGCTCAAGGAAGTAGGGTGCTGGCCCCAGCCAAAACAACCCCCCCCCAAAAAAAAACCCCAAGATGATGGTAGCATTTCCTGTCACTAAGAAATACAGTCAGTAAATGTTTTTACGACAAGTTGTATTTAGGGGAAAAGATGGGGCTTTTATTTCATTCTGTACCCCAAAATAATTTCCAGGTGGGTGGCTTATACTTATAATCTTAGCACTCTGGGAGACTTAAGTGGGTAAGTTGCTTAAACTTAGGAGTTCAAGACCATCCTGAGCAAGAGCAAGACCCCATCTCTACTAAAAATAGAAAACAAGCCTGGTGTGGTGGTAGGCACCCGTAGTTCCACCTATACAGGAGGTTGAAAATCACAGAAGTTTGAGGTTGCTGTGACATCATAGCATTCTACTCAGCATGACAGAGTGGGACTCTGTCTCAAAAACAAACAAATCATGACAGTACTAGATGAAAATATGGGAGATTTAAAATTTTTATTTTGTACGTAAAATTACTGTGTAAAGTTTTTTGAACATAAAACCTAGACTTAAAAAGGTCAGTGAATTAACCACATTACAAACTAAAAGTGTCAATTTAACATAAAGAAGCATGAATAAACACAGAAAACGAATATCGGCTTAGTGATATTAAAAAAAGGAGAAATGGCTCAGCGCCTGTGGCTTAAGTGGCTAATGCGCCAGCTACATACACCAAAGCTGTGGCAGGTTCTAATCCAACCTGGACCTGCCAAACAACAATGACAACTGCAACCAAAATCTAGCTTAGTGTTGTGGCGGGCACCTGTAGTCCCAGTTACTTGGGAGCCTAATGCAAGAGAATTGCTTAAGGCCAGGAGTTGGAGGTTGCTGTGAGCTGTGCTGCCGCGGCACTGTACCCAGGGCAACCGCTTGAGGCTCTGTCTCAAAAACAAAAAAAAAGAAGAAATAACAATATCTGATTGGGTGACATACTTCCTTCAACTGGATCAGTTTCCTCAAATCAATTAAAAGAACCAGAAACTCAGTAGGAAAACAGTCAAATGCTATGGATCAGCTCATTAAGAGAAAATAAAGTGTACATTTAAACATGAGAAGATGGTCATTCACACTTAGAGACATTTTGAGACTATTTTTTACCTATTAGCAGTGATAAAAAGTGATATTATATGCTATGTTGAAGGTATGGCTGAAATAAGCCCTTTTACATAAGAGTAATGAGAGTATAAATTCGTTTAAGTTTGTTAGAGAACATTTGGGAGTATCTATCAAAATTTAAAATATCATGTTCTCTAACAGCATTGTTTGTAATAGCAGTTTTTTAAAATTTACTTTTGAGACAAAGTCTCACTCTCTTCCTGAACCTAGAGAGCAGTAGCATCATCATACCTCACTGCAACCTGAATTGCCTAGTCTCAAGTTTATCCTCTTGTCACAGCCTCCCAAGGTATTTGGAACTATAGGCATATATGCTACTGCATTCGGCTGAATTTTTATATTATTTGTAGTGATGGGATCTGGCTATGTTGCTCAGGCTCACCTCAGACTCCTGCCCTCAAAGAGATTCTCCTGCTTGGCCTCTCAACGTGATAGGATTTTAGGCATTAGTCACCACTCCTGGCCTGTAAGAGCAGAATTTTGGAAACAACTGAGACGTCTGTCAGTAGATAAAGAATTAAATTAATATATAAGTATTAGTATATAAGTATTAGTATATAAGATACTAGCTAATATAATCACTTTATATGATTATCTCAATTAATACAGCAGCCCAGAGACATGGTAGTGGTTATTATTACCATTTATATGAAATGGATTACATTGCAATAATTAAAAAGAAGACAGTATTAGATGTAATGACATTTTCAGAGAATTCACTTACCCAAGGAGTTTTTGAGCAGCTTGTTATCTATCGCACATTTTCTTAATTTTTAACTAGATTTAAAATTGTAAATACAGGGTGGCCATAAAGTTCATATGCAGTTTAAAACAGTTAACTACTTTAAATTGCATGAGAACTTTATGAACACCATGTATATGTATGTTACAAAGATATTGAAATAATTCTGAAATAAGAATAGCACTCTACGTATGTTTCTGTAGCTTTTCCCTTCTCCATAATATTCTGTGGACATCTTGTTACTGATTCATGTATTTTTGTTAAAGGCAATAATAGACATAGCCATTTATATTGCGTTTTCAGCGGTAGAGTTACCTAATCATTGAAACTTGTTAAGAATGTTCCTTCTAAAATGCTAAAACAAATGTACTACAGATTTGTGATACTTTAACTGGTTTGATTTTTTTGTTGTTGTTGTTATAAAAAGACACAAATGGGTTTTCCAAAATAATCCAGTATTACACATAAAGTAATTTCAATCAAAGTGCTTTGAAACTTGAACTTTAACAGCTTAATATCTTTTTCTCTCAAAAAAAAAATAATATTTCTTAGACATCAGACTTCTGGACAAACAGAAAACCAAAAAGTAAAAAGGATCAGTGTTTCATGTATCTGATATTCTTAGGCTTTTTTTTCTCTTTGGGCGGTGATCCTGTGATATTTAATTTGCATATAGTGGTACAAGCCTAGATTATGTACTTCATAGTAGAATAGAAGCATCTGAGAAGGGAAAGATGTGCCAGAGGCCAGCACCCTGTATGCATTCCCAAGGGAAGAATCCAACAAAGTTTACCCTGAGGTAGTGTGTTTGGTGGGCCCTAATAATGACTGAAAATTTTCAAGATTTTGTTAGGTCTGTTTTCATCTTTAAAAATAAGATCAAGAAAATGAGTAGTATGTTTTAGTAAGGTTTTTCCAGTAATAGATTATAACTGAAGATCCCTTGACACTTAAATTTTATCCACTTGCATTGCCTTATGTGGTATTTAGTACATGGTAGATGAGGTCAGTGTAAGATAAAGGTATTAGTACATTTTAATGTGATACTGTGTTCCTTAATACTGCTAAGAAATATATGTAGTATTGCATATTAACTCTAAGCTCTTAGTGTGCTGCCACATTCTGCATTACTTTTTATACATACTATTTTCTTTTCTCTTTAGCATCTATGTCACATTCTCTTAAACATTCATTTTTTACATTCTGTGATCACTCTTTTTTTAAAATTTTTTTATTAGATCATAATTGTGTACATTAATTCTATCATAGTGTGTTGCTTCCATATACAGTTTGAAAAACTCTCATCCAACTGGCTAACATAGCCATCATGTCTTTCTCATAATTGTTA
>NW_003852619.1:330228-331948 GCF_000181295.1 Otolemur garnettii
TTTTGGTTGCAGTTGTCGTTGTTATTTAGCAGGCCTAGGCCTGGCTCAAATCTGCCAGCCTCAGTGTGTGTGACTGGCGCCCTACTCACTGAGCTACGGGTGAAGAGCTTCCTTATTATTTTTTTTTAACACAAATTTGTGAGAGTTTACAACTTTTATTTATTTATTATTTTTCTTTCTTTTTCTTTTCTTTTTTTTACTTAAGGAAAGAATATTTTTTTTTTGGAGACAAAGTCTCAGGCTGTTGCCCTGCATAGAGTGCCGTGATGTCACAGCACACAGCAACCTCAAACTCTTGGGCTTAAGAGATTCTTTTGCCTCAGCCTCCCAAGTAGCTGGGACTACAGGTGCCTGCTACAACACCGGGTATTGTTTGTTGTTGTTGTTGCCATTATTGTTTTAGCAGGCCCAGGCCAAGTTTGAACCCGCCAGCCTCAGTGTATGTGACTGGCGCACTACCCAGTGAGCTACGGGCGCCACCCAGAAAACAATCTTTTCGTTAGTTTTTACATTCATTCATCTAGAGTACCCTGATGTAATAGTTCACAGCAACCTGAAACCCCTGGGCTCAAGCCTTTTGCCTCCGCTTCACGAGTAGCTGAGACCAACAGACGCCCACCGCAATGCCTGGCAAATTTTTCTACTATTTTAGTAGAGGCGGGATGTTACTCTTGCTCAGGCTGGTCTCAAACTTCAAAGCTCAAAGTGATCCACCCATCTTGGCCTCCCGGAGTGCTGAGATTACAGGCGTGAGCCACCATGCCCAGCCCTTACAATTTTTAAATTTATGAGCATGAGTTTTTGTACTCTTAACGCATTTGGAATTATGACATTACTAAAAAAATTCATTTTATTGCTTATTTATTTTTAGGAGTAGTGAAGAAGTTCTTACTGCAGAAGATTGTGAAAATGTCTATCATCTGGTTTATTCAGCTCACCGGCCAGTAGCAGTGGCAGCTGGAGAATTTCTCTACAAAAAGTATAAATTTATATTTCTGTTATTCATTTCCTGCGACATTCTTTCATAGCAGTAATTATGTTGTACTTGAAGTTAAATACTATATATATATATTTTTCTTTATCTAGACTGTCTCAAAAGTATCCAGCCACAATGCCTCTTTTTCATATTACATGGCTGGATACTTTCCAGACAGCCTATGTATATGTGTGTGTGTGTATGTGTAAAATTTATTCAGTACAGGTCAAATAGAGACTTTCACATTTTACTATTTCCTTTAAACATTTAGATTTCTCCTCTGTAAGCCCTTGGATTAATTTCAGATACTTAAAAATTGATTTAATTTTATCATTTTTATTTCAAAATATTAAGGAGGTACAAGTGTTTTTGTTACATGGATGAACTGAATAATGCTGAAGTCTGGGCGTTTAGTGTGCTTCTCAACAGAGTAGTATACACTATACCCAGTATAGGTGCATTTTTATCCCTCACCTTACTCCCATACTTCAGATTTAGGTTAGATCTTTAAATGAAAATGTACCCATATCTTTGGGTGGAGCAGTCTCTAGCCCCTGGCCAGTACAGGTCTGTATTAGGAATGTGGTGAGCAGGGGGGCAAGTGATGGAAGCTTCATCTGTGTTTACAACCACTCTCCATTGCTCACATCACCACCTATGCTCCGCCTCTTGTGAGAGAACAGCTTAAACCCTACCATAAACTACATGCATGGTGAAGGATTTAGGCTGCACACAGTTCATGAG
>NW_003852619.1:332088-335097 GCF_000181295.1 Otolemur garnettii
CCTGCCACATGCCTAGCTATTTTTTGTTACAGTTGTCATTATTGTTTAGCTGGCTCGGGCCAGGCTTGAACCTTCCAGCTTTGGTGTATGTGGCTGGCGCCATAAGCACTGTGCTACAGGTAGTGAGCCTTCTTATGAGATTTTAATGCCTAATGATCTGAGATGGAGATTTAGAGTGCTTTAATCATCCTAACACCCAGCCATGGAAAAATTGTCTTCCATGAAACCAGTCTCTGGTGCCAAAGAGATTCAGGACCACTATTTCAATGGACATATTTTAAAAAACCTAACTATATTAAAATGCTGGGATTGACTTCTTTCTAGTTAGTTGTTTTACTCTTCTTTTCACCTACTTCAACTTTTAAAAATACTGCCTACGCCACAGTTTTTAGTTTTAAACTTAATATTCCTTTGCTAAATGTTAGAAGGTTCTGTTTCAAGTACTTAAGATAGTTTGACATCAAAATCAGAAGAATCCTACAGTTTGTTGTTTTTGTTTTTGTTTTTTGTTTTTTTGCAGTTTTTGGCCAGGGCCAGGTTTGAACCCACCACCTCTGGTATATGGGGCCAGCGCCCCACTCCTTTAAGCCACAGGTGCCGCCCTACAGTTTTTTTATATTTAACATTTTGGATTAGGCAGTATGGATAGGAGTGTGAATATAATGACAGAAAACATGAATTTTCTGTAATGGCTTTCAAAGAGGACATTTTAAACCATTATAATTAAACTTTGCTTTGCTGTAAGATTTTATTAAAATGCACATTTTGGGTGGTGTCTGTAGCTCATTCGGCAAGGGCACTGGCCACATACACCTAGGGTGGTGGGTGTGAACCCGTCCCAAGTCTACTAAGCAACAATGACAAGTCCAACCAAAAAATAACCGGGTGTTGTAGTGGGTGCCTGTAATCCCAGCTACTTGGGAGGCTGAGGCAAGAGAATCACTTAAGCCCGAGACTTGGAGGTTGTTGTGAGCTGTGATGCCATGGCACTCTACTAGGGTGACAGCTTGAGACTCTGTCTCAAAAAAAAAACCAAACATGCACATTTTGGGGTACAGCATTGGTTAAGAAGAATAGATGGTGTAAAATGTTCAAACTATGGTTTTTTTGTTAATCACTATCCAGTGTTAATTCTCTTTTGTTGTTTATATGGAGAAATAGTTATGCTATCCATAGAAAAAGGATACTAAGTTGGGATAATTTTGTAAGAAGGAAAATGTACAATCCCCCCCCCCAATTTTTTTAGTAGAGAAAGGTCTCTTTCTTGCACTGGTCTGGAACTCCTGAGCTCAAGCAGTCTGCCCAACTTGGCCTCCCAGAGTGCTAGGATTATAGTTGAGAGCGACTATGCCTGGCCCTTTGTTAAAAATTTAAATATGTAATCCAGACAGTTAATTTTTTTTTTTTTTTTTGATGAAGGAACCTAGGGGGTTTTGGTTATTTTCTAATAAGTACTTTTGGTTTGTTTATAGGCTCTTCAGTCGTAGAGATCCAGAGGACGATGGAATGATGAAAAGAAGGGGAAGACAAGGTCCAAATGCCAACCTTGTTAAGACATTGGTTTTTTTCTTTCTAGAAAGTGAGGTTAGTTGATATTATTTATTTTATATTTATGTTCAAATAATTTTGGAGAAGGATTAAAATGAGATACCTCTTAACATCTTCTGTGTAACAAACAACAAATGGTGAAGAGATTGGAGATATACTCATTTTGCAAAGTTTTTAAAATGTGCTTTCTACTTTTGGTGAGATCTTCAAACAATAGGATTTACGTGTAGTGCTGAGAACTTGTATTTTAGAATCATAGAAACCTGATTACCAGTTAGGCTCCTCTGCTTACAGGTTGTATAACTTTGGTTTAGTTACTTAATCTTTTTAGCTTCAGTTTCCTATTTAAAAGATGGGTTATAAATTCTAAGTAACACTGAGGTAATCTGTATAAAAGTTTAACACAGACCTAGCACATTGTAATATCTCAGATGTTGGCACCTGCTGTTATTTCTATTGTTGTAGGTGTGGATTTACATTATTGTTTTTTTCTTTTGTTTAGAGACAGACTCTTACTCTATTGCCCTCTGCTATAGGCGCCCGCCCCAACACTGGCTATTTTTTGTTGCAGTTTGGCTGGGCCTGGGTTCGAACCCGCCACCCTCGGTATATGGGGCCAGTGTCCTACCCACTGAGCCACAGGTGCTGCCCTATTTTTTTTTTTCTTAAGACAGTGTCTCACTGTGTCATCCTGGGTAGAGTGCCTTGGTGTCACAGCTCACAGCAACCTCAAACTCCTGGGCTTAAGCCATTCTCTTGCCTCAGCCTCCCAAGTAGCTGGAAATATAGACGCCCGCCACAACACCCGGCTATTTTTTGGTTGCAGTTGTCATTGTCATTTGGCAGCCCCTTGGCTAGGTTTGAACCTGCCGACTCCAGTGTATGTGGCTGGCACCCTAGCTGCTGAGCTATAGACACCAAGCCAGATTTACATTATTTTCTCTCAAGTTAGAAAATCTAACCTGTTAACCAGATTTTGAGAGAACTCAAAATTCATTTCTGGTGCTTTTGTTATGTATTATTTAGTGTTAGGACCTTATAAATTTCTAATTGTTTATGTCTATGTCTAGGCATATAATTGTTTTTTTGAATATTGACCTACCTTGCAACTTTATACTAAATTTAATTAGTTATTTTTTAGTAGATTCTTTAGAATATTCTACACTATACAATAAGGTTATTTGCAAGTAAAGATAATTTTATCTTTTCCATCATTTCTTCCCTTCTTTACTTGCCTTATTGAACTAAGACCTCCAGTAGAATGTTGAATAGGTATCTTGTGGAAAAACCATGCAATAATTCAACATTAATTTATTGTTAGCTATAGGTGTTGTATAGATATTTATTATCAGATTGAGGATGTTTCCTTATATCACTTCTTTTGCCTAGAAATTCTATAATGAACGGATGTTGAATACTGTAAAATTATTTGTCTGCATTCTTTGAGATGATTATTTTATT
>NW_003852619.1:335235-340446 GCF_000181295.1 Otolemur garnettii
CCACCACAACTCCTGGTTGTTTTTAGAGACTGGCTTAGGCTGGTCTCAAACCTGTGAGCTCAGGCAATCTACCCTCTTCCGCGTCCCAGAGCGCTAGGATTATAGGCATGAACCACTGCCCCCTGGCCTTGTTGAATGAGTTTTTTGAAGGTTGTCTCAAACTTGCATTTCTAGGATAAACCCTACTTGGCCTACTATCCTTTTTATATATTTCTGGTTTTAGTTTGCTAATTTGGGGGGACATTTGGTCTATGTTCATGAAAGATAATCATTCCATAGTTTTTTTAACTTATTTATTTTTGAGACAGTCTCACTTGCCCTGGTGTTAAGTGCTGTGATGTTATTGCTCATAGCAACCTCATACTCTTGGTTTCAAGTGATCCTCTTGTCTCAGCCTCCCAAGTAGCTAGGACTACAGGCATCCCCCACAGTGCCCTGCTATTTTTAGTGATGAGGTCTCACTCTTGCTCAGGCTGGTCTCTTGAGCTCAAGTATCCATCTTCCTTGGCCTCCCAGAGTGCTAGGATTACAGGCGTGAGCCACCCACCCAGGCATTTATAATGTTTTTAACAAATTTTTGTATCATGTTTGTACTCATACCCTAAAATGAGTTGGGAAGGGAATAGGGTCTTTTATGCTTCACAGAATGAAGAGGATGATTTGCTTATATACTGGATTGACAAATAAATTTTATTAGTATTTTGTGTTTTAATTAACCATTATCACCCCTCATTTTATTAAAATAAATTTATAGTATATTTAAGAATTGAGAGTAGTTAACTGAAATAGGCAGTAATTATACATATAATCTCTACATAATGTAATTTTTATGTTAGTGTTTTAATGATTATTGTGAAAAATTTTAAAGATGCTAACTAACAAGTTTTACTTACACATAGCAAGATAAGGCATTTTCTTCTTTGTCCTTTCTTTCATTTGACCTGAAAAAACAGATTACTGTTTCAGCTTTTGGACATAGTGCCAAAGCTTCTACCCCTTTTAGTTAAGGCTAGTATGTTAATTGTCTAAGACCACATTGTTCTTTTTTAATTTTAGTTACATGAGCATGCAGCATACCTTGTGGATAGCATGTGGGACTGTGCTACTGAGCTGCTGAAAGACTGGGAATGTATGAATAGCTTGTTGCTGGAGGAGCCACTTAGTGGAGAGGAAGGTAAAGATGTTTAAAAAGGTGTTTAATTCCAGTTTTTCTTTTGTCTATAAAGTTTTGAAAAAAGTCTTTTTAGTGTTTAACATGTGTGTTAAACAAAATCCTGTTTTGTTTATACTTTTTTTAAATTAAATCATAGCTGTGTACATTAATGCAGTCATAGGGTACAATATGCTGGGTCTTTATATACAATTTGAAATATTTTCATCAAACTGGTTGACATAGCCTTCACAGCATTTTCCTAGCTATTGTGTTAAGGCATTTATTGTTTTGATCTGCATGATTATTGTTCTGTGTAGAAAGGTGTAATCGTTGACAGCATTCTGTATTTTTTGTATCTGGTTTTCATATTTTCTCTAATCAAATTTATGGATCCATAGTGGAAAGATTTGGAATGTTGTGGAGTTTAGGAAAGTTGAAATTATTCTGATCTTTTCTGTGGTATAGTCGTGGGATTTTCTTTAATAACCTTTGGTGAAATTCTGTTCACAGGAAGAAGAAACTGTTACATAATAATTACAGGTGGTGTATATGGAGAAGAAATAGGTTAACTCTGATTTTTTCTTTTTAAGCACTAACAGACAGGCAAGAGAGTGCTCTGATTGAAATAATGCTTTGTACTATTAGACAAGCAGCTGAATGTCATCCTCCTGTGGGAAGAGGGACAGGAAAAAGGGTATGCTTATATATTTTCAGTATTCTAAACTGTATTTTTCCTTCTTCACTGTCTTTTTAAGAAATCCTGTTTTAACCATAGAGCAAGAATTTTGGAATCTTATGTCCTATTTTCCACTATCTTTTGCCTATAAATGTGTGATAGAAGTAAATTGCAAAGCATTAGCAATTTGAAAAATTAAAATTTTCTCTAAAGTTAGTTACTGCAGGATATACAGTGATTAACAGTTCCTGTCTTCAAGAATGAATATAGTATATACTATTTTAGAATGGTGCATTTGTGTGTTTTAGTTGATTCATAGGTTTGCATTCTTTTTCTTTCAATATGAAATTAGAAACAAAAATGGAGAAAATTATTCATCAAAATAGTGAAATTCCCATCTCCTGTGATCAGATTTTAATGTATTGCTGCAAAGATCACATGTATTTGCAGTTTATATCAGCAATTCCTTGGGCATTTAAACTCATCAAAAATGCATTTTTAGGCTCAGTGCCTGTGGCTCAAGTGGCTAAGGTGCCAGCCATGTACACCTAAGGTGGCGGGTTTGAATCCAGCCCAGGCCCACCAAAACAACAGTGACGGCTGCAACCAAAAAATAGCCAGGCATTGTGGCGAGCACCTGTGGTCCCAGCTACTTGGGAGGCTGAGGCAGGAGACTCTCTTGAGCCCAGAAGTTGGAGGTTGCTGTGAGCTGTGATGTTACAGCACTCTACCCAAGGGGGATAGCTTGAGGCTCTGTCTCAAAAAAAAATGCATTTTTTTTTGTAACCTAGAATACACATATATATATGTGTGTGTGTATATAAGTCAAAATTCATAAGGCAATACTGAAACTTATGATATTTTATGTGATACTTCTTTAATAATAATTTTGTTTTATTTCTGTTTTGTAATTGCTTGTAGCCATTTATTATTTTGAATTCGTAATTTATGTGTCCTACCATTTGGAGTAAGAAGTTCTGCTCAATCTCATTATATGTTAGCTCCTAAATTACATTTCCTATTCCTAATTGATTCTCCCTCCATCCAGAAGTATAATTGATTAGTATAATTGGATATTTATTTTCCCTCTAGAACTATTCAATATTTTTGATGTTTCAGGTGACTTTTATTTTTTTGGGTAATATTTAAATTACTCTGTTTTGTATCGTTTCTAGGTTTTAAGTTTATAGTAGAATTCTTTTTTAAAATTCATTCAGAGTCTCACTTTGTCACCCTTGGTAGAGTGCTGTGGCGTCATAGCTTACAACAACCTCAAATTCTTGAGCTCAAGTGATTCTCTTGCCTCAGCCTTCCTAGTAGCTGGGAATAAAGGCACTTAACACACCACCCAGCTGTTCTCTGTGTGTGTGTGTGTGTTTAGGAGGCCTAGGCCAGGATCAAACCCACCAACCCTGGAGCATGTGGCCAGCGCCCTAACCACTGAGTTACAGGCGCCCTATCGTAGAAATTTTTGTACCTATGCCATAAAATACAGTATTTGTCTGTCTTAATATTTGATTATGTAACACTGTTAATGGACTTAGATACTTATAAATGAATGTCTTTGGATTACTTAGGTGCTGACAGCGAAGGAGAAGAAGACCCAGTTGGATGACAGGACAAAAATCACTGAACTTTTTGCTGTAGCTCTTCCTCAGTTATTAGCAAAAGTAAGTTTGTATCAGTATCATAGTGTTACTAAGAAGTCACAGGGTTTTTTTAATGCCTATCAGAATATTACTTTTACTTACTATTTTGATGTTTTTAAAATGATATTTTTATTTCACAGTACTCTATAGATGCAGAAAAGGTGACTAATTTGTTACAGTTGCCTCAGTACTTTGATTTGGAAATATATACCACTGGACGATTAGAAAAGGTAAGGTATCATTTGTGTATTAGAGTATTTGAAGTGAAATTGTTCGTTTAGCTTGTCTCATGCTCTTCATTTATATTTTTAAATGTTTTTATAATATGAAAGGAAACCTATATTTTATATATCTTTTATATGTTAGATCATTTTTTAGAGTGGTGCTGATGAAACTTACCTTTGCTTCATGCCCATAGACATACCTCATTCTTAGCCATTGCTTAACTGTATCATTCATCATACCAGGTCAGACTGTTAAATTTGCTAATTCATCCTAGAGAAAATGATACATATCTCATTGTTGAATATCACTGCAGTCACCTTCGTTCACCTTCAAAGTAGTCCCCTTGGGAAGCTATGCACTGACACAAGCCCCTGATCCAGCCTTCAAAGCAGTTTTGGAACTCTGTTTTCTGAAATGGCCATCAAAATTGTCATTGTACGAGGACAGAGAGCTAAGTTTGAGAACTGATCCTAGAAAAAGTGCTACATACCTCATTGCTGCATGTCACGATGGTTGCCTTTGACTTCCTCCCCTTAGTCATCTGTTGACCATAGTGATTCAGCAATGGGGTATGTAGCACTTTCTCTAGGAAGAATTCTTGTAGTTAATTGTCTGTCCTCATATGATGACATCTCTGATGGTTATTCCAGAAAAAGAGTTCCAACATTTCTTTGAAGGGTGCATTAGGCGCTGGTTTTGGTATATAGCTTCCCAAGGCGAGTATCTGGAACGTGACTGTAGTGAGATTCAGTGATCGATATGTAGCACTTTTTCTGGGATGAGTTTGAGAACCTAATTGTCTTGATCTCATATAAGGATTCAGGGTGGATAGTAACAGTTACAAAACAGAAGCAGCTAGTACTCACTGAACATTTTTACTATGTTCTGAGAACTATTGTAAGCTCATTATGTGTATTAATACTCCTACCAAAGCCCTGTGAGATAGATAATACTGTTTCCATTAAAGTTGAGAAAATAAGTATGGATGGATCAGTATATTTGTGTACTACAACTAGTAAAACACTTTACATTGTAGTGTTACTATATGTGAAAATTTTCTCTATTGTGGTATGGTGATGTAGTCATTATATGTTTGTCGTGTATACCTTAGTTTTGATTTAAAAAAAATTATTTTCCAGCATTTGGATGCCTTATTGCGACAGATCCGGAACATTGTAGAGAAGCACACAGATACAGATGTTTTGGAAGCATGTTCTAAAACTTACCATGCACTCTGTAATGAAGAGTTCACCATCTTCAACAGAGTAGATATTTCAAGAAGTCAACTGATAGATGAATTGGCAGATAAATTTAACCGGCTTCTTGAAGATTTTCTGCAAGAGGTATATATATCAAATATTTTGTTAGTTGGGCCTTTTCACTCTGGTAACCTAGTTAGTCACCCTAGTCTCAGGCCTGGTGATAGTCCCTAGTGGTATGTTATAAAGATTTTTAAGATTTTCATTCTTTGACTCATCAGATTACTTTTACTCTTCTACCAAAATAGG
>NW_003852619.1:340605-344150 GCF_000181295.1 Otolemur garnettii
TTTTTTTTTTTCCTTTTAGTTTTAACAGTGTTGCTGAGGAAAGGCTGTTAGAGTCTTTGTTATTATAAAAAACCTTAATAAATTACTATTATAGCCACTGTCACTTTTGGAGGTTCCTGTGTTCTATTGTATTTCCACAGAGGCTTAGTGCATGACACTTGAATGTCCTTGTATTTTTATTGTGATTGTTATTTATTCTGGAAATACATATTTACAGAAAATTTATTTGAATCACAATCATGATTGTCAAATTAATGCCTTTAGCTTTTACTAAATCATGTTTTCAGGAGGTGGATAGCTAATGCTTTGCTTTGTTGCTGGGGATACAGTGCAATGATATCTTAATAGCTGACTGCAGTCTAAAACTCGTGGCCTCAAGTTATTCTCCTGCCTCAGGCCCCGAGAAGCTGTGACTTACAGGTGCTCATCACTGTGCCAGCTAACTTTTTCTGTTTCGTAGAGACTGGGTCTCAGTTTTGCTCAGGCTTGTCTTGGAACTCCTGGCATCAAGCAATCAGTCCCCCTGCCTTGGACTCCTAGAGTGCTAGAATTATAGGCATGAGCCAATGGGCCTGGCCTTTCTCTTTCCTCTGCCTCCCAAGTAACTGGGAATACAGGCCCCCGCCACAACACTTGGCTATTTTTTTGTTGTTGTGGTTGTCATTGTTGTTTAACTGGCTCGGCCCAGGTTTGAACCTGCCAGCCTCGGTGTTTGTGGCCAGCGCCCTAACCACTGAGCTATGGGCACCAAGCCACACCCGGCTATTTCTAGAGATGAAGTCTTTCTCTCTCTGGCTCAGGCTAGTCTCTAACCCATGAGCTCAGGCAGTCCACCCACCTCAGCCTCTCAAGTGATGGGATTACAGGTATGAGCCACCGCGCCTGGCTCAAATTTCTTATTTTATCAATTACTCATTTAATGTTTTGGGGAATATAATGTTAATCCCAGGCTTATTAAGTTTTTCTCATTGGAGGCTTGTATAAGTACGTTGATGTACACATACAATGATCACATTCTTTGTTAAAAATTTTAATGCTTCTACTCTTGCCTGAGCTGAATATGATTATTGTGACTAAGATAAGTTAATTTAAAATAAAGCATTAAGGCTGAGCACAGTGGCTCAGCTGTAATCCCAGCACTCTGGGAGGCCTAGGTGGGTGGATTGTCTGAGCTCAGGAGTTTGAGACCAGCCAGAGCAAGAGTGAGACCCCTGTCTCTGAAAATAGCTGAGCAGTATGGCAGGCGCCTGTGGTCCCAGGTACTTGGGAGTCTGAGGTTGCTGTGAGTGATAACATCATAGTACTCTAATGGAGGCAATAGTGTGAGACTCTGTCTCAAAAAAAAAAAAAAGTAAAATTAAACATTACTTTGTAGAAGAATAAAGTGTGCTTTTCTTTTGAGAGGCCTAGTGTTCAATGGTAGCTTCAGTAGTATTTAAACAATTTTATGTTTCATGCATTAAGATTTTCTAATGTTTTTATTAAAGCCCTATGATTGGGAAGTATATTAACATATGTTGGTATGTGTTAGTTCACAAAGGAGTAGCATATCTGGTCGTTTCAGAATTCAGAACTTTCCCCCCATATGCTTATTATTGTTCTAATATTTGTTTCTGAAGATTGGTTAGGTTTGACAAAGGTTTTGTGCTTTAAGTATTGTCTTTATGATCTCTTGCTTGTCATCTGCTGTGTGTTTACATACTATGCTTATGCATTAATTACTGTGAAATAGTTGATAATCTTTAGAGTTTTGTATCAAGGTTACTTTAAAAGAAAGGGGAGAAGAATGTTATTCCATTTTTCTTTCTGGATAATAACTTTCCTGTGACAACAACCTTGGGTTGACACATTATTCCAGCTATATTGCCATAAATTTGACCAGATCTAGGTGTTGAATGAGAGAGCTAATTTGTCGTTTTTATTATAGTATTCCTTTTTGTTTTTAAAGAGATAGGGTTTAGTGCAGTTCTGTAATCATCATCCTCCTGACCCAGCCTCCTGAGTAGTTGGGACTATAGGCACATGCTTTTATGTCCAGCTAATTTTTAAAGTTTTTGTAGAGGCACAAGGTCTTGCTATGTTTCTTAGGCTGGTCTTAAAATCTCAACCTCAAGTGATCCTCTCTCCTTGATGTCCCAAAGTGCTGGGATTGCTGGTGTATATTCTTTATTTTTCAAAGTGGTATCACTATTTTGATATATTGGAATTTTTCACTTTCTTTGTTCCTAATCTACAATTAATATTTATAGGGTGAAGAACCTGATGAAGATGATGCTTATCAGGTATTGTCAACGTTGAAGAGGATTACTGCTTTTCATAAGTAAGTTGAATCTTAAGGTTTTGATTTCTTTAAAGTATAGAAAAATCAGAATCAGCTTTCATGTTTTATGGCTTGAAATGGTTACAAATTCTAACATACATGTATTTTTTTTGTGGGAGTATGTTAACAAATTTAATGTATTTACCCTAAGACTCAAGTCCAAAACAGTTGTCATGTAGGCTCTCCTTTTTAATATAACTTAATTCTCTTTTTTACAGTGCTCATGATCTTTCAAAGTGGGATTTGTTTGCTTGTAATTACAAACTTTTGAAAACTGGAATTGAAAATGGAGACATGCCAGAGCAGGTTTTTATTTATTTACAAGTTGCATTTTTTACTTTGAAAAATGAAGTTTTGTGAGTTTTTAATTTTAACTGTTTATATTCTTTTGATTCTTTTTACAGATTGTTATTCATGCACTGCAGTGTACTCACTATGTAATCCTTTGGCAACTTGCTAAAATAACTGAAAGCAGCTCTACAAAGGTTTGTGGTGGTTTTGTAGTATATTAAATTTAATATTATTAATAGTTTTCATCAAATTTACATATTTAAGAAGACCAGCTCTTCAATGAAATTTTGCTTATTTCTAATTTATTATTTATGAACATGTACCTTTAAACAATAGTCCTGTTTGTAGTTTGATATATATTCAGTGGAAGATTAGTTTGTTTCATTTTTAATGAAAAGTTGTTCACATTTGCAGGTGGCATAATTTGTGGCTTTCTATATTCTCAAAAGTCATGACCTAAAGCCTTTAAAACCAATAGATACAGCTATTAGTTTATATAAATTGGACTTAATAAGTCCCCTGCCCCTAGATCTTCTTATGCCCTGGTATTATTTTGGGATCACCTTATTCCCAGTCAAGATCTCTACATTGATGTCCTAAATTCAAGATAAGTTACTTTCTGATACAATATATGTGCCAGCCTACTAGTCCCTTGAACTTTTAAAGCTTTATTCACCGTGGTAATCCTTTATGTGTTTAATAATTGAACTAAACAGATGGGCACAATGGAAGGGTATATAGCACAACCCCCTAGCTATAGAGCTCAGCTACAACTTGAACTTTACCTAACAAATGGAAACAATATAACCTAATCATTTGTGCCCTCATGTTAATCTGAAATAAAAAAATAATTGAACTGAACAGGACTGCCTTTTCCACTTGTAGATTATAAGCTTAAAGATTGTACTTATAGGCTCGGCGCCTATAGCTCAAC
>NW_003852619.1:344170-345393 GCF_000181295.1 Otolemur garnettii
CTGAGACTAAGATCATGTTTGGTTCTAATTCTATTATTAAGAAGATCAAACTTCATTGGAAACAAACATGACTTTTAAATGTTTTTATGGAAATAGAAGATGGTCCCTTAAGGAGTTGGAAGTTGCTGTGAGCAGTGTGATGCCAGGGCACTCTACCGAGGGTGATAAAGTGAAACTCTGTCTCTACAAACAACAAACAAACAAAGAAATAGAAGCTGCCCTATCTTTTTAATTAATTACTTTTTCATCTATGAGCTGGCTACCCTTTAAATAAGAAAATAAGCATGGAAACATAAATCTTTACTTTTTACATTCTGAGCTAGTGGCTATATTAAAAATAGCTCTATATAATCATATGAGTTTGTGTATTCCAAAGGACCCAAACCACCTAGAACAGTGGTTCTCAACCTTCCTAATGCCGCAACCCTTTAATACCATTTCTATAAATATTCTAAAATTTCTAGTAGTTACAGATTTAGTAGTTCATAGGTATTTTCTTCAAAAGGGAATCCTCTTGATAATAAGTTATTATTGCCTAAACATACAATAATAATAAATGCTTAAAATTTCTCTGTAGTTAAGATTTTATTATATCTATAAATAGAATTTCCTTTTGAAGAATCTATACAGTATTGTTAAAATTGTATACTTTTTCACATTAAAGAAATTTATTATAGGAGGAACAATGACCATATTAACATATGGTCACTCACCTATGTTGAAAGTTAAAAAATAAAATGGGGGAAAGATGATACTATTAGTAGAGGAAAACAGTGAATGGATAATTATTTATTTAAACCTTGGTTGAGTTTTCACCAAATGTTTTCTCTAAGTTAAGCCTGTTTTTATTTAACTTTTCTATTACTATACAATTATGTAGTGATATTCTATCATTTGGCATCCAGTATCATAAGATGGGCCAAAGGTTGTAACTTAAAATAAGTTCATGTGGTTGATCTTTATAGAATCATTTTTTATTTTAAATAAACTGATAAATATTTAAGAAGATTCATCTTTTTATTGTAAATTGAAGAAACATTAGAGTAATGACATAAAACTGATTTTTGCCACTCTTGAGTTTTTAAAAAGTACAACCAGTATTCCTCAAACAAGAAATAGAAGCTGCCAGCTCAGCACCTGTGGCTCAAGTGGCTAAGGCGCCAGCCACATACACCAGAGCTGGCGGGTTCAAATCCAGCCCAGTCCTGCCAAACAACAATGAC
>NW_003852619.1:346483-347140 GCF_000181295.1 Otolemur garnettii
CTATATTCAAAAATGTTCATGTTAAATTTTTCAAGGAGGACTTACTACGTTTAAAGAAACAGATGAGGGTATTTTGTCAGATATGTCAACATTACCTGACCAACGTGAATACTACTGTTAAGGAACAGGTTAGTAATTATTAGATAGTAATATTTTTGTAAGAAACCTTCATAAAATAAGAACTAATTAGAAAATTTAAATAATACTAAGATTGAACAAAGGGGAAGTATTCTATATCTTGTATCTGCCCATGTATATACCATGCTAAAAATGTGGGGTTTATCATTGCGTTAAAGGTTATCGTCATATACAGTTGTTTTGTATTACTTCCTTATGACACACATGGAAAATAGGCACATTTATACAGATTATAGATGTATGAAATTATGGAAGTCATTCCTGAAAGCAACTTAATATAACAACTTTGCTTTGGGGAGGAAAAGTCTATAAGGTTTTGTCATTTCTGGCATTTCTGCCCATCCTGATCTTTGTGTGGACCTAGTTTGAAATAAAAATTTTAGTCACTTGCTTGTCTTCCAAAGTCACTTACCCTCCCACTTTATATGCCTTCATGATTCCATTACTGCCATCCAGTTCTGGAAATAGACTGTTAACCTGGTTTGATCCTGAGACTAAGATCATGTTTGGTTCTAATTC
>NW_003852619.1:347644-379715 GCF_000181295.1 Otolemur garnettii
TTTAAATGCTTAAAATAGGATTTTAATGGAGTACACAGATCCAAACACAATGCACAAAGTATTACTTTATATTTGTGTGTACAACCAAGATCATCAGTATTCTCTATTTTTTAGAGCGTTAACATATAACCCTTTGTTTAGGCCTTGAGATTATTTGGTTGTTAAATAGCTTATATATGGCTTGGCACCTGTAACTCAAGCAGCTAAGGTGCCAGCCACATACATCAGAGCTGGTGGGTTTGAATCCAGCCCGGTCCTGCCAAACAACAACTACAACCAAAAAATAAATAGCCAGGTGTTGTGGAGGGCACTTGTAGTCCCAGCTACTTAGGAGGCTGAGACAAGGGACTCAAGCCCAAAAGTTGGAGGTTGCTGTGAGCTATGATGCCCTGGTACTCTACCCAGGGTGACAGCTTGAGGATCTGTCTCAAAAAAAAAAAAAAAAAAAAAAAAAAACAAATAGCTTGTATGTCAGTTTTTCTAACAGCTTTCAGGAGTATATTCTTGTCAACTTGACGTGCCAGTTCACCTAATTAGTAAATATCATCATACTTACCATGTTATATCCTTGACTCCGTATGTTATACATTTTAATAGGTGCAAATTACTGCAATAGTAGTAAAATAAGGTGAAGAGATGGATTAGAAGAGTAAAAGCATAAAATAAAGAGATAAAGTAAATGTGGTTGGTTTCCAACAGGCAAGGCTGATGATAAGATATGTTTTGTGACCTGTATTATGTCTTTTCAGCAATGTTCTTCCTTTAGGTATATTTTTAAATTGACTTTGTAACCCCCAAATTCTATTTTCATTACCCCTTCTCAACAGATAATTAATCTTTCCAGTTACCTTTGCCTAATTTTTACCAGTGGTTGACTCTACTTAAAACTCCTGGCAGAGTTTTTATTAAGCTCTTTGAGATATAACTCTCCAACTTTGTTTTTTGTTCTTGATGAGTAGCAAGCACGCCTTTACCTGGTTATGTTTTCTCTACTTAATCAGTATACATGTTAACAATCAGAGTACTTTGAAAGTACCATGGGGTTTTGTGATCTCTATTTTAGTATGCATCTTTTTGATGTTCTTTTCTTCCATCGAATAAAGAATGGTACCAACTTTATATATTATTTCATATTTGAGAATAAATATCTGGAGGCAGAGTATAGGATTTGAAATCAAAGCCTAAATTTGTGTTCTGGCTGCATGGCAGTGTTAACATCCCATACAAGTCACTTAACTCTGATGAAGACAAATAAGAATATTTGTGAAATTGCTTTCCAGTTAGTAAAGCATTATGCAAATAATTGGTAGTTGTTGTTGTAGAAATTACACTACTCAGTTTTAAAGTCTTAAGAAGTATTGAACATTAATTTTTTTAAGAGTTTGAAATATAGAAAGATTCTATTTTTGTGTTAAATATATCAATCATTTGTGTCAATTGGTAAGAAACCTCCGATTATAGTATGCTTTTCTTTTCTTTTAAATAATAGGCATTTACCATCCTTTGTGATATTTTGATGATCTTCAGCCATCAGATTATGTCAGGAGGGCGTGACATGTTAGAACCATTAGTTTACACCCCTGATTCTTCACTGCAATCTGAGTTGCTCAGCTTTATTTTGGATCATGTCTTCATTGAACAGGATGATGATAATAATAGTGCAGGTAATTTTATTGCCATGTTTTTGTTCAAAATCTGTGTGTCCAACATACAAGTTAAGTAACAATAGTGTTCATTTTTGTACTGTCATATATTTTATTCTTAAAATGTAAACGTATTTATTTTATATATAATGCAGTCTGAGAAGTTACTTGTAAAACTTGAAGTGTTCTAGCACACTTTCCTTCTTACCATATTGTAAACAAAATGTGATGTCACGGAACAGAGGCTTTTAAGCCAGATCTCTGTTTTTCACTAGCCCTGAACCTCTTTTTCTAATTTGTAACTATCTCATAAAACTGAGGATTTAATGATAATTGAGCAAAGTAACTAGTTGAGTACCTAGGCGTATATCATAGGTACTCAATAATATTTACTCCCTCTTCCCCTTATTTGTTGGTAATAAGAATATTCAGGAAATTTGAAAAGAATTTTCAGTCGTATATTTGTATCACATTGGTTTTTATATTTTGGAAATATTAATGTCATTTCTGAACGTCAGAAAAATGTTTCTAAGGCAGGGCACGGTGGTTCACACCTGTAATTCTAGCAATCTGTGAGGCCAAGGCAGGTGACTTGCCTGAGCTCTCACAGGTTCAAGACCAGCCTGAGCCAGAGAGAGACCCCCCCACCTCATAAAATAGCCAGGAGTTGTGGCGGGCACCTGTAGTCCCAGCTACTCGGGAACCTGAGGTCAGAGAATCACTCGAGCCCAAGAGTTTAAGGTTGCTGTAAGCTGTGACACCACAGCACTCTACCGAGGGCAACAAAGTAAGTCTTTGTCTTTTAAAAAAAATGTTTGTAATTATTCTGTGAAAGTCTGGGGCAGTACAGAATATTCATGGAAAATAAACCAGTCTTGCCTAGTGTTAAGTTCCTCTTCACCTCCTAATTTCATACACACTCTAGTTCCCTTATTTGAACATGAGGTCATGGAAAAGCAAATAGTATTTCATGGCTTCTTCCTGGGTTTGTTTTTAATGTAAAGTTACTCTTGAAGGAAAATACAATACAAACATGTATGTATCTATACTAATATATCATTACATGTCAAATTCTAAATAAACATACATAATTCTAGACATGATTGGGTGTGGTGGCTCACACCTGTAATCCATCCATGTTGGGAAGCTGAGGTAGGAGGATCACTTGCATTTAGGAGTTCAAGACCAGCCTGAAGAACATAGTGACACCCTGTCTCTACAAAAGAATGGAAAAAATTTCTGGGTGTGGTATTGCTCCTATAGTCCTAGCTTTTGGGAGGCTGAGGCAGGAGAATTGCTTAAGTATAGAAGTTTGAGATTGCCATGAGCTATGATGATGCCACTACACCAGCAAATGGAATGAGTGAATCAATAAGTGAATGAATGACATGGTTTATAGCTAATTTTTAGCAATAAAGATCTTCATGCTCACATACTAAAATCTTACCCAGAATACAATTGAGAAACCTATAATAGCCAAATCAGTTTTCAAAATCTATGTAGTAAAGTTTCCAGTTATGCTTTTATTCATAATATTGATTTGACAGACATTTATAATTCAGCAGGCAGTATTTTAGATACTCTGGATATGAAAAAAGGAGGCAGGGTCTCTTTCTTCAAGAGTTAAATTCAAGTAAAAAGGACATCTAAAAACAAGTAGTTACATATAATGCAGTCTGAGAAGTTAATGGAGGCACGTACAATGTGTTACGGGCATTTAGAGGACGTTCTAATTTGTCTAAGGGCTTGAAACATCTTTGAGATGAAGCCTAACATTAGAAAGTGGTCTGAAAAGATGAGTAGGACTTTTTTTTTCTCTCTTTTAAAACAGAGTCTTACTCTGTTGCCCTGGGTAGATCACAGCAACTTTAAACTCTTGGGCTCAAGCAGTCCTCTTGCCTTAGCCTTTTGAGTACCTGTGACCACAATGCCCAGCTGGGTTTTTTGGCGGGTTTTTTGGTTTGTTTGTTTTTGTTTTTAGAGTAGAGATAGGGTCTTGCTCTTGCTCTGTCTCTGGCAGGTCAAGCAGTCCACCCACTTTAGCCTTCTAGAGTATTAGGATTACAGGCACAAGCTACCATGCCTAGCCGAGTAGGACTTTTTAAAACTTCTATGGGAAGGTATAGTTGCATTCTAAAACCTGATACAAACTAAATTGGTATATAATCCTTTTGTTAAGTGGGAACTGCCTCAGCATTATTTAGATCATGGGAAATTGAATGAGAATATGCTTGCCAATACTCCTAAGTTTTCTAGGAGCTTCCTAGAATTGCCCAGAGTCTTATCTCCTTGGACTTTGTGTTTTATATTTACACTTTTACAATGAAATATATTCCAGTCCTATAGTAAAGTACAAAATAGAACAGATTTGTGCTTACCTACCCACCCACTAGTCTTCGTCAAATTTAGCTATATTTGTTTCAGATTTTTTAAAGAAATACAGCACAGTTATTTAAAAATACCTCATTTTTGTCTTTTCCCTAAAGATAACTGCTATCCTAAATTAGCTGTTTATTGTACCTTTGCATTTAAATTTAATTTTACTAGGAATTTATCTCTTAACATTATAAATTATCTGTTGCTAACTGCTACATAAATGAAATCATGTTGAAACTTTTGTGACTTGCTTTTGAGTTAACATTTTTGAGATCTTTCAGTGTTGACATGTAGTTAATTCATTAAGTGCTGAATATTATGTGATATGAATTAACCACAATTTATCCATTTTCCTATTGTGTTGAACACTTAGGTGTTTCTACTTTTTACCCAATTAGAGTAGTGAATGTTACAATAATTACTCTAATACTTAGCTCCTTGAGCACATATGCAAGTGGTTTTATTTACTTTTTTTTATTTTTGAGACAAAGTCCTGCTCTGTTGTCCTAGGCTAGAATGTTGTGGCTTCAGCCTAGTTCACAGCAACCTTAATAACTCCTGTGCTCAAGTGATCCTCTTGCCTTAGCCCTGTGAGTAGCTGGCACTAAAAATAGAAAAATAGCAAGCTATTATATATATCCAAGATTGGAATCACTGGATTATGTACATCACATGTTGCCAAAGTTATTGTATTATTTTATCTTCCCACCATTAACATATAACACTTTCCATTGTTACACATCATCATCTCATGCCTGGTATTAATAGACCTTTCGTTTGTTAGCTCACATCAGATTAGAAAGAGAGAGTAAATAGGGAATGCTTCCAGGGGTGGTACATTGACAATACATAATAATGTGACAGCTGGCACTTTGTGAAAGGCCCAGTGAGTTGGACACTTTTTATATTCCTTAATGCCTACAAGAAAAAAAAGTGGCTAATTTTTGGTAAATAAGAAGTGGAGAAAAATAAAAATCGGGGTTTAAAGACCTCTTAATGTCATCAGATGATTTTTTTCTGTAGGAGGAAAAGTCTGTATACCTCTACTTCCTATGAGCAGTACTAAATACTGATTGGAAACAATAGCATGTAAAAATCATCCATTATAATGACAGAGTCATTGAGAAAAGGTTAGCATATATATTCAGCGTAACCCCTTTAAAAAGTGAGTAATATGTTTCAGGTTTTCTAAGCAAATGACCTTGACATCCTTGGACATCCACCCATGCTAAAATTTTCTCTGTTGGCCTATCTTAAACAAATTCTTATTCTTAAAATTTGGTTTGAATTTCCTAGCAGTTATCAAGGATTACCAGAGTAAGCTAAACAATTAATTAAAAAATAAACATTCATATTTTACACAATGTTTTTTATGTTAGAGACCTTACATTGAAGATATGATTGTACATGTACAGACTATTCACAAAAGATGAATTATAATTGGCTAATAAACATGGAGAAACTTTTTTTTTTTTGAGACAGTCTCAATTTGTTACCTTGGGTAGAGTGGCATGGTATCACAGCTCACAGCAACCCTAAACTCTTGATCTTAAGCGATTCTCTTGCCTTGGCCTCCTAAGTAGCTGGGACTACAGGCACCCGCCACAACACCCGGCTATTTTTTTGTTGTCGTTGTTGCAGTTGTCATTTTTGCTTTAGTTGGCCCAGGCTGGGTTCAAACCAGCAGCCTTGGTGTATGTACGTGGCTGGTGACCTACCCACTGAGCTACAGGTACCACCCCATATGGAGAAACTTTAACTTCACTGATAGCCAAAGAAATTTAAATTAATATGAATGGTGTTTTTTTTTTAAGTAATTTCATTTGTGAAATCTATCCAGAAGAAAATTTTTACACAGCTTTTCATGTAAGAAGTCTTCATCACAGTTTTATTTACAGCATCAAATAATTAGAAACAGTCCTTTGACAGTACTGGGCTACAGTGGGCCTTCACTGACTAGGAATTTAGAAATAAGTCTGTTCTTTTGAGAACTGAATGTCAAGATCTTGCATGATGGGTCAGAGTAATAATATGCAAAGTTATCCAAAAAAGACGGAATGGTTTCTAAGCTGGTCTAACTGATAAATTTAGTATGTATGAAGAACGTGTTAGCAAGAGATGGGTGAGGTAAGGTGGCATCATCCTTGGCAGGGATAAGAGAATTTCTGAGGTTGGCTACATGCAGGAAAGAAGAGCCTCAACCAATGAACATTGAATATGTAGAATTCATTGACAAACTATCAAGTTAGGAAAGTATATGAATGTATTAGGCAAGCTTAGCCTGACTTCATAAACATCAATTCCTCTGACTCACTCCATTTGTTCCTGTTTAACTCCATTTGTTCCTGATTGTTTACCAATCTTCTGATTATTATTCAATGTCATAAGAATTTGGTCTATTGGAATAAATTGTAAATGGTTATAATCTTTAATTTAAATGTTTTCCCTTTTAAAAATTCTCCAATGAAAGGGTATTCTATAGTGAGAATTAATAATATATGGGCTCAGTGCTTGTAGCACAGTGGTTATGGCGCCAGCCACATACATACACCGAAGTTGGTAGATTTGAACCCGGCCTGGGCCAGGTAAACAACAAAGACAACTGCAACAAAAAATAGTTGGGCATTGTGGCGAGTGCCTGTAGTCCTAGCTACTTGGGAGGCTAAAGCAAGAGAAGTGCTTAAGCCTAAGAGTTTGAGGTTGCTGTGAGCTGTGATGCCATGGCACTCTACTGAGGGTATCACAGTGAGACTGTGTGTGAAAATAATAATAATAATATATGATAGAAGTAAAGTACAATATGGCTTAATGTCTGGGATTTTTTTCTCAGATGGTCAGCAGGAGGATGAAGCCAGTAAAATTGAAGCTCTGCACAAGAGGAGAAATTTACTTGCAGCATTTTGTAAGCTAATTGTATATACTGTGGTGGAGATGAATACAGCTGCAGATATCTTCAAGCAGTATATGAAGGTAAAGTTGAAAAATGGACAAGATACCTTTAAAATGCATAAAAGATAATGTAATGTTTTATTCTTGTTTGCTATTGAACTTTTTTTGTTGTTGTTGTTTAACCCTAATAATTCTGTTACCATTGAATTTTTCCAATACTAAATTACCTTTTGGGGGCGATGCCTGTGGCTCAAGAAGTAGGGCACTGGCCCCATATACTGGAGGTGGCAGGTTCAAACTGGGCCCTGGCCAAAAACTGCAAAAATAATTTTTTTTTGTTTGTTTTTGGACCTACCCCAATAAATTACTTTTTTTCTTCATTCTTTGCTTTTCTAATTCTCTCTCTTTTTTTGAAGACACAGTCTCTCTCATTCTGTCGTCCTGGGTAGAGTGCTATGGTGTCATCATAGCTCACAGCAACCTCAAACTCCTGGGCTCAATTGAACCTTCTGTCTCAGTTTTTCTATTATCTTTTTTTTTTTTTTTAATTGAGACAGTGTTACTTTGTCATTCTTGGTAGAGTGCTGTAACATTGTAGCTCACAACAACCTCAGACTCTTGGGCTCAAGTGATTTTCTTGCCTCAGCCTCCTTAGTAGTAGCTGGGACTACAAGTGCCCACTACAACGCCTGGCTTTTTTTGTTTTGTTTTGTTTTGTTTTTGTTTAGCAGGCCCAAGCGAGGTTTGAACCCACCAGACCCAGAGGATGAGGCTGGCGCTCTAACCACTGAGCTATGGGTGCCCAACCAGTTTTTCTATTTTTTGTAGAGATTTTTATTCTCATTGCAGTCTGCCTGCCTGGGCCTCTCGGAGTGATGGGACTACAGGCACATGTCACAATGCCCAGCTAGTTTTTCTCTTTTTAGTAGAGATGGGGTCTTGCTTGTGTTCAGGCTGGTCTTCAACTCCTGAGCTCAAGCAATCCACCCATTTCAGCCTCCCACAGTGCTAGGATTATAGGAATGAGTCACTAGACCTGGCTAAAATACTATCTTAAATTAGATAAAAAGTCTATGTGCAGTCCCTAATATAAATATGCATAAATAAGTTTCTTTTAAAAGGGGTTTATGGCTTGGTGCAGTGGCTCATACCTGTAATCTAGCACTTTGAGAGGCTAAGGCAGGAGAATTGCTTGAGGCCAAAAGTTTGAGACAATCCTGGATCACACAGTTAGACCCTGTCTCTACAAAAAATTATGAGTAACTGTATTATAGTCATTGTTTTAATATTAAGTTAACAAGGAGAACTTTGTTTATATCCTTTATTTTACTTTTGAATATCTAAATAACCCGATTATTGTTTTATTCCATACCTGTTTTTTGTTTTTTTTTTTTGAGACAAGAGTCTCACTGTGTTGCCCTTGGTAAAGTGCTATGGCATCATAGCTTATAGCAACCTCAAACGCTTAGGCTTAAGCCATTCTTTTGCCTCAGCCTCCCAAGGAGCTGGGACTACAGGTGCCCTCTATAATGCCCGGCTATTTTTTTGTTGTAATTGTCATTTTCAGCAGGCACAGGCTGGGTTCGAACCTGCCAGCCTTGGTGTATGTGGCTGGCTGCCTAGCCACTGAGCATCCATACCTGTTTTATTTAAAACCAAGTCTGGAGCTTAAGTTGATTGGCTGTTAACTTTTTGGTATGTCTGAATTTACTGAAATGAGGGATTATGTGCTTAGAAGTGATCTTAAAATTTCAGTAATGTTTTGTTCCTACTTGGAAGGCATAATTTCAACCAAATAAATACTTTGTGAAATGCTTGCATTACTAACCTAAAATTATTCTTATTATCCAATAGTTTTAATATAGTAACTCTCTAATTTGTCTAAACTTCTTTTCTAGTATTATAATGACTATGGAGATATCATCAAAGAAACAATGAGCAAAACAAGGCAGATAGACAAAATTCAGTGTGCTAAGACTCTCATTCTCAGTCTGCAACAGGTAAGACATTAAGAAGTATACCAGATTTAGCTAACATACCTAACACTTAATAATTAGCAGAATAAGATAGCAGCTGAAATGGGGGAAAGAATGCAATGGACAATTCATAAAATTAGAAATATAAAATAGTCAACCTCACTAGTACACAAAGAAGCACAGGCGAGATCATTTCAGGATTGGCAAAACCTTTATCTGTCTAAGGTATGGAGGAAATAGATGTGGTAGGTAGTTCAGCAATATATGCAAAAATTTATAGTATGTCTACCATGTTACTAGTAGTAATACGCTTGCTTTGGTAGATTTCATGTGAATTTTACTTTTTTCTCTATTTCCAAACTTACTTTAATGAGCATGTATGATTTTGTTTTTTGAGATAGAGCCTCACTTGGTTACCCGTGGTAGAGTGCTGTAGCATCTTAGCTCACAGCAACCTGAAATTTTAGGTTTCAAGTGATCCTCTTGCCTCAGCCTCCCAAGTACCTGGGACTACAGGCGCCTGCCACAACACCTGGCTGTTTTTTAGAGACTGGGTCTTGCTCTGGCTCAGGCTGGTCTCAAACCTGTGAGCTCAGGTAATGCACCTGCCTCAGCTTCCCAAGGGCTGAGATTATAGGTGTGAGCCATGGCGCATATATGAATTTTTTATAATTAAAATGCAGTCATCCTTTTCATTTTGGCAGTGGCAAAGCAGGTTTAATTAACTAAAATTATTTGCTTAGTGTGCTTTTGCCTTTGGACAGAAAATTTACATGCAAAACATAGTCCAGCCTATTACAATTTGATAATTTTTTTTTTTTAATTTTTGCAGTTTTTGGCAGGGGCTGGGTTTGAACCCTCCACCTCCGCTATATGGGGCCGACGCCCTACTTCTTTGAGCCACAGACACCACCCTTGATAAACCTTTTTGCTTTTCAGAAATCTAGTTATGAAAGTTGTTAATTTAATTTGCAAATTTGAATATTCATTGTTAAAATTAATAAAATTTAAAAGATTTTAAGGGTAGCATTTAAATAACTTTTGCTATAAAATAATGGTCCTGGCTGTACAAAATTTAGAAAATATAGGACTTGGAACAAATACAAGTTTTCACTTAACAATAACCTTTTTGTTTTTTAATAACCTCAGTCTTTTTTATGCCTGCATGAAATCTTATTTTTTATAAAAATTAAATTACATTGTCTATTCTACTTTTCAAGTCTGCATTTTAATATTAATAAACCCTGAATATATTCATGGCATTAAATAATGTCCTCAGTATTTTATTTTGTGAGCAGCAGGGGCTTATTGTTTTCTTCCATCTTTATTTCAGTATTATCAGATAAGTGAAAATTGTATATATTTATAACATATAATGTGATGTTTTGATGTGTGTGTACATTGTGAAATGTCTAAATTAAGCTAATAGATACATTATCTCACTTAAGAACATTTAATATTCTTAAATTTCAAATATATAATACAATATATACTTTTTTTTTTTTTTTGACACAGGGTCTTGTTTTGTCACTTGGGCTAGAGCGCAGTGGCATCATCATAGCTCACTGTAACCTGAAATACCTGGGCTCTAGGAATTCCTGGCTTCTGGGTAGCGAGGACTACAGGTGCATGCCACCCTGCCCAGCTAATTTTTCTATAGTTTTGTAGAGAAAGGGTCTTCCTGTATTTCTCAGACTGGGCTTAAACTCCTGGCCTCAAGCAGTCCTCCTGTCTTGACCTCCCGTAGTGCTAGGATTATAGGCATGAGACGCAACACTTAAGTCCATTAGTAACTATAGTCACCACATTTTACAGTAGATCTTCAGAACTTATTCATGCCATTAATTAATGTCCTGTTCTACCGAAATGACCAACAGCTCCTGTCCCACACCTCCAGTGCCTGGCAACCACCATTCTCCTCTTCTATGAGTTCAACATTTTTGGCTTATACATAAGAGTGAGATCATTTGGTAATTGCCTTCTGGGCCCGGCATACTTTGTATTACATGATGTTCTTCAGGTTCCTCTGTTTTCACAAGTGACAGGATTTCCTTCCTTTATAAATGCTGAATAATACATGTTTGCACACAATAGAATATTGTTTCTTTATCCGTTTATTAGTTGGGTTGATTCCATGGCCTGACTATTGTGAATAGTACTGGAATGAACTCACGTGAGCGTGCAGCCATCTTGTCAGTATATCAGTTTCATTTGTTTTTATATGTACCCAAGATCTTCCATCATTTTTTAAAATTGACACATAGGGCTGGTCATGATGGCTCACACCTATAATCCTAAAACTCTGGGAGACTGAGGTGGGTTTGCTTGAGCTCAGGAATTGGAGACCAGCCTGAGCAAAAGGGACACCCCATCTCTACTAACAACAGAAAAAAAAAAAAACTAGCCAGATGTTGTGGTGGGTGCCTGTACTAGCTACTCAGGAGGCTGAAGCAAGAGGAGGGCTTGAGCCTAGTTGTTTGAGGTTGCTGTGAGCTATGGTGCCATGACACTTCACCTCAGGGGACAGAGTGAGACTCTTGTCTCCAATAAAAACTGACACATAAATGTATGTATTTATGGAGTACATATTAAAGTTTTGATACAATGTATTATTAGGTCAGGGTGATTAGCATATCCCTCATTTTTAGTAACTGTAATGTTCTAATAGATTATTATTTAACCAGTCTTTTCCTATTTTATATTTACAAATTTTGCCATTATAAATACCACTAAAACATTTTTGTACTTAGTATTGTGTATAAATTTTACTTCTTTTGGATAAAGTTCTATGATGAAAGTTCTTGTGAAGATTCATCCCTGAAATAATAGACCATTGTTTCCCAATAATTTACTGGGTTTCCTTTTTTAATGTTTTTATCTGTTATGTTTATATCCAGTTAATACTAGTAGGATTCTGGCCAAACTAACCCGAAGAATTTCTTTCTTTCTTTTTTCTTTTTTTAATTTTTTTTATTTTTTTATTTTTTAGAGTCATTTTGTTGCCCTCGGTAGAATGCTTTGGCGTCACAGCTCACAGCAACCTCCAGCTCTTGGGCTTAGGTGATTCTCTTGCCTCAGCTTCCCGAGTAGCTGGGACTATAGGCGCCCACCACAATGCCTGGCTATTTTTTGTTGCAGTTTGGCTGGGGCTGGCTTTGAACCCACCACCCTCGGCATATGGGGCCAGCACCCTACTCATGGAGCCATAGGCACCGCTCAAGAATTTCTAATATCGATAAAGAACTTCTAGTTTTAGTGTATGAAATGTTATATAATTTTAGGCATTTGTATCATACTTTTAAAAATCCTTATGTTAGAGTAAAATTCAGTGCCTTGTTTATTGAATACCTTCTGTATTTTATGTAGAAAATGTCATATTATAAAAGATGTTAATCCTTAGTTATTTAAAAAATCCTCTAACATGCTTTCTTTCCTTTCAAACAGCTTTTTAATGAAATGATACAAGAAAATGGCTATAATTTTGATAGATCATCATCTACATTTAGTGGCATAAAAGAACTTGCTCGACGTTTTGCTTTAACTTTTGGACTTGATCAATTGAAAACAAGAGAAGCCATTGCTATGCTACACAAGTAATCTTCAGATAATTTTATTTTTAGTTATGAACCTTTGTGGGGGTATTTAGTCCTTGCATTTGGAATAAACAAATTAAATATATGCTTTATTATTAGTTTATACATCTGTACCATATCTCCTTTCTCAACTTTCTTAACTTCAAGAGCCTATTATCGTTATGAGTGCTATATGAAGTAGGAAATGAGTTGAAACTAAAACTTCCTTTATAAGAAGGTCTTTTGCACTGAAAACTGTACAGAGTCTTTATAAATTATGTGAAGCAAAGCAGGATAAATTTATAAGGCATTACAGAATCTTTATTAGCTATTGTCATAGTCACACTGATAGAGAAATCTTTGAGGTTTGATTTGTCTCAAGTTTTCTCTTTCTGGTTCTGTTGTCTATTTTATAGATTTTTTTCCCCTTGTTTTTAGCCACAGCTTCCTTTTTGTCTATACGTTTTCTTTTCCTTATTAAAATTAGAAAGCATTTGATTTTATATTCAGCAAGTAGTTCAGTGATCAGTTACACTTTTTAAGTATGGGTACATTTTAGAGTTGCGTAGCATAACCAATGTCTGCATATTAAGACCCTTTATCGCTTAACTGTGGGTTAAAGAACCTTCACTTCAGGAAAATCAAGAAGCCTGGACTCTTCTTTGAAAGATTCCTCTTTTTTGTCTCTCTTACCCTTCTTTCCTACTTAAGTTTAGTTAATGGTCTTCCCTCAAGAAAATTTTCTGCTCTTAAGTTTCTCCATACCACCTTCAGTGTTAATTCACTCTATCCTATAAAATTATTTGAAAACTTTCAAATTCATTTTTATGCCTTTTAATACATTGTATAGCATTTTTAGCTAATATTTAAGGATCACACATGTAATTATTTTGAGTAGTAATACATCATGTTCTTCCTGTAATAACCTTCTTTCTTTCTTCCTCAATTCCATCTGAATTATTCTATACCCAATTACATTTTAATATATTTTTAATTTTTTTTCCCAGTTACATTTTTCCTTAGAGTATAATGTTGGGTTATTTTCTTGATTAATAAAGGTCTTTAGTACCACATAAATATAGTTTAAATGGGCCCTGAGTGGAATTTAACTTTAAAACTTTACTCTTAAATGTGTCATTATAAATAGTTATTCCCTTATGTCTTGAAAAGTACAGATAATGTATTTATCATTACATGAGAAAATTTGTGTGTTTTCTGTGGGGAAAAAAGTACTGAGTAAATAATGTAGATATACTAAACCACATTGAACATGAAAGCAAACAAGTAGGGGTGTTTTGTTTTAAAGAAGTAACAGTGACATAAATACATTCATTCTTATACTTAAAGCTTCCTTATTTTCTATTACTGAAATTAAAAGCATGGCAAATGAAGTAGAGTGTAATTTCTTTTCTAAGTTATTAAATGTTTTATTATACTCCCTCAAATATTTACTTCAATAATATTTTTCTTTGCAGAGATGGCATAGAATTTGCTTTTAAAGAGCCTAATCCACAAGGGGAGAGTCATCCACCTTTAAATTTGGCATTTCTTGATATTCTGAGTGAATTTTCTTCTAAACTACTCCGACAAGACAAAAGAACAGTGTATGTATTTGTTGGAGATGTCCTATTTAATTTCATTTTAGAATTGTTATGAATGTTATACTTGGTTTTCCCCCTTATACATGCATAAATTAGAATTATAGGTTAGATTAGTGCATGAAAAAACTTTATATTTCAGCAACTTTATAAATTGAAGATTATAACTATATTCTGTGCATAATACTCCATTTTAATATTGTGAGTTCCCTTCCTGTGGCTTTTCAGATGTAACCTGAACATGGGTTCTAGCTACGTTGCCTCAGACTCTGGGCTCAAATAGTTCTCTTGCTCAACCAGACATGCAGCTGCTTTGTGTATTTTTTTTTTTTTTTTTGAGACAGAGTATCATTTTGTTGCCTTCTGTAGAGTGCTGTAGTGTCATAGTTTACAGTATCCTCAAACTCTTGGGCTCAAGCAATTCTCTTGCCTCAGCCTCTATAATAGGTGGATCTACATGAGTCCCCCATAATGCTCAGCTATTTTTGTTGTTGTTGTTGTTTGTTTGTTTGTTTAGTTGGCCCAGGCCAAGTTTGAATCCAGCAACCCTGGTATATGTGGCCAGCGCCCTAACCAATGAGCTATGGATGATGAGACTGCTTTATATATTCTTTTTTTTTGGACGGACTCTTATTTTGTCACCCTCGGTACAGTGCCGTGATGTCATAGCTCACAGCACTCAAACTCTTGGGCTTAAGTGATTCTCTTGTCTTGGCCTCCCAAGTAGCTAGAATTACAGGGGCTCGCCACAATGCCTGACTTTTTTTTGGTTGCAGTTATCATTGTTGTTTGGCAGGCAGGGGCTGGATTCGAACCCTCCAGCCAGCTCCGGTGTTATGTGGCTGACACCCTAGCCACTGAGCTATAGGCGCTGAGCCCTTTATGTATTTTTTTTTTTAGAGACAGAGCCTCAAGCTGTTGCCCTGGGTAGAGTGCTGTGGCATCACAGCTTACAGCAACCTCCAACTCCTGGGCTTAAGCGATTCTCTTGCCTCAGCCTCCCAAGTAGCTAGAACTACAGGCACCCGCCCAATGCCCAGCTATTTTTTGATTGTAGTTGTCATTGTTGTTAGGGAGGCCCGGGCTGGATTTGAACCCACCAGCTCTGGTGTATGTGGCTGGCACCTTAGCTGCTTGAGCTATAGGCACTGAGCCCCTTTATGTATTTTTATTTGCATTCTTATCTTAAACCAACTAGGGAGGGATTATTTAAAATGCAATAATATTGGTTACCCAGGAGGAGCATCCTACTTTATCTGTGTCTTAAGCTATGGATACACTGGAAAGTTGAAATTGTTATATTTTTAGTTTAAATTCTCAACAGACCATTTAGTAAACGGGGCAGTTTTCTGGTTTAGTTACCAATATGATGACTTAATGAGAGCTCAAAAATGGCTTTCAATTTTCAAAATATTTTCCCACCTTTCCTCTTATCTTTGGTGTATAAATGGGCAGAAGAATATGAATACCACATGGTACAGATAATCTCTAAATATTTTATATTTAAAGAGTGTAGAATTTTATATGAAAATCTAAAGCAGATAAAACTATATGGTGGTTGAAATCACGGTAGTGGTTACTTCTAGTGTTGCAGCGATTGGGAATACTAATGTACGGGAATGTTCTGTATCTTAATATGCATGTGGGTTACACAAGTAGATTTATTTTGTAAAACTGATCAATCTGCACTCAATTTCTTTACATTCTATTATGTATAAATTTAACACAGTTAAAAAGTTTACACAATTAATGTATAGACAGCATTAATCAGATAAATGCAAACAATGAAATACTATTTCTCACCTAGCAGATTAGCAAAAATTAAGATGTCTAATAGTGTTAAATAAATATTACCAAAGATGTGGAGCACTAAAGCCTTTTATACATTGGTGATGATGGTGTAAATTGGTACAAGACTACTTTGTGGAGCAATTTGGCAATGTCTTGTAAAGTTAGATTCCCCCTACCTCTTGATCCAGTTATTTCACTCATAAGTAGATACCCTACTGAAACTCTTGAACACATACATGAGGAGAATGATAAAAGAATGTTAACTTTTGGATTATTTAAATAAGGAAAAATTCAAAATAGCCTAAACATCTGTCAACTAGAAATGGATCAGTAGACTGAGACATGATTGAGTACCATGCAGCAATTAAAATGTCTGGATTTTAAAACATAATGTTGAGTACAGATAGCAAAATACAAAACTTTTGTGGGGTTTACTGACCACTATGTATTAAAAGTATAGTAAATATGCATGGGGATGATAAATTGCAAATTTCACCTTAGTGGTAAACCTCTGGGACAAGGAGGAGAAATGGACATAGCTTCAAGCAAGGGCTACTTATCTGTAATGTTCTATTTAGATATGTGATGGGTACATAGTTGTAAATCTGTTTACCAGTGAGCATATTTTGGCTCAAGCTGTGTATCTTGTCAAGGAATAGTAACAGTTCTTGGACTGGGAGCCAGTTCATGTGCCATACGTGGTGGAGTACTATTTTATGTATGACTGAAGTACATTGTAATTAGATGTACAGAATAGCTAACACAAAGCAGTATGTTTTATAACTGATATCTACTCTTCTCTTTAACACTATTCAGGGGCGGCGCCTATGGCTCAAAGGAGTAGGACGCAGCCCCATATGCCGGAGGTGGTGGGTTCAAACCCAGCCCCGGCCAAAAAAAAACCTGCAAAAAAGAAAAAAAAACCACTATTCAGAACTGGTAAATCTGAATTGATTGGAATTGGTTATTATGATGACAACAAATATTTGAATTGCGCTTTGTCGCTAATTGACAAATAATTGTGTTTATTTTTTCAAAGCATAATTTAGCCTTATTGAACTCTTAATGTCAGGGCCTAGGACTTGAGTCATGGTTATTCATTTTTATTATTATTATTATTATTTTTTTTTTTGAGACAGAGCCTTAAGCTGTCCCCCCTGGGTAGAGTGCTGTGTCATAGCTCACAGCAACCTCCAACTCCTGGGCTCAAACGAGTCTCCTGTCTCAGCCTCCGAAGTAGCTGCGACCACAGGCGCCCGCCACAACGCCCGGCTATTTTTTGGTTGCAGCCATCATTGTTGTTTGACGGGCCGGGCTGGATTCGAACCCGCCACCTTAGGTGTATGTGGCTGGCACCTTAGCCACTTGAGCCATAGGCGCTGAGCCATTCATTTTTATTATTATGGTCACATTACTTCTTAATATGCTCTATTCTTTCCTTGTTTGTAAAATGGGGAGGACAATTCACTCCCTGAATTCTAAGAATAGTTAACCAAAGAGAAAAATATTATGCTTATCACAGAGTAATCATATGACTGTTAGTTAAATTTTTATTACAGAACTACATATAAAACATGTGGTGCCTGGATCCATGGGTAGGTTTATGGTTCCATCAGGTTGGTACTTGTTGCTAAGGACCATAATCTGATTCTTCTTCGCATCAATCCCTGGTGCCTGGAAGAAACTCAACAAGTAGTAGGTACTCCACAAATATTAATCTGAAATATTCTGAATTATTTCATTCAGTGTGAGAGTCTTAGTAGAGATAAAATTGCTTATCAGTGTTCTGCAGAGTCTGAGATTGAGTAGTGAAGTAATATGCTCATGCTCACACAACTAGGGGACTAGGGGTTAGTAGAACTGGTAGTTTTCTGTATCAAAGTTAATAGTTTCTATTTCTTTTTACAGGTATGTTTACTTGGAAAAGTTCATGACCTTTCAGATGTCACTCCGAAGAGAGGATGTGTGGCTTCCTCTGATGTCTTATCGAAATTCTTTGCTAGCTGGTGGTGATGATGACACCATGTCAGTCATTAGTGGAATCAGCAGTCGGGGGTCAACTGTACGGACTAAAAAATCAAAACCATCGACAGGAAAACGGAAAGTGGTTGAGGGCATGCAGCTTGCACTCCGTAAGGATGTAGTTTATTCCCATTATATTTATCCATAGTGTTTATCAACTAAATTTTCATTTGTCATTAAGGTTCACCTTCTTTTCTATTTGAGATATGTGTTGTTTAGTAATAGCTTACATCAGGAGTCCTCAAACTTTTTAAACAGGGGGCCAGTTCACTGTCCCTCAGACCGTTGGAGGGCTGGATTGTGGGCCCTGGGATGAGTCAGCTGCTAAATGGGACAGGCAGCGACAGCAAAAACACCCAGTGGGGCAGATAAATGTCCTAGGCGGGCCACATGTGGCCCATGGGCCGTAGTTTGAGGATGCCTGGCTTACATAATGTGTCAGGTGTAAATGTGTTGTTTAAGCATTTTACATACATAAATTCAGTTCTCACAACTCTTTTGAGTATATCCTTATTTTTCAGATGAGAAAACTCAGTACAGGGAGGTTAAATAATTTACCCAATTTCACACAGGCATTAAGTAGGAGAGACAAGCACTCGCAATGTAGAATACCTGCTTTTATAACCAGTATGCTGTACTGTGTTCCCAGGGAAATGGACACAGTATTATAGACCTACTTATTACGCAGGATATTAGATCATCTAATTTAAGTGGAACAGTAAATTCAGAGAGGTTGCAACTGAATTTCTATGAAGAGGCCATTAATCATGAAGAACTTGATAGAAATACAAAGTATTACCTATCATAGTAGACATAGGAATGCATTATGACAAAGATGCAAAGGCTTGGTTGCTGGAATTGTATGTAGGCATCTTCACTTATATATCTGATGCTGGCTATCAGTTAGGACCTCAGCTGTACTCTGCCAGAATGTCTACATCTGACCTCTCCATCTCAGCATATTTCTGGGCTCCAAAAGAAAGTGTTTGGGCTTGGCGCCTGTGGCTCAAGTGGCTAAGGCGCCAGCCACATACACCTAAGGTGGCGGGTTTGAATCCAGCCCAGGCCTGCTAAACAACAATGACGGTTGTAACCAAAAAATGGCTGAGTGTTGTGGCGGGTGCCTGTGGTCCCAGCTACTTGGGAGGCTGAGGCAGGAGACTCGCTTGAGCCCAGGAGTTGGAGGTTGCTCTACCCAGGGCGACAGCTTGAGGCTCTGTCTCCAAAAAAAAGAAAAAAAGAAAGTGTTCCAAGGGACGAGAAGTGAACACTACCAATTTCTTAAGTCCTGGGCCCAGAAAATGGCATAGCATAACTTCTACACTACACTATTGGCCAGGAAACCACAGAGATTCTGGGGAGACGGAATATAAACCTCCAGTTTTTTTGTTTGTTTGTTTTTGGCTAGGGCTGGGTTTGAATCTGCCACCTCCAGTATATGGGCCTGGCACCCTAATCCTTTGAGCCACAGGAGCCACCCCAAACCTCTACTTCTTAATATGAGAGATCAAAGAATTTGGGGGCCATATTTTAAAATTGCCACAAAACTTACTAGCTATTACTTATCATCAGGTGTATAGTGTTTAAAACTTGATTGCCCCACAGATTAATGGGTTTAGTATCTTTGGTCCAATAGTGTAAAGGCATAATCTTATACTTCTATTTTTTTTTTTTTTTGAGACAGAGTCTCAGTTTATCACTCTTGGTAGAGTGCTGTTCCGTCACAGCTCACAGCAACCTCCAACTCCTGGGCTTAGGCGATTCTCTTGCCTCAGCCTCCCAGGTAGCTGAGACTACAGGCACACACAACAGCTCCCGGCTATTTTTTGTTGCAGTTTGGCCAGGCCCGGGTTCGAACCTGCCACCCTTAGTTTATGGGGCTGGCGCCCTACCCACGGGTGCTACCCTATATTTCTATCTTGTATAATTTTAGATTTGATTGGTTATATCATCCCAGCATCATGATTGGTGAGAATTTTTTTTTTTTTTTTTTGCAGTTTTGGCCAAGGTTGTGTTTTAACCCCCCTACTCCTTTGAGCCACAGGTGCCACCCAACGAGAAAATTTTTTTCACAGTATTGACGAGTTAAAATAGTTAAGACTGATGGTTTATAAGAAGTAAAAAAGTTTTAGCTTACGTGAAATAGAAAACTTTATCAAATCAAAAGGTGATCTCTTGATATTACTGTAAATTTTAAAGGGGTTTTCTCATCTGAACCAGTAATGGTTACAGATTTGTGTTGAGCCATCAGATCTCTTTTCTTAGACCTCATGGGACACATATGAATTGGTATTTATATAACATACAAATAAATTTTAAAACCACATATTTCAGTTTTGTAGGAAGAGTTCATGCTCTCTTTTTTCATGTTTTTTTGAGTGCCATAGCAATTGAGACATTAATAAATTAGAAGAAAGAAGTATAAATACTGATTGGTTGGCCAGGTCAATGCAATTTTGAAGACAATATTGGATCCTAAATATAGTACAACTTAAAGGCTGATGTAATTATACTGTGAAATGGGGAATTTATGTCAAATCCTATTACAAGACTACAAACTATTGCCACATTTTCTTTTCACTCTTCCGTTAAAAACTTACATATATGTATTGTGTTGTGTACACAGATGTAGTATTCTAATAAAATAATAGTTTTCCTCCAAACTCAAAAATCAGTCACCCAAGTGCTATCAATTTTACTCCCTAAGTCAGTGATTTTTAAAATACTGTTAGTTCACTAATACTTGTTATGTGAATTTGATTTTTATTAATTATGGTAAGCATTTTGAAAGAAAAAGTAGTGTTTACAAGTGAAACCTGGTTTTTAAAAATAATTTTCATTCCATCATTTAGTGTACATAAGGATTTGTTATTCCCCCTTTCAATTGGTCCTTATCTCCTGATAAGCAGTCTGTATCCTATTATATTGGGAACCAATTTCCTGTTGTTTCTGTCCCTGTTACCCCTTCTCACTCACTTGGGCTGTGTAGTTAGCCTTCTGATTGGCCTATTTGCTCACCAGTCTTCCTGTTCTTAAATAAGCCCCTCCACACACTAAAACATGTAATTCTCCAAATTGTTTCCTTTCCTTAAAATCTTCAGCACTGGTTCCCTATCACCATAGCACAGCTTACAAGATCTTCCACAAATTGATTCCTGCTTTTTTATCCAACCATTATCTTTTGCCACTCTTTGAATCTTCCTGCCTCAGAAGTAGCAAACTGTTAGATTGAACCGTATGAAATTGCCCTTTGTGTAGGTCAGATATCAGCAGATTAATATGGTTCAGTCCTTGTTGTTTCATGCCTCAGTGCTCTTGGTTATGTTTTTCTCCCTGCTTAGAAAAGCCTTCACAGCCCACTCAAAACTTTAGTTAGAAGTTGTTTCGGAGGCAGCGCCTGTGGCTCAAGTGACTAAGGCGCCAGTCACATACACCTGAGCTGGTGGGCTTGAATCTAGCCCCAGCTGCCAGACAACAATGATGGCTGCAACCAAAAAATAGCTGGGCATTGTGACAGGTGCCTGTAGTCCCAGCTACTGGGGAGGCTGAGGCAAGAGAATCACTTGAGCCCAGGAGTTGGAGGTTTCTGTGGAGCTGTGATGTCACAGCACGCTACCGAGGGTGACAGCTTGAGGCTCTGTCTCAAAAAAAAAAAAAAAAAGTGAAGGTGCTCTGGCCCCTTTCACTGCTGCTCCTATTCCCCCTGTGTTTGTCTCTCTCCTCTACTTACCAGACTAGTTGGTTCTTTGTTTGCACCTAGACTGTAAACGGCAGGCAGAGACTACTGTGCCTCACATATCTTTATGTGGCCCTGTTCTTAGCACTAGCATATGGAAAGCAACAGATGTTTGTTGACTTGAATAGGTTATATTAGACATCTGATTAGTCAAAATTAGTAATTAGTAAATGAACTTCATTACAGTTACTTTTATTTTCCAGCTGAAGAAAGCAGTAGTAGTGACAGTATGTGGTTAAGCAGAGAACAAACACTGCACACCCCTGTTATGATGCAGACACCACAACTCACCTCCACCATTATGAGAGAACCTAAAAGATTACGGCCTGAGGATAACTTCATGAGTGTCTATCCAATGCAGACCGAACATCATCAACCTCCTCTTGATTATAAGTAAGTTCATTCGATCATTTTCTGTACAATAACTTTATTAATTACATAGAAAAAAGTTAAGTTAAAAGAAGAATAAAATTCTCCTTGAAGCACGCAGGTAACATGGATGTTAGCTCAGAGACAACAAGAGGAAGCAAGGCAACAACAGGAGAGAGCAGCAATGAGCTATGTTAAACTGCGAACTAATCTTCAGCATGCCATGTAAGTGAGAGTGCCTTATTGTCTGAGTCTAGGAAGTTCACTAATTCATTTTAACATATTTTAATGTGTGCCTTATTTAAAATTTCAGCAAACTCTCTAGAGTAACTTAAGCTGAAATAATCAAGGAATTAAAAATTGGTTTTTCCAACAGGAAACAAACATTTTAAATTAAATATTAACTAGTTAGCCAAAGGCCTAATCTTAGGTTGATCTGTTGGAAAACTTTAAATATGAATCCTTGTTTATTTTGGTACACAGAATTAAAAATATAGTTTTGTTACATTTTAATTGATTTCCCCACCTTAGTTCAGGCCCTCATCACTCACCTGAATTATTATTTTAGCTTTCTAACTGGTTTTCTTCCCTCAAATCTCCCATTTATCCTCTCACCAAACCCCTCCTTTCACACTCCCCCACCACTCCATCATTCACCCTGCCATCAGAAATTACTATTCTTGAATAAAAATCTTACCATGTAACTCTTACCTTAAGGGTGAATGGTGGGATCACACCTATGGCGCATAATGCAAGGGTACATGTTGGATCTACTAAGTATATAGTATAAATGTCTTAACACAATAATTAAGTAAATGAGATGAGATATATATTAACCAGTGTGATGTAAATGCTCCTAATTCTATATGAATTCAGCACATTGTACCCCATAAATACATTAATGTGTACATGATCTATGTGTTTATGATTTAATAAAAAAAAAAAAAACTTTTCATGGCTCCCCATTTCCTGCTGGATAAAGTCCAAACTCCTTAGCTCATGGCATGCAAAGATTTTAAAATATATGGCCTCTGCCTACATTTTAGTGTCATTTCACATTCCCTGGCAACTGGTAAAATAATGACAAAAGAACAAGCTCAAGTGTCACCTTAAGTGAAACTTACATCATCTATGCACCCATAACACTATGTATATTCATATTTCTTACAGCACTTACCATATTGTATTGTAATTATTTGTTTATGAGTTTGTCCCTTTGTCTAGACTGTGAGCTCCTCAAGGGCAGGGACCACATTCATTGCTTGTCAGTGCTTGGCACATAAAAGGTGCTAGGTAAATGTTCATTGAATGAATAAATGTTCAGTGCTAAAAAAATTGTGGTTTACCTTTTAAATACTTCATTTTTATTGGATTCTGTATGAGAACTTGGTAAAACTTTTTGAAATCTTCATTAGCTTTGACTCTAAAAGAAACAGCAGACAAGCTGTCTTCAGATAATGTTTTTCATGTGTTGATTGATATTCGGAGTAAAGTGTTAACCACCCTGGTTAAATTTTTTAGTTTGAAAGCATTGTACTTAAGTCAATGTGATGTATATTTAAAATTGGGAGATAGTAATTGTTGCCCTCTTCTTTTTTAAATTTATATCTTGTTTTGTTCTGTTGGTTTTTAAATGGCAGGAATTTCACCTATTTTCTTAAATTATTTTACCATATTAGTAGTAGCCTACATAAATTCACTTTAGTTATATCCATAATGGTCTTAAGAACCTCTAGAGACATGAGGTGTTCTCTATTACATAAATCCTGATTCTATCTTAGTTAATATGGTCATCATCTATATTATTATCACTTGATTCCATTCCCTTTTCTCTGTTTCTGTGACCACACTCCCCTAATACATGTTCTTAATTCATGACTGGATTCTACAGCTAATTTCTTAGCTTTCAACCAGTCACAAATTCATATATTCCAGAATTCTGCCATGCAATCATTTGATGTATATCTCTCCCCTGAAAAGATTGTACCTGTTCCCAAGATCCTGTGTAGAATCTTATCACTCAGTACCATTTATCACTTCAGTATTCCTTTGTTTATAGTTTGTTTCAATTCCCAGTTGAAATAGATAATCTCCCCTATACAACTATAAGGGATTATTTAGTGAAATAATTTACCAGTGGATTTCTTGGAGTAGTAGTAACCATAAGTAATTTGTTGCCTGGGAATTTAAAATATTTTTATTTTATAATGATTTTTCTGTAATGGTGTCTGCCTTATAACTGAAAATAGTTCCAACTTAATCTTTCTTATTTTTCATAGTTTATATCATGTATCTTCCACAAAATGCAGAATAGATTTCTGGTTTTCTGTAACATTGATAAAGCAATACGTTTCCCTTCACAGTTGCCTTTGTTAAATATAGTAAGGTTGTTTTTTATTATCCAGAACTGTTAGGAAATAAGGACTATTATCAACAGATTTGTTCAGATAGTCTGGATAAGACATCATGTCTTGTTATCTTTTTTTTTTTTTTTTTTTTGAGACAGAGCCTCAAGCTGTCCCCCTGGGCAGAGTGCCATGGCATTACAGCTCACAGCAACCTCCAACTCCTGGGCTCAAGCGAGTCTCCTGCCTCCGCCTCCCAAGTAGCTGGGACCACAGGCGCCCGCCACAACGCCCGGCTATTTTTTGGTTGCAGCCATCATTGTTGTTTGGCGGGTCCGGGCTGGGGATTCGAACCCGCCACCTTAGGTGTACGTGGCTGGCGCCTTAGCCGGTTGAGCCACAGGCGCCGAGCCATGTCTTGTTATCTTTACATGTTTTAAGACCCAGCACAGGCTGGTCATAATGGCTTAGGCTTGTATTCCCAGCACTTCTTGAGTCTGAGGCAGGGGGATCACTTGAGCCCAGGAGTTTGAGAACAGCCTGGGCAACAGAGTGAGACTCTGACTCTACAAGAAAAAAAAAATTAAAAGACACAGCACAGTATTATGTAAATTGTAAGCATTCAATAAATAATTGATAGGGTTTTGGTGGTCTTATTTAGGGGGAAGTATCTTTGAATACGAAAAGAAGTTAATGTTGGCCAAACTGGAAAACAGATCATTCTCAATTTCACTATTATGTTGGCTACTTTATGCTGATCTGGGCTAATCTGTGAACTTTGTTGTCACATAAATATTCTTCGTAATTACGTGATAACATACAGAGCTTTTGAACTTAATTTTTTATTTTACATTTTTATATGTTTCTTAAGTTTGAGTTTCATAGGGCACAAGAATTCAGGTGTTGGTATAAGTATTGTTCATTTCTTCCTGAGGCAGAATTAATCTCTTCTTTCAGCATATCTTTATAGCACTTGATGTATAGTTGTATTATAATATTTATCACATTTTGTCATGATTAATTTGTTTATCTCTGTTTCCCATAGTAGACTGTACGCTCCTTGAGGGCAGGAACCATGTCTTATTCATCCTTTTTAACATCCATAGCACATAGTAGAAGCATTTTGCACAGTAGACACTGTGTGAGTGAGTGTGAACCTGGTACACATTAGGTAATGAATGAGTGAGTGATGGGTAAAATTAGCATTATATATTGATGAAAATATATGTATTCTGAAAATGTTATTTCTTTGGTCTCTGTTTTATGTTTGTTTATTAATTTGTACCCTGCCTACTTTCAAAAAGGATTTGAGGTATCTTACATGTTCCCATGTGGGAAATTCTCATTGAACCTTGTATATGGGATATCAGACCTGTAAAGCTAAATGTATTGAAGCAATACAGAATAAATATAACTTCTTAGCATTTTTAGACAAGTGAAAATTGGGGGTTTGACATCATCGATGACATGATCAATGCCTAATCATTCTCCCTGACCTTTAATTTCATCATTTTCCATTATACTTGAATATAGAGAGCCACTTACTGCTGCCTGTATTTTAATAGTCACAATATTGGTTCAGATCTTGACTTTGTTTTATATTTCTCTAGTCGGCGTGGCACTAGCCTAATGGAAGATGATGAAGAACCAATTGTTGAAGATGTTATGATGTCCTCAGAAGGAAGGATTGAGGATCTTAATGAGGGAATGGATTTTGACACTATGGATATAGACTTGGTAAGAGACTTAACAATTTCTATAAGATTTTCAATTTAGATCTCTCAGAAATTATGTTGGATATTTAGTAAAGAAACACCATGAAAAATAAGTTTTGTAGAAATATTAAGTAAAATAGTGCCAAGGGTTTAGCTATATGAGAAGGGATTGAGGAGAAGTTGAGTTTGGTTAGGATGTTAGATCTTAGTTTAAGATAATAAAAATTGGCTGTTTGTTTTTAAGATTAGTTTAGGAATATATAAAGAGTATTACAGTAGAACTTTCTGTATGTTTACTACCCAAGGGACTGTGACAAAGTGGTCAATGGTCAACATACAGTGGTGATGGTCAACATAAGGAACTAGACCTACTGTATGGATACGTAATGTGCTGCATGTCTGGTCTATGAAAATTAGGTCAACTTAAGCAGGTGGTCAGTGTAGGGGGGTTCTATTCTATTTTGCTTAACATCAGTTTGGCTATGAAAATCAAAGGGTATTTTAATAGTTATTTATTAATTTTTTAAAAAGTTTTATGAATTAGAGTATTATAATTTTCCATTTGTTTATCATTTTTAGAACAATACATGAACTTGATACTACCCTATTATTGACAAATTGCATTATCAAATAGTGAAGTAAAATTACTTAAACTGGGGAGAAAGTTCAAATATAGATGAGTATATTTATTAGTAATTATATGATTGAGGTTTATAGTATATAAACTGTTTCTGCATATTTCATTTTACTATGTGTATCATTAACTTTGTGAGGTAGGTTGAGAAGATTGAATATATCGAAGTTTGGACAGTTAGCCTATCCAAGGAGACAAAACTAGTAAGCAGTAAAGCAGAGGCTTAGTATAAGCTACTTCTTTTGATTCTACTTTTTAGTATACTATGGTGTATTCTCAAGAAATAATTAAATCTTAAGTGTAATGCAGTGGGTCTCATAATGGTTGAGAACTGCTGATGTAATTTGGTCCCTTGAAGGGAAAATGATTTGAGAGATGGATTTTTAAAGGAAAATTTAAAAATGAGTTTTCTAGTTTTATTGTTAGAATAATACTGCAAATGAATTGTTTTTGTACTTTTTATCATTCTGTAGTTTGAGTATACAATGTTTAAAGTATTGTAAGGTACACTTGCAATCACATAAGCCATGTGAACATTTAACTTGGATATTTTCAGTTACTATCCGATTTATAGATACAGCAAATGTCAACTTACTTCCCTTTTTTCCTTAGCCACCATCAAAGAACAGACGAGAGAGAACAGAACTGAAGCCTGATTTCTTTGATCCAGCTTCAATTATGGATGAATCAGTAGGTTTAATTTAAAATGTACCCTAGGATTGCAAAATCAAAAAAATACAGGCTTACCCCTAAGTTTGAGGTTGAAAAGTTAGGGCAGCATGCTGAGAATGGATGAAAACAGTTGGAGAAAAAGAGGCAGGCAGAGGCAGGCAGGTAGGATTTCAGTAGGAGAGTAGGGGAGGGGGTAATGCAATAGTGGTGACATATTAGAAAAGTACTTTCAAATCTCTGGCTGAATAGGACTTAAATGTTATAGTAAAGAATTTGGACTTTTCCTGTAGGTTTGAGTTGCTAACTGAAAGATTTTAAAAGAGGGAATGGCATGATCAAAATTCTGTTTCAGAAAGATTTCCTTGGCATTTATGGATAGGCAGGATGAGGGGAATAATTGTAATATAAAAAAATCATGGTGAAAAATAAGGAGAACTTGAACAAAGGCTCTGATAAGGAAGAAGAGAGTATTGAGATATCTAGAATGAAGAATCAGTTTTCCTCTTCTAACCTTTAATTGGTTATTGTTAGGCTTTGTCAGTTACTTTTCATAAGTATCTCTTATCAGTTGCCTGTGCTTTTTCTCTCTGACAATGCCTTGGTTTTCATTTGGGCCACTGTAGAGCCTCTAAGCTGATCTTGCTTCCCCACTCCTACTTTATATCTCTTCTGGGGTCATCTTTCTAAAATGCAGATCAGATCTTTTCATAGTCCAAAGTTGTTTACTGATTTTTTTTTTCCCCCATTGCCATTAGGAAAAAAATTCTTTCTTATCAGCATGGCGTACATAGATAGAATTTTGTGATTTGGTTTCTTTGCCACCTTAACCTTGGCCTTTTCCTTACATGTATTCTTGTTAGCCGTACCAAAACTTAGAGTATTTCTCAGGTGTACTATGCTCTTTAATTGCTCCATGACTTCTGTAAGCTTTTCTTTCTTCTGGAAGTGTCCCCCTTTTCCCTTCCTGGTGAATTCTTTCTTTAACACTTAGTTACTGTGTAATTTTAACTGACCTTTCTAGATAGATATTTTATTCTCTGCTTTCTTCATACTTCTGTTGTAGTAATTATCAGACGAGTGTAGTGAGATAAGATATACTGGTCCTTCACTGGACTGAACACTTGGAGGCAGTGATGATTTTATTCATTTTGAGTTCTGCCTAGTATAGTAGGTATTTAGTTTTGTCTCATGAATAAATCATTTAAGTAACCTTCCATATCCCTTTTTATTTATCTACCCATTTATGCTACTCTCTTCTAACGTCTAACTCGGGTGACTATTAAACCATACCATACATAAGGCCTGCTTTCTATGCCCTACGTTCTACTATCCCCTCCTTGCCCTCTCCTACCTCATAATCTGCTTTCAGATAGCTCTTAGAACTACTTTGACAAACTATTCATACTAACATATTAATAAGGCTAGTTGTTAGACTCCAAAAGATAAGAGTTTGTAGGGCAATAGGTATTGAAATATCCTTGGATGATACACATTGAGATCTTTCAAATCAGTATTGCTTTTGTTTTTTCTTTTTGGGGGAGGGTTGTAATTTTTTGATTTTTTTTTGTTTTAGTTTTTTTCTTTGTTTTTCTAAATCAGTATTTCTTAATGTCTAATGTGCATTTTAATCATCTGGAGAGCTTATTAAAATGTAGATTCTGTTTCAGTTGGTCTGGAGTGTGGACTGAGATTCTGCATCTGTAACAAATGCTGTTGATGCTTCAGGTGTGCAGACCAAATGAGTAGCAAGTCTTTATAGTGTATAGGTGACCTATCGTACCTATATCTAGTCTAAGTTGTGTAGTTTAAGTGCATATTAAAGTATATGCTTTCCCTGATAATTACTCTAGGAGTATGTATCTTTCTAATTAGTTAATTAAAACATGAAGGTAGTGATAAAGGATAAAAGAGAATATTTTCAAGCAGGTGTGAAGAAATGCATATATTCAATTAAACTGGAAGTTGGTGCCAAACTAAATAAGATACTTTTCTTATCCTTAAGGAATTCATAATCTAGTGCACCTTGACTGTCACTTTGATACTACACTTGATCTTAGCCAAAAGGCGGAGAAGCGATTGTCACTTTGAAATGAAAAGTATAAAAGCTAGTATTTAAGAGCTTATATTCCAGACACTATGCTAGGCTTGATTTATTTTGATCCCCGTTAGCAATTTTGTGAGAAAGGTGGTAGAATTCTCACGTTTATAACCAAGCAAACTGAGGCTGAAGAAAGAGGTAATTTAGTGACTTACTCAAGAGTTATAGAACTAGTGAGTGTCAGAGTAGTAATTTGATGCCAGTTCCTTTTAATTAATAATCTTATGCTGTCTCTACTGTTGTACTTCCTAAAACTAAAATCAGACCCTATTTGGGTGAAACACCAAGACAGGTAATTAGGAAACTGAAATGATTAATTATAATCAAAATTGATATGGGCATTTAGAGGTCTGCATGTATTTATCTAACATTGGGAGAACTTTAAGCATTTGTTTTATGAGTCACATTAAATTGGCAAAAAGGTGTTCTTCACCTCAGATAACTAAAGAATAAAATAGCAAGGTAAACTACGTATATCTATTCTTGACATTAACATTTAGAGAAAGCTGTAATCTAAATGAAGCCAAAAATAGGGCCCCTAATAATTATTATTTTTTATTCATAGCAACTTTGCGGCATTCTCATGCATATTGAATATTTTATAACTGAGGCATTTATTCTTCAATAACAGTGTAGCTGCTTCTGTTCTCAAATAAAGAAAATGAGTACATGTACTTATAACTGAAGTTTTATAGTATTACCACTTGATGGCAGCAGTCACATAACTGAATGGTTGATAATATTCAAAGGCTCGGGTATCTTCTAAAGATATTGTGTAATATATATACACACACATATATTTAAGTGAATGAGAGTTGGTTTTTTTAAAAAGTACATAAAAATTACCCTATATTGTCTTCATCATAACTTAAGAATAATGGAAAATTTTGAATATAAAATTCTTTTCACCTTTATATTACAACCTACATCTGTTCTTACTCAAGCCTATGATAAGTGAGTCATCAAAATAGTAGTAAGTTGGGATTTAAATTGTATAATGCCCAGTTCTAAGGTTCTCCGTTTCTAAGTGAAATAACTCAAAAGCACCTTAGTACAGATATTTCAGGTTTTACTAAATAAATGCTAAGTATGTCTTTTAAAACATGATTTTCACATCACCCAGTAGAGGTAATATAAGAACTCTGAGCCTATCATTTTAGAGATGTAATACATAGAATTATAGATTTATGGTATAGTCGTTTTATATTTATAAATAAAATTGGTTTATCTCATTGTGATAATGGTCATTTTCTGCCAGTTTTTCCACAACACACCAAAGCTTGATACATATACTTTAAAATATATGTTTAGATGTTTATTAATGTTAATATCAGAAACAGGTATACTTTGTTTTAGCACAGAGTGTGTCACTAATGTCATTCTTCTGTGTTGAAACTCTCTTAATTATCTGTAATATAAAATTGGTAAAGAAGAGCTCAGTATCAGCTGGGCATGGTGGCTCATGCCTGTCATCCCAGCACTCAGGGAGGCCTCGGTGGATGGATTGCATGCACAGGTTTGAGACTAGCCTGAGCCAGAGTGAGACTTCGTCTCTACAAAAACAGCCCAGCATTGTGGCAGGCACCTGTAGTCCCAGCTACTTGGGAGTCTGAGGCAAGAGAATCTCTTGAGCCCAAGAGTTTGAGGTATGATGCCAGGACACTCTACCTAGGGCAACAGTTTGAGACTCTGTCTCAAAAAAAAAAAAAAAAGAACTCCATATAATGGACCTAATATATAATGTTTCAGTAGAAGAATCTAGTTATAACCTAGTCTGTACAGAATAGTGGGCCCCATCCTCCCAATTTATTATTTTAGTTGTTCAGGTACTTTCTAGTCAGGACTGGAAAGAACTTGAATTCATTTTCATGCCACATTCTACACCAAGAAATGCTAATTAAGATTTTATTCATTCATTGTCAGACCTTTCCTTACCCAGATTCATACAGTGTTATGGCTAGAAGGGATACTTTGTTTATTTACTTACAAAGAGGCTGCAATTAGATATTTATTTCTTGGTCTGAAAATACACAGTTCCTTTGAATCAAAACAATTTGAGTTCTATGACTTTGGTTCAACTGGGACTTAATGTACGAGTTAGGAGCCCTTTATGATCTCAATCTCAGCTCACTTACATATAGGTTTGATTCAGCTTTTACTAGCTTTTAGTACTCTAAAATATTACTTAATTGGCATAATCAAGTGCTAGAATTTTAATTGAACAATCTAACTTTTAGTATATACAGTAAAATTTATGCATTCATTTTTGCTTGATGACTAAGGAGTAAGTATTCCATTCATCATCTGCTTTTACTTTTAGTGATAAGTAATTATTAGATTTTACCTAACATTTCTTTTCCCAATTTGAATGTATAGAAAAACATCAATATAAGTCATTTTCCCGGATTTCACCTTACTGTCTAATTTCTTAAACTTTGTGGTTACGCATATTCTCTTGGGCTAGATTTTGTAAAGAAATCTTTCTGCTTTATATATACTTACATTGTTCTTGGATTTTTGTGCGTTTTTTTGGACTGCACGTTCAAATACCTTTCTAAAAACTATATCCACTTCAGAGTGCAAATGGCCAAGTTTGCAAGAGTTTCTTTCTTTCTTTCTTTTTTTTTTTTTTTTT
>NW_003852619.1:379886-390628 GCF_000181295.1 Otolemur garnettii
GTATATGGGGCTAGTACCCTACCCACTGAGCCACAGGCACTACCCTGCAACTTTCTTAAACTCTTTCCAGTGAACCTGTGCAAATGCCTATATTGAATATATTATCCATGCATTAGGGTCGTATATAAACATAATCAAGTCAAGGTTGCTGTGCTTAGTTATATTTGTCAGGTAAGTAGCATCTTGATTAGTCCTAATGTTATTTTATTTTATTTATTAATAGTCAATTTTAGGTATCTGAAGAGAGGGGAAGTTTTCAAAGTGATTTTATTAGCATGTTATTTGACTTAATAAAGTATTAATGTGGTATTTACAGATCTGTATTACAAATAAATGTATGGCTGTTTTAATGATATTTCCCCCCCCTTTCTCTCTCTCATTAGGTTCTTGGAGTGTCAATGTTTTAATACCAGTACATAATTAAATCTGTGATGGAATCATTTTCTAAGTGGAAGAGGAAATTTTAAAATAAAGTGTGGTTGATACAGTGAAATTCTGTACAGATTTTTCTCTAAGGAGAATATGACATGCTTATGCTTTCCAAGATCAAGTGTATTGAGGGGCAGTTTTGTTTGCCTGAAAAAGTAAAGGACAAGTAAACAATTTGATGATAAGCTACAGTTTTTCTTAGAAAGTAAATATTTTATTTATGCGCTGTTAGTTGGCTTTTAAATCAATTATTTCATGCTTTTTTAAAAAAATAACAATCTGAAGAGGCATTTGGTACAGATACGAATTCTCTCACATTTATTTACTGGTTGTACTAAATAATGATGGCCTCTGCTGGATTTTTGTTTACATCCAAGAAACAATGTTAAGAATGAATTTATCCCTCCACCCTGAAATTGTAGGATAGAATTGTTTTTAGCATTCTAAATTTAAATGCTTAAAACATCAATCAACAAAACTTTGTTTTAAATATTGTAATTGTGGAGAAAAGTAAACTTATAAGCAGAACTTTTACAATTTTTTCATCTAAAAGTATTTTAAGATATTTTTAAAATCCAAGAGCTTCTCTATACTTTTCAGAAATATCCAGATGCAGTGAACTGCCAGAAGGTAACCCATCTCAAACATGCTTATCCCATTATCAACCCTGAAAGTTTGCTTGTCCTTTAAGATAAAAATGTAATGTTGTGATACTCCTTCCAGTAGTGCCACTGTATTTTGTCTCCAAATAAAAGAAGCTTATTGTAGTATGTTTGCAGAAAAATTCTAAACAAAAATTATACAGCTTATTAGAGTGTGGGAATAGGGATGGATCTAAATTTTAAATAAAATTATATATATATATAAATTGGTGCTGATTTTATAATTGCGCAGTTTGTTTAGTTTTTTCTTACTTTTAAATTCCAACTTAAAATTATGAGGTTTCAGAAATATATTGAAAGTTTAACAATGTTTAAAAATAGAAAAGCATGAGTGTTCATGCTTTAAAATGATTTTTAAATTTGTATTTTATATTGTTTTATCTATCTGTCTTTGCAAGCAGTCTTCAGGTTAAAGATACTTCTAACAGGTTACAGTACATTTCCTCTGTATGTAAATTAGATGGGATAATAGAATTCATAACCCATAATATTCTTTGAAAGCTAAGCTTTAAACTTCATTTTATGTCCTTTCACAAATAAATTAGTTTAAAACAGAAAGTGGCTACTTGCCATTTTGACATCAACTCATTTTGCGAGGCTTAGGCAGCTAGACATCGTTTAAAACAAAATATTAACTTATATTACATGTGTATCTATCTTTTGTCAGTCGTCTCTCAGTTCTTGAGGTATATTATTTCAATCATTCCATGCCTTAATATGCTTGCAATACAAGAATATCTTCAGATGGGTGAATACCAAAAGGCTTTCAGTTTTTAGAGTCAGAAATCAACAAGCATTGGGCTGTGGTAGCCAAAAACCATAGGTTAGCTAAAAGATCATGATAAAAACAATTATTTTATTAAATCATGGTTAATAAAAAATGAAACCAGACTTGTCTAACATATTTTCCATCAACAAATATTGTTATGTGCAAAAGTATTGCCTATGTTGTTTTACACACCACTGCATTTACTAGAACTGCTGAGAGGACTGTATATATGATTTTTAAACCTAAGTTGATTTTTTTCTCACTCTTGAAAGGAGTACTTCTTTGTGAAAGCAGTTCTTACAGCTTTGTTTTCAACCAGCTAAAAATGTTTTATATATTACTCTAACCTGTTGTCCTCCACATTCTATTGTCCTAATTGTACTGTTTTCTGATTTGTATTTATGTCTTGAGACAGTAACTTTTTGAATAAAAATAAACCTACAGTATGTTGTATGTTTTTATCTCTTGTAATCTTGGGGGGAGGGTGGCTATAAATGGTTTTCAGATTATATCTATTATTACATATTTTAATGTGTTTGAGAATAATTTATAGAGGACAGCACTATATAATATTTTTAATAAATCATATATTTTCAAATGAGACTAAATCCCTAATTGGGCTATTCCTGTAACTATTTAACTTTTATTTGCTTTGAGTTAAACACACTGTGAAATGTCTGCATTCTTCATGTAGGATATACATTTGAGTGCTTCCTATGTGCTAGGCATGTGTCAGAGGTCCCTCTCTTATAGATCAGTGGAGTAAAACATAAAATAATCAAACTTATAATAAGTGCCAGGTAGGAAACTAACAGAGTATACTGAGTTAAGAGAATGAGAGAGGAGAAACCTATGTTAGATAAGGGGCTTTTGACATGAAGGCAAAAGCCAAGATTTGAAATAGAATTTACTAATTGAATTTGTATTGAAAATTTTTCCTGCAATGTGTAATCGATATTTGCACTGTACTTTTTAAAAGAAATGCACATTAGTGTAACATTAGCACATTATTCATTTGAGCTTATTTGTAAATCATGTTTAGAAGAGTTGTCTTCTGTCATTGGTTTTCAAAGCTGAAATGATACCTAATAGCTGAGCACTAAGTTTAAACCATTCACATGTAGTAACTCATTAAGATGTATGCTATTTTTTGCTCTTGCATTCCCCCCTTCCCCCTGTTTTTTAGCAATGCAAGAGGAGATGAGGAAAATGTACAGAGAAGTTAAAATACTTTAGGCAAGGTTACATAGCCAGTAAATAATAGCTCTGGTATTCAAGCCCAGGCAATCTGGCTACATTAAATCCCAGGAAGTATTGAAACTATTTGGTACATAGAGATAACATCTATAATTACACATAGATAAAATGGCACATTGTTCATTGTACTATAGTGCATATATATATTTTTTAACTTTTAAGGAGTCCAGCTGGCTATTGAATTGAGAGATGAGTAAACATTGTCCTAAATATGCTACCCAACTGGCTGCTATGAAGAAAGAATGAATTAAATCTGAACCTGAGCCCATCAGTAGTTACGTGTTAATAGTTTTTAAAGTTGGGAGTCTGGGGAAGAAGAGTAAGATAACCTGGAAGAGATGTCTTTAATGTTCTTCCACAAAGGGAACTTGGAAGGATTTACATGACTGGGTACCATATCAGATAGACTATCCCTGGTAGTTGTAATGATTCAGCAGAAGAAAATGAGCGGATAAAGCAGCATAAGAAAGCTCTTTGGGGGGAATTAGGTAATGAAGTTCAAGCATAACAAAATTAGCAAATCTTGCCTGTGTCCTAGCCAACGTGGGTAGAGTTTGAAACTAGCCTGAGCCAAGAATGAGACCCTGTCTCTACTAAAAATGGAAGAACTAGTATAGTCCCAGCTACTTGGCAGGCTGAGGCAAGAGAGTGGCTTGAGCCCAAGAGTTTATCAGGTTGCTGTGAGCTAGGATGCCATAGCACTCTACCCAGGGTGACAGAGCGAGACTCTGTCTCAAAAAAAAAAAAAAAAGCAAATCTTAATATCTACAGTGTGCTTGGCCTTGGGCTAGCTGCTGCCTAACCCAGTGACAGAAGGCAAACACCAACAAGACAGACTTAATTTTGAAATGGCTTACATACAGGTCTGCTGGGTATTGGGATGCATTTGCAAAACTAATAAAATGAAGTAAGTTAAATGTTTTTATTGGGTGTAATGGGAGCACAGATGAGGGGCACAAACAGTGGGTGTGCTTGGGGACCTTTTAATACTGAGACTTGCTGAATCCCCCCTAAACATTTTATTATGAAAAATTTCACATATTCAACAAAGTTAAAGAATTTTACAGTAAACATACTTGACTTTACCACATAACCATCTATCAATCTGTCTTGTTTATGTATTTCAAAGTAAATTTCAAACATGGGCAATGTTTCCTAAGTATATCAGTGTGCATATCAAGAGTTTGTTTAGTATTTTTTGTTTTAGTATAAAATTTATATGCAGTGAGTATACAGACTGCATTTGCTGTTTTGACAAATGCTTACAGCTGTTTAACACAAATTCCATTCAAAGATATTAAACATCACCATCAACTCAGAAAGTTCCTTTATGTCGCTTCATCAATCTGTGCTTCCATCCTTCCTCAAGGCAACAGCTGTTACATTCTTTTCCATCATAGACTAAATTTGGCTGTTCGGGAATTTTCATATAAATGGAATCATACAGTATTCTTTTAGTATAAGGTTACATTCAGCATACTGTTTTTGAGATTTATCCACATTATGTGTACCAATGGTTAATCTTTTTATTCCTGAGTAGTGTTATGTCATAAAGATATACTACACTTTGTTTTTTTTGAGACAGTTGCACTATGTTGCCCTCAGAGTGCTGTGGCATCACAACTCAGAGCTACCTCAAACTCTTGGGCTCAAGCAATTCTCTTGCCTCAGCCTCCCAAGTAGCTGGGACTACAGGTGCCCACCGCAATGCATGGCTGTTTTTGGTTGCAGTTGTCATTGTTTGGCAGACCCAGGCTGGGCTCGAACCCGCCAGCCTCGGTGTATGTGGCTAGTGCCCTACTCACTGAGCTACGGGTGCCACGCCGATACGCTACAATTTGTTATCCATTCAGTGGTTGGTGGACATAAGTTGTTTCTACTTTTGTGGCTATTATGACTATAGCTGCTACTTGAGTTGCCTTTTAACAGCTGAGTGCTTGGCTTGGTGAAAGATGGGCAATGTGGCCAAAGGTGAAGATTTCAGGCAATAGAAGAGACTATAACTATCTGAGATGTAAGAACTCTTTATGGTTCCGTATTTTGGCTGTTGTGAATAATGGCACAGTGAACATATGAATGCAGCTATCTCTTCAGCATACTGATTTCATTTTCTTTGAAGATCCCATACATACCTAGTAGTGGGATTGCTCGATCTTTTGGCAGTTACACTTTTTTCAGAAATTGAACCTCCATACTGTTTTTCATAATGATTGTACTAGTTTACATTTCTACCAATTGTGTATAAGGGTGCCTTTTTAGCCATATTGTCACAAACTTAAAAAAAAAATCTTTTTGATAATAGACATTGTTAACAGGCATGGGGTAATTTGCATTTGATGAATAATGATGTTGAGTTTATTTTCGTATACCTGTTAGGTCCTTTGCCCATTTTAAAATCAGGTAGTTTTTCTGCTATTCATTTGTGTTGATTCCTTATATATTTTGGATATTAACCTCTTATCAGGTAGGTGTATGGCTTGCAAATATTTTCTGCTCCATCAGTTGTCTTTGATACAATCTCATTCATTTAGGTTTGCTTTTATTGCCTTTGCTTTTGGGGTCATGCCTAAACAATTATTGCCCAAGCAAATGTCCTGGACCTTATGCCCTATTACTTCTCATTGTTTTATTGTTCTAGGTCTTAGGTTTAAGTCTTTACTCCATTTTGAGTAGATTTTTCAATATAATGTGAGAAAAGGGCCTAATCTCATTCTTTTTCATGGGATAGCCACTTTCCCTGACAACATGAATATTCTGTCCTTTCTCCATTGTGTATTCAGGCACCTTTCTAGAAAATCAGCTAACTTTAAATATGTAGGTTTATTGTGGGGGGGTGTCTCTGTTCTGTTCCATTAGTCTATGTGTCTGATTTTATGCCAGTAGTATGCTATTTTTATTACTATAGCTTTGTAGTATATATTGAAGTAGTATGATGCCTTAGCTTTGCTCTTTTTTGTTGAAGATTTCTTTGGCTATTTGGGTGCTTTTGTGGTTCCCATATGAATTTTAGGAAATTTTTTCTATTTCTGTGAAAAATGTCATTGGGAATGTGGTAGAGATTACATTGATCTATAGATTGGGGTAGTATAGATTTTTAAATAATAATTCCTTCAATCCATGAACACAGTATATTTTTCTGTTTCTTTGTGTCATCTCCATTTCTTTAATCTGTACAGGTCCTTCACCTCCTTGGTTAAATTTATATATGAGTATTTTATTTTTTGTAGTTAACATAAAGGGGATTTTCTTGATCCTTTTATGAATTGTTTATTGTTAGTGTATAGAAATGAAACTGATATACTGATGATGTATCCTGCAACTTTACTAAACCGTGTTTATTAGCTCTAACAGCTTTTTTATGGAGTTGTTAGGGTTTTCTATAAATATAGGATCATGTCATCTGCAAAGAGGGGCAATTTAACTTTTTATTCAAATTGGCTGCCCTTTCTTTCATTTCTTTTCCCTATAGAAACAGTCTCACTGTGTTGCCCTGGCTGGACTCAAATTCCTGCGTTCACATGATCCTGTCTCAGCCTCCCAAGTAATTGGGACTGCCAATGTGTATCGCTGCATCTGGCTTTGGATACCTTTTATTTATGTTTCTTGTCTAATTCCTCTGGCTAAGAGTTTCAGTACTGTTGAGTAGAAATGATAAGAGTGGGCAGGGCGGCACCTGTGGCTCAAGGAGTAGGGCACTGGCCCCATGTACTGGAGGTGGTGGTTTCAAGGATAAGAGTAGGCATTTTTGTCTTTTTCCTGATCACAGAGGAAGTTTCCACCTGTTCACCACTGAATGTGGTGTTAGCTGTGGGCTTGTCATAACATGTTCTTTATTTATTTTGTTGGTACATTCCTTGTATATCTAACTTGTTGAATGGTTTCTTTCTTTTTTTTTTTTTTTTCTTTTTTTCAGTTTTTGGCCAGGGACGGGTTTGAACCCACCACCTCCAGTATATGGGGCCGGTGCCCTACTCCTTTGAGCCACAGGCGCCACTCTGAAAGGTTTCTTTTTAATTTCAAAACGTGATGGGGGTATAATTGGTTTTGATGACATGGATTGTTTTGTTATTCTTGAATCAAGGTTCTAAGCGTGTGCATAACCCAGATAGTGTTCCTTGTACCTGTTGGGTAGGTTTTGCCTACCCCCCTACTTTATTTCCACTGAGTTTTACTTGCCTCTGTGTACATGTGTGCTCACTGGCTTTTTCTAATTTGATAGTGATTACATGTGGTGTTTGCATTTCCATTCTTTAGATACTTTAGTTTGGAAAATGGTCTCCAGTTCCATCCAGATTGTTGCAAAAGGCCTTAATTCATCCTTGTTCGTGTGGTATTCCATAGTGTACATATGTGCATATACCGATTTTGTTAATGCACTCATGAATTGATGAATACTTGGGTTGTTTCCACATCTTTGTAATTGTGAATTGTGTTGCAATAAACACTTGAGTGCAGATGTCTTTTCAACAAAATGACTTTTTTTTTTTTGAGTAAATATCCAGTGGTGGGATTTCTGGATCAAATGGTAGGTCTATTTTTATTTCTTTTAGGAATCCCCATACTATTTGCCATAGAGGTTGTACTAATTTGCAGTACTATCAATGTATAAGCATTTCTTTCTCTCCATATCCATACCAACATCTATTGTTTTGGGACTTTTTTCCTCTTTATGTTTTCATAAAAGCCATTATAACTAGAATAAGGTGATATCTCATTATGGTTTTAATTTGCATGCATGAAAAGATGTTTAATTTCATCAATTGTTCTTTATTGAGATGATAATTATGTTTTTTCTCCTTCATCCTTTTATTTTTTTAATTATTTTTTATTAAATCCTAACTTTGTACATTGATGCATTTATGGGGTTCAGGGTACTGCTTTGATACACAATGTGCCCCTCATTCTTTTAATGTGGTGCACCACATTTATAGTTTTGCATATTTTGAGCCATCCTTGCATCCCTTGGATAAATCCTACTTAGTTGTATTGAATGATTCTATTAATGTGCTGAGTTTAGATTGCGAGTATTTTGTTGAGTATTTTTGCATCTATGTTCATCAGGAGTATTAGCCTTTGATCATTGGGCTGCAAATAATGCCATAGGCATTGAAATAGTATGTTTGTTTGGTGTGAACACATTTGCAAACAAAAACTTGACATTACATATTAACTGCTTTGTCACCTGATTTGAGTCTATAAGCATAATATGCTTTGTTCTCAATATTTTTTATAGTTGTGCCTGAAATAACTATGACCAACTTGGGTAAATTATTATTATTATTATTATTATTATGTAGAGACAGAGTCTCACTTTATCGCTCTTGATAGAGTGCTATGGCATCACACAGCCCACAGCAACCTCCAACTCCTGGGCTTAGGTGATTCTTTTGCCTCAGCCTCCAGAGTAGCTGGGACTATAGGCGCCCACCACAATGCCCAGCTATTTTTGTTGTTGCAGTTTGGCCGGGGCTAGGTTTGAACCCACCACCCTTGGTATATGGGGCCAGCGCCCTACCCACAGAGCCACAGGGGCTACCCAAGGGTGAATTATTTTTATTAGTAAGAAATCTGGCCAGGCACGGTGGCTCACTACTGTAATCCCAGCACTCTTGGAGTCTGAGGTGGGTGGATCGCTTGAGCTCATGAGTTCAAGATCAGCCTGAACAAGAGTGAGACCCAGTCTCTTAAAAAATAGCTGGGTGTTGGGGTGGGTGCTTGTAGTCCCAGCTACTTGGGAGGCTGAAGCAAGAGGATTGCTTGAGCCCAAGAGTTTGAGCTTGCTGTGAGGTATGTGCCATGGTACTCTAGCAGGGACATGAAAGTGAGACTGTCTCAGAAAGAAAACCAAAAAAAATAAAGAACCTCCAGTAGTGTGCTGTGTATCATAATGGTTGATGTGATCGCTATACACCTCAACTGGCAAGTTTCATTTCTGAGTGCTCAGCAGTCAAAGGGTTGTCTACGTGAAATGAGTTTAACAGTGTTCCCTCTTCAATTTTTTATAAGAGTTCGAGAAGGATTCAGGGGTGTGTGCATATTTTTTGTTTGCTTTTTGAGACAGGGTCTCTCACTCAGGCTAGAGTGCAGTGGCATGATTATAGCTCACTGCAACTTCAAACTCCTGGGCTCAAGTGATCCTCCTGTCTCAGTCTCCAAGTAGCTGAGATTAAAGGCACATGTTCTACCACACCTAGCTAGACTGGTTTCTTGTTTTTGTTTTTTGGTAGACATGAAGTCTTCCTGTTGCCCAGGCTGAGTTCTTCTTTAAATGTTTGGTAGAATTTTAACAGTGAAGCCCTCATGTTCTGGGATTTTTTTATTTTTTTTGATAGGCCTTTCATTACGGATTTAAGTTTCTTACTCATTATTGGTCTCCTCATACTTTTGATTGTGTGTGTTTCGATTGTGTGAGAGCGACAACCTCCTGAGTATCTAGGACTATAAACATGCGCCACGACGTCCAGGAAATCTTTTGTACTTTTCTATAGAGATGTATGTAGTCTTGCTCTTGCTCAGGCTAATCTCAAATTCCTGGCCTTAATCAACCCTCATCTTGGCCTCCCAGAGTGCTGAGATTATAGGCATGAGCCACTGCACCTGGCCTCTTTCTTGATTATTCAGTTTTGGTAGGTTGTATGTGTCTAGGAATTGATCATTTCTTTGTTGGTGTATAATTGTTCATAGTATTCTTTTTTTATTAAATCATGGCTGTGTACATTAATGCAATCCTGGAGTACAATGTGCTGGTTTTATATACCATTTGAAATATTTTCATCAAACTGGTTAATATAGCCTTCACTGCATTTTCTTAGTTATTATGTTATGACATATATGCTCTACACTTAGTAAATTTAACATGTACTCTTATAAAATGCACCATAGGTATGTTCCCACCAATTGCCCTCCCTCCACCCATCCTCCCCCGTCCCCTCCCCTCCCCATAGTATTTTCTTAGGATTCTTTGTTTTTCTGTGATATCTGTAGTATTTTCATTCTTCTACTAATTTTGTTCTTACTCTTATTTCTTCAGTTCCTTGAGATGTAGCACTAAGTTATTTATTGTGATTTTTTTTTTATGTAGGTACTTATAGATAAACACTTTTCCTTTTAGAACTGCTTTTGCTGCATCCTCTAAGTTTTGGTATGTTCATTCAATTTCATTTGCCTTCAGATATTTAATTTCCCTTTTAATTTCTTCATTAATCCATTGGTTGTTAAGCTGCTTGTTGTTTAATTCCATTGTATTTGTGAATCTTTTGAAATTCCTCCTGTAGTGATTTCTAGCTTTATACCATTGCTGTCAGGAAAGATACTTGATATCATTTCAATCATTTAAATTTGTTAAGACTTTTTTTTTTTTTTTTTTTTTTGAAATTCCTCCTGTAGTGATTTCTAGCTTTATACCATTGCTGTCAGGAAAGATACTTGATATCATTTCAATCATTTAATTTTGTTAAGACTTTTTTTTTTTTTTGAGATAGAGTCTCACTTATTGCCTGGGTAGAGTGCCATGATGTCATCATAGCTCATAGCAACCTTAGCCTTCTGAGTTCAAGTGATCCTCTTGCCTCAGCTTCTAAGTAGCTGGGACTACAGGCCTGTACCATGACACTCAACTCATTTTT
>NW_003852619.1:391268-415176 GCF_000181295.1 Otolemur garnettii
TTTTTTTTTTTTTTTTTTTTTTGCAGCTTTTTGCCAGTGCTGGGTTTGAACCTGCACTTCCGGTATATGGGGCTGGTGCCCTACTCCTTAGAGCCACAGATGCTGCCCCGGGCCTCATTATTTTCAATGGATTCATGCGTTGTGTTTTTTGATTGGTGAAATTAATCCCCTTATATTTGGGGTAATTACTGATAGGTAAGGAATTACTACCACCATTTTCTTCATTGTTTTCTGGTTGTTTTCTAAATCCTTTGTTGCTTTCCTGCTGTCTTCCCTTGTTATTAGGTGATTTTTCTCTACTGATACTTTCTAGTGATATTTTCTCTAGTCTCCTTTTTCTCTTTTGTATAGCTATTACAGCTTTGTTCCTTTGTGGTTACTATGAGGCTTACATTAAATATTTTACAATTAGAATAGGCTATTTTAAATAGCCTATTTTAAATAGCCTATCACAATTTAACTGTGATTGCATTTAAAAGCTCTATATCTTTATTCAAGTATTTTGAATTGGGATTTTACTTATTTATTTTGTAGAGACAGAGTCTCACTTTATCGGTCTCGGTACAGTGCCGTGGCATCACACGGCCCACAGCAACCTCCAGCTCCTGGGCTTAGGTGATTTTCTTACCTCAGCTTCCCTAGTAGCTGGGACTACAGGCACTTGCCACAACACCTGGCTATTTTTTTTGTTGCAGGTTGGCTGGGGCTGGGTTTTAACCCACCACCCTTGGTATATGGGGCCGGCGCCCTACCCACTGAGCCGAAGGCACCACCCTGTGTATTTATTTTTTGAGGCAGAGTCTCACTCTGTTGCCCAGGCTAGAGTGCCATGGCATCAGCCTAGCTCAAACTCCTGGGCTCAAGCAATTTTCTTACCTCAGCCTCCCAAGTAACTGGGACTACAGGCACACACCACAATGCTTGGCTAATTTTATGTACTTACTCTTGACAGTTTTATACTGTCAAATGTTTTTATGTTAATTAGCATTATCTTTTTTTATCTTGAAGGAGTCCCTTTAGCATTTCTTGTAGGGCAGGTCTGGTGGTGATGAACTCCATCAGCTTTTGTTTGCTGGGAAAGTCTTTATCTCCCCTTTATTTCTGGGGGTCAGCTTTGCCAAGTGTAGTGTTCTTGGTTAGCAGATTTTTTCTTTCAGCACTCAATCCTGTCCTGTAAGACTTGTGTTGAGAAATACACTGCTAACCTTGTAGGATCTTCCTTATATGTAATATGTTTTTTCTATCTTTTCTGCTTTCAGCATCCTCATTTGTCTTTGATTTCTGATAGTTTGAGTATATGTCTTGGTTTAGTCTTGTTTGGATTGAATTTGATTTGATACCTTTTAGCTTCCTATACTTGGATTACTTTTCTCTAGATTTGGAATGTTTTTGCTTTTATTTTATTTATTTTAGAATATTTGGGGGTACAAATGTTTTGGCTACATGGATTGCTTTGTACAATTTTACTTAAAGCTATAGGTATGCCCATCACCCAGATAGTGTGTATTGTACCCATTAGGTGTGATTTTACCCACCCCTTTACTTGCTTGATTTCCATTCAATTTGACTTCCATATGTGCCCATGAGTGTTGGTTGATTAGTTCCAGTTTAATAGCGAGTACACGTGGTGATTGTTTTTCCATTTCTGTATTCCTTCACTTAGGAGAATGATCTCCACTGCCATCCAGGTTGTTACAAAAGTTGTTAGTTCACCATTTGCTATTATTTTTTATAAATAAGCTTTCTGTTCCTTTGTCTCTGTCTTCTTGAACACCTATAATTCACATATTGTTCTTTTGATCCTGTATCATAAATACTATAAACTATTTTTTTTTTATTGACAAAGAGTCTCACTTTGTCATGCTCGGTAGAGTGCCATGGCCTCATAGCTCACAGCAACTGCAAACTCTTGGGATCAAACAATTCTCTTGCCTCAGCCTCCCTAGTAGTTGGGGCTACAGACACTCACCACAACGCCTGACTATTTTGTTTGTTTAGCAGGCCCAGGCTAGGTTCAAACCTACCAGCCCCAGAACATGTGGCTGGCATCCTAATTACTGAGCTGAAAGCACCCAGCCCACGAACTTTCTTCATTTCTTTTCAGTTTTTCCTGACCATATATTTTCTTTTCTTTTTTTTCCTGACCATATATTTTTAAATAGCCTGTCTTGAAGTTCACGTATTCTTCTTCATCAATTCTGCTTTTGATACTCTATTATATTTTTCTTTCTTTCTTTTTTTTTTTTTTTGGATACAAGGTCTCTGTCTGTTTCCTGGGTACATCATAGCTCATTGCAGCCTCAAACTCTTTGGCTCAAGCAATTCTCTTGCCTCAGCCGCCCAAGTAGTTGGGACTACAAGCTTGTGCTACCATGTCCAGCTAATTTTTCTTTTTTGCTTTTTTCTTTCTTTTGTTGTTGTTGTTGAGAGGTCTCACTTTTTCTCAGGCTTCTCTTGAACTCCTGGTCTAAAGGAATCCTCCTCCCTCAGCCTCCCAGAGTGCTAGGATTCCAGTTGTGAGTCACTCATTGCACTGGGTGCATTTTCCATTTCATTTATTGTATTTTTTAGTCGTAGAATTTGATTTTTTTAAGAAAAAATTTAACTTATATTTATTGCTTTGATTATTTATCATTTTCCTAATTTTGTTGAATTGTTTCTCTGTATTTTGACAGTCACTAAGCTTCCTTAAAACAATTGTCTTGAATTATTTGACAGGTAATTAATAGATTTTGTTTCTTTATCACCGGTTACTGGTGCTTTTTATTCCTTTGGTGGTATTATGTTTCCCTGATTGTTCTTCATCTTTGTGGCTGTGCATTGGTTTCTGCACAGTTGAAGTAGGGACTTACTTCAGTCTTTGTAGACTACCTTTTTCTCAAAAGGTCCTTCACCACCATTTAGCCTGTCTAGCGATTCTGGGCAGGCTGTCTGGTGTTGTCTGTGAGTGGGCTTGCTGGGCTAGCTAGGTGTATATGTAAATAGCTAGTAAGTGGGTATGTAAATAGGTAAGTGGGCCTGGCATCTGGGTTCACAGGGCCTGACCTACTGATGGCCTTGTCCTTGAGCTTGAGTCTGCAGGAGCTGTGCAGGCACTGGAATGCACCTGGAGCCTGGGTCCATGGGATTTGTCCTTATGTTGGAGTCCACTGGGACAAAGCTGGACCCCAGGACTGCTGGGGGTGGGCTTGGCACTGTGCAGGCCAGAAATTTTGTCTTTGGGCACTATCCTGATATCTAAGGCTGGGGGGTTGTAGGCCTGGCAGTGGTATGCCTAAAGCCAGGAGCTGTGTAGGCTGACTTGGCTATAAGCTGGTAAGGAACCAGGGGCAGTCCTAGAGGATTAATCCATAGATTACAGCCTGATGACTAGGGCTGAGGTGTCATCCTGGTGCAGGGGTTGGCCTGAAGCATGAGACCATGGTGTTGGTTCAGACTATGGTATACTAGGATGGATCTGGAGTCTCAGTCTGTGGGGGCTGGCCTGATACTGGGTGGGCACAAAGACTAAGTCTATTGGGAAGGCCTGGATTCTGGGGCTGCAGGTTCTGGTCTGACACTGGGGTAGCCTTGAAGTGCAGTCTTTAGATACTAGCCTAGAGTCTGGGGCCATGGACACCTGCCTAGGACTGAGCTTTACTGGAATGGGCCTAGTGTTGAGGTCCCAGGCAAAGTCTGGTGCTCACTTCTCTCTTCTTCCCCCAAGCATAGGGTATCTCTCCCTCTCCCCTTACTGTGCTGCCTGAGGTTGGGGCAAGGGTGAATAATATAAATCATTTCTATTATAATATGTTATATGTTATGGATACTATAAAACTACTTCTATCTTCTTCAATGCAGTTTTTCTTATTTCTCTGCTTCATTCAGGTGCTATAAGCTCTCACTTGGTTTCCTTAGCTCTTATGAAGGTATTTTTGTTAGAAAAATTGTCCATTGGCATGGACAATTGTTTAAATTGATGTTTCTGGGGCCAGGCACGGTGACTCAAGCCTGTGATCCTAGAACTCTGGGAGGCCGAGACAGGCAGATTGCTGGAGCTTGGGAATTCGAGCCGGAGCTAGAGCGAGACTCTATCTCTAAACATAGTCAGGGATTGTGGTGGGTGCCTATAGTCCCAGCTACTTGGGAGGCTGAGGTAAGAGGATTGCTCAAGCCCAAGCCCCAGAGTTTGAGGTTGCTGTGAGCTATGATGATGCCATGGCATTCTATCTAAGGTGACAGAATGGAACTCTTGTCTCAAAAAAAAAAAAAAAAAGTTAAAAAACCACAAAAAAATTGATGTTTCTATTGGGAGAACACTGGAAGACTCTATTCTATCTTGCTGATGTCTAAACCTGTAGCTCTGTTTTTGTTTGTTTGTTTGTTTTTTGAGACAGAGTCTCACTATGTCCCCTTCAGTAGGGTGCTGTGACGTCACAGCTCACAGCAACCTCAAACTCCTGGGCTTAAGTGATTCTCTTACCTCAGCCTCCCAAGTAGCTGGGACTACAGGTGTCTGCCACAACACCTGGCCATTTTTTGGTTGTAGTTGTCATTGTTGTTTGGCAGGCCCAGGCTGGGTTCGAACCTGCCAGCTCTGCTGCATGTGGCTAGTACCCTAGCCGCTGAGCTACAGGCGCTGAGCTTAGCTCTGTTATTTTTTACTTTGCCTTATTTACTCCTCTGCCATCTTATGCTCAGGTTATGCTTGAAGATTTTATTCTAATGAACCTTTGCCAATTAGACTTTACAATTTTATAGTATTTGTAGCAAAATTGTAGCTACAATTTTGATGAGATGATAGCTAATATTTGTTGGATGTTTATTGTGTGTCAATGATTTTTCTAAGTGTTTACTGGTATTAGTTTTCCTAGAAAACTTAAGAGATAATTTATATAATCTACATTGTACATATAATAAAACTGGGTCACAGGTTTAATTAACTTGCCTAAGGGTACATATAAGTGATGGGGTCTAGATTTGAAGCCAGGGCATCTGATTCTACAGTCCATGCATTTAACCATCTTTCTTCATCTTCCTGCTACTATAGGATGTCCCCAAAGTTGCCCCTAAAGTAGCCATACATAGGGAAAATGGGAAATTGTAGCTAAATGTACCTTTATTTATAAAATCTTTATTACAAAATTAAATATTTACAACATATTCTTGGTAAGTTGGCCAACTCTGTAAAATTTTGTAAGAGATTTTTTGTAAATAAAGGTACATTATGGCTATTTTAGGGACAACTTTTTGAACATCCTCTATATAAGTATATCATGCCTACTTGAATTTATATTTGTATGCTCTTTTGTTTTATTTCAGTGGATAAACTGTTCCTGTTTTTAAGATACTGGATCCTACAGTTTTCTTCTTTCTTCCTTACCCTTATTAGTTTATCCCTCAACTGAATCATTCTCTCTCTCTTTTTTTTTTGGAGACAGAGTCTTACTCTGTAGCTCTGGGTAGTGTAGTGTCATGGCATCATTTTAGCTCACAGCAACCTCAAAAACTCTTAGGCTCAAGTGGTCCTTTTGCCTCAGTCTCCCGAGTAGATGGGACTACAGGTGCCCACAACACCTGGCTGTTTTTAGAGACAAGTTCGTGCTCTTTCTCAGGCTGATCTTGAGCTCCTGAGCTTAAGCAATCCACCCTCTTTGGCCTCTCAGAATGCTAGGATTATGCCTAGGCATGAGCCAATAGGGAAAACTTTTTCTTTTTTCTTTTTTTTTTTTTTTAATTTTATCAATAGGGACAACTTTTTAACCTGGCCTGGATCATTCTTTTATTTATTTTTTTGAGACAGAATCTCAACTATGTCACCCTTGGTACGGTGTTGTGGCATCACAGCTCATAGCAACCTCAAACTCCTGGGCTCAAGCGATTCTCCTGCCTCAGCCTCCCAAGTAGCTGGGACTATAGGTGCCTGCCACAATGCCCAGCTATTTTTTGGTTGTAGTTGTCATTGTTTTGCAGGCCTGGACTGGGTTCGAACCCACCACCTCTGGTGTATGTGGCTGGTGCCCTAGCCTCTGAGCTACAGGCTCCGAGCCCTGGATCATTCTAAATAACATGTAAACGTCTTTCTTCAAAGTATGAAATACAAGCATTCCCTTGACTAAACATTTCCCTCTACCCACTATCTCATTTTTATCCTGCTGGCTAGCTCTATGTCATCTCCCATTCTCTCTTGAATGCACTGATTTCTACCACTCCACTGAAACTTTTATCAAGGTCCATTGACCCTCCTCGTGCCAAATTTCCTTACTGGTATTTCCTCTAACTTATCTACAGAACTGAGTTTTTTCTTCCTCCGTATCACAATCTCTTCCTCTGTGCACCAAGATACCCCATCAATGGAAGGTTAACAGTGGTGTCTTTTTGGAAGTTCTGGGGATACTTTCTTGGATAGTCATCTGACAGGGAACTGACAGAAATGCGCTCCCATATGGCTTTTTCAAAGTATGATATCCAGGGCAGAGGTGCCAACCTAGTATAGGTTGTAATTGCTGTTTTAAGTCTCTCCCACCTTTAGGTATCAGGGCCTGGGCTTATGCCACTTGGGGATTTTGCTGTATTTTCCTGGTTCTTCCTTATTAGTGGAGCAACCATTTCCATCGTCCTACTCTCCACTTTGCAAAAGGCTTTGGTAGTGAATTGAGAAAAGATTGGAATGGGGTGTTAGGATTAAGGTTAGAGTAGAGCATGGCCTTGAATTTCATGTCTGCCAAAATCTATTTAGGTAAATGTCACATTTAATGTGTCCCTTAGATTCAGTGTCCTTTATGCCAAGTCTCATTATAAGTGTAGACACAGTTAACCAGTCCTTTTATAGAATTTTTTTTATTTCCTTGCTTATTTTTTATTTCTTTGCTTTGTTGTTGTTGTTGTTGAAATAGTCCTACCCTATGCCCCTGAGCAGAGTGCAATGGCATCATAGCTCACTGCCTGCAACCTCAGACTCGGGCTATGGGCATCCCAATGCCTCAGCTTCTGGAAGCTGCTGCGATTATAGGTGTTTGCTGTGGCACCCAGCTGGGTTTTTCATTTTTTTAGTAGTCAGGGTCTCACTCTCACTCAGACAAGTCTGGAACTCCTGAGCTCAAGCAATTCTTCCTTCTCAGCTTCCCACAGTGCTGGGATTACAGGTGTGAGTCACCACGCCCAGCCCTTTTATACAATTTTAAGGTTTATCTAGCCTGTTTTTAGGATTTTGGTGCCTTTAAAATCCAGCGGTGCATTTACAGCATTGATAGCCTCTGTATTGCTTTAGGAGTATAAGCTATCATAAGAAAAGAGTCAGCTAACAATTCACTCACTTGATATAGAAATTTATTTTCCCTCTAGTAGCAATTTAGGCAAGTTTTTCAAAACTGGCAGGTGCCTTTACTTTATATGGTTGTTGAAGGGCACAAGCTAATGTGGCATGCAACTCTGCTGTCTTTAACTAATGGCTTCCAAGATTCTTTAGTCCTCACCATTTTAGCTCACAAAGGTGGGGAAACATGGGAGAGTGCATGTGGGAGGTTTTCATGGTACAGACCCGGAAGTGGCACCTAGCATTTATTCCATGGGATGAACTTAGTTATATGGTCACACCTAACTGGCAAGGATGCTGAGAAAAGTAGCCCAGCCATGTGCCTGAGAAGAAAGGAAGAATGGATTTTGCCAGACCACCTATAGTTTCTGCATGGTCTTCCACTTCTGGTCATCCATGTATATCCTCTTTGCTATCCTCATGATGTATAGTTGCTCCTTCCAACATGAGAAATGACTCACAATCCTATCCAGCTACTATATACAGCTCAGAATCCACTTTCTCTGAGTTATGCACAGTCTTCATCAGGCACAGATAAATATATCCTCTAATACCCATACTCCAGTTGTGCTGCTATAACAAAGCATCTGAGACTGGATAATTTATAAATAATAGAAATGTATTTCTGACATTCCAGAAGCTGGGAAGTCTAAGATCGAGAATCTCAGCTAACAATTCACTGATTGTATCAAGTATCTGGTGAGGGCCTTGCTACGTTAGCCTAAGGTGGAAGGCAGAAGAGCAAAAATGCAAGAGGGGAGGATAAACTTGCCTTTTTACAGAGGTACCAATCCCACTCCTGAGGGTGGAGCCCTCGTGGCCAAATCATCTCTTAAAGGTCTGATATCTTCATAGTGTTACAAAGGCAATTAAATTTCTGTTGGAGGAATTTTTATTACTATTTCAATTTCACTAATTATTGGTCTGTCAAGGATTTTTATTTCTTCCTGATTCAAATAGGGGAGGTTGCATGTTTCCAAAAAGTTATCCATTTCCTCTATATTTTCTACTTTGTGTGCATAGAGGTTTTCCTGTTACTCATGGATGATGTTTTGTATTTCTTTTTTTTTTTTTTTGAGACAGTCTCACTTTATCACCCTAGGTAGAGTGCTGTAGCATCACAGCTCACAGCAACCTCCAACTCCTGGGCTTAGGCAATTCTCTTGCCTCAGCCTCCCGAGTAGCTGGGACTACAGGCGTCCACCACAACACCTGGCTATTTTTTTGTTGCAGTTTCGCTGGGGCCAGGTTTGAACCCACCACCCTTGGTATATGGGGGCAGCACCCTACCCACTGAGCCATAGGCGCCGCCTGATGTTTTGTGTTCTATGGCACAGTTGTAATATCTTCTTTTCATTTCTGATTCAGGTTATGTAAGTCCTTTCTATTTCTGGTTAAGCTATCTAGGTCTATTGATTTTATCTTTTCAAAGAACCAACTTTTTGTTTTCGTGATCCTTCATACTGGTTTTTGGTTTCCACTTCATTTAGTTCTGCTCTGATATTTTTAATTTCTTTTCTTCTGCTAGCTTTGGTTTTGGTTTCTTCTTCTTTTCCTAGTTCCTTCAGGTGTGACATGAAGTTGTTAATTTGTGATCTTTCTGTCTTTTTGATGTAGGTATAATGTCTGCCTTAGCACTGCTTTTTCTTTGGAAGCTTATGTCATCTTCGTTGTTCAATCTGAAAAATCTTTAGATTTCCATCTTGATTTTAGCACTGACCAAAGCAGCAGGTTGTTTAATTTCCTCGTATCTGTGTAGTTTTGAGAGTTCCTCTTGGAATTGATTTCTAGTTTTATTCCACTGTGGTCTCAGAAGATAGATAGTATAATTTCTATTCTTCTGAATTTGCTGAGATTTGTTTTGTGGGCTAATATATGATCTATCTTGGAAAATGTCCCATGAGCTGATGAGAAGAACATATATTGTGTAGTTTGGGGGTAGAATCTTGTGTAAGTGTCTGTTAGGTCAATTTGTTTTTGAGTCCTGTTAAAATCCGGTATTTCTTTGTTGATTTTCTGCCTTGATGATCTGTTCAGTTCTGTCAGTGGAGTGTTGAAGTCCCTAGATATTATGATATTGCTGTTTACTTCCTTGCTTAGATCTAGTAGAATTTGTTTTATGAATTCATATATATGCAAAGGGTGCCTCCCAAAATGTATGCACATTATAAGAAAAGAAAAACTATGGCTCAGCGCCTGTGGCTCAAGCGGCTAAGGCACCAGCCACATGCACCTGAGTTGGTGGGTTCGAATCCAGCCTGGGCCCACCAAACAACAATGATGGCTGCAACCAACAAATAGCTGGACATTGTGGTGGGCACCTATAGTCCCAGCTACTTGGGAGGCTGAGGCAGGAGAATTGCCTAAACCCAGGAGTTGGAGGTTGCTGTGAGCTGTGATGCCACGGAACTCTACCCAGGGTGACAGCTTGAGGTAAAAAAAACAAAAAAACAAAAAAACACTACATTAAAATTATAATATTCGGGCAGTGCCTGTGGCTTAGTTGGTAGAGTGCCAGCCCCATATACCGAGGGTAGCATGTTCGTACGTGGTCCCAGCCAAACTGCAACAAAAAAATAGCCAGGCGTTGTGGCCAGCTCCTGTAGTCCCAGCTACTCAGGAGGCTGAGGCAAGAGAATCGACTAAGCCCAGGAGTTGGAGGTTACTGTGAGCTGTGATACTATAGCACTCTACTGAGGGCGATAAAGTGAGACTCCATCTCTAAAATAAAAAAATTATAATATTCATCATATACTGGTAACACTTGTTATCTTGTATATGGTATCTTATATCTCTTTTAATTGCAGAGGTCAAACATGTCTTGAGTATTTTGATTTTAACAGTTTTTTTTCCTTTCTTATAATGTTTATACATTTTTTTTTTTTGCACCCTCCATATTTGAGATTGTTATATCTTCTTATAGAATTGCTCCCTTTGGCTCGGCACCTATAACACAGTGGTTACAATGCCAGCCACATACACCAAAGCTGGCAGGTTCATACCCGGCCTGGGCCAGTTAAACAACAATGACAACTACAACCAAAAAATAGCTGGGTGTTGTGGCAGGCGCCTGTAGTCCCAGCTACTTGGGAGACTGAGGCAACAGACTCACTCAAGCCCACGAGTTTGAGGTTGCTGCAAGCTGTGATGTCATGGCACTCTACCAAGGGTGACATAGTGAGACTCTGTCTCAAAATAAATAAACAAATAAATAAAAATGGGACTCCAATATTCTGGCTTATGTTGTTTCTGCTGAGATGTCTTCTATTAGTCTGATATGGTTTTCTTTGTAAGTTATTTATGCTTTTATATTGTAGTATAGAGGATTTTATCCTTCACTTTGACTTAGGCCAGACTGATGATAGTGTGCCTTGGTGATGTCCTGTTTGCCTTGAGTCTTCCAGGTGTTTGATGCTCTTCTTGTATTTGGCTGTCTAAATCTCTAGTGATACAAGGGATGTTTTATTCAATTATTCCCTCAAATAGTTTTTTTGTTGTTGTTTTGTTTTGTTTTTTTGCAGTTTTTGGCCAGGGCTGGGTTTGAACCTGCCACCTCCGGTATGTGGGTATGGCTCCCTACTCCTTTGAGCCACAGGCGCTGCCCTCAAATAATGTTTTTTTTTTTTTTATTGTTTGGGATTCATTGAGGGTACAAAGAATTAGGTTACACTAATTGCATTTGTTAGGGAAAGTCCCTCTTATAATTGTGTCCTGCCCCCAAGAGTTGTGATCCTCCCTCTTTTCTCTCTCCTCAAATAGTTTTTCCATGCTTTTTGCTTTTTCCTCTTTGTCAGGCCTACCTATGATACCTATATTCATTTGCTTTATATAGTCCCATATTTCTTGGAGAGAGTATTTATTCTTCTTGATTCTTTTTTTTTTTTATTTTACACTGAGTAGGTTAATTCTAAAGCCTTGTCCTTAAGCTCTACGATTCTTTCTTCTGCTACATTTAGTTTGTTGTTTAAACTTTCTAATGTATTTGGGCATTCCCTAAATGACTATTCTCATTTCTAGAAGTGCTGTTATATTTTTCTTATATTGTATATCTCTTTAGTGAATTTTTCATTCATGTTCTGAATTAAATTTTTGTGTGTGTTTTCAACTTTCTCATCAACCTCATTGATCTTACTTGCCTTCCATATTTGAAATTCCTTATGTGACATTTCAACAGTTTCCTTTTGTTTGGAGTCTGTTGATGTAGAACTATTGTGACCTTTGGGAGTGTCAAAACAGCCTGTTTTTTCGTGTTGTCAGAGTTTATATGCAGGTTTGCTTTTCACTTGAAACCTCTTCTCTTACCTCAAGATGGATAGCTTTGCCATAGACCTATTTTCCTCTGCTAAGAACTCTTTACTTATTTATTTTTTTTTTGAGACAGAGTCTCAAGCTGTCACCCTGGGTAGGGTGCCATGGCATCATCATAGCTCACAGCAATCTCTTGGACTCAAGTGATCCTCTTGCCTTGGTTTTTCTAGTTTTAGTAGAAACAGGGTCTCACTGTAGTTCAGGCTGGTCTTGAACTTGTGAACTCAAGCGATCCACTTAATCCACTTATGTCAGCCTCCCAGAGTGCTGGGATTACAGGTGTGAGCCGCCGTGCCCACCCTAAGAACTCTTGCATAGTGACGAGAGGGAGAGGTCCCTGAATGGCATACTTGAGTCCTGCTTCAGAATACTGACCAGCCAGGAGAGGGCTTGATGCACCATAAGCCTCATGGTTGTTATAGGCAATTGGTAATAACCATGAGGAATGGGGAGATGCAGAAGAGCAACAGTGTTAGAGCAACACCTCCCCCTGGTCTGGCAGTGTTGCATTGATTGGCCCTTATCCATGGCATACGTTATCTTTGTGGTTTCTCATGTCCTAATTTTCCATTACCCACCCGATTACCCTTTACCTATTTTTATTATTTTTACTTCTTAAGGTACTTAACAATCATTAACAGGATTACTGAAACAAAGGAAAAGGGAACATGGACCTTGGAGCTAGATGCCACCTAGTTAATCCTCTGTATTCCTGTAGGGCAGATTACTTGACACCCTACTCATCTCAGGAGCTGGGGAGGAAAAAGGCTAAATCTTCTCTTCTCACACCCATAAGAACTAGTCTTTCTTGCTTAGCGAGTCAGCTGTATGTGCTGTTCTACAATGGCTTCCCAAACCCTTTTTTTGCCCCAGCCAGGCCTTTATGGACCTTTTCCCCTGGCTCCACCCAGGACCTTGCAGGCCTTTTTCCTGAAGTCCTTTGATATTTGTGCCAAACTGTCTAATGAAGCCCCCAGTATAATATGTTGTTTATGGAAACTCATGTCCACTCTCATTATCCTGCATACCTGACACTGATCACAAAACTTTTCATATAATCATCTTATTATTATATCAATCTAACTATATTTTCATAACCCTAACTTCCCTAATGTTCACTCACAGTAGTGGAGCATTGGCATGTGATGGTGTGTTTGCCCCCACCCCAGTCTGTTGGTGGCAGCATTACCCAGGCAATGGTGGTGGTGCCTGTGCCACTCAGATGGCAGAGGCAGGTGCCTGGGCTGCAGGTAGTCTCTCCATCCTGCTCCTGCAGAAGCTATGGCTGGCAGGGTTGCCAACATGGCTGCAGTGGGTACTGGCTCCCTAGGCACCCACTCTGTTTTCCCTAGTGGTGGTGGTGGTATATGGCATGAACCCACTGGGTACACAAGAGTATCCAGCTTCTCCACTCCCTCTCCAGCCTGGCTGGAGTAGTACGGAGGTAGCAGCAACAGATTTGACCCCTGGGTAAACACAGTGATTTGGGACTGGGATTGCAACATGGCACCAGCCTAAGCCCCCAAGGTTTGTAAACCAGCAGGACTCCATTGTGCCTTCTCCCTAGAACAATGCCACTCCACAGTCCTCAGTCAGCTCCTTATTTCAGTCCAATGGCCTGCTGCAGTAAAAGGGCTCTCCTGCAGCTCTGATTGCAGTATCTGTAGTGGAAATAAGGAGCCCAGGGGTTCTCTCCTCTGTCCTTTTACCACATGCAGGTGATCCTGCCTGTTGGGTCACCCCACTTCCTTCTCATTCACTTTGGGAGCCTCTTGTAACTTTCTGTTGTTTCCAAATCATCTTTCTTAGATAATTGATCCAAAGGTGAATATCTACTTGTCATTTGCAATCCCCTCTGTGACCGTGGTTTGTACATGTTCCTTCTAGTCCACCATCTTGGCCCCCAATCCCCAAAGGCTATTAAATTTCAACGTCCATTTTGGAACGGACAAACATTGAAACCATAGCACAACCCATAGAGACTGGTATAGAACGGACAAAATAACCATGCTGGCTCACATTCAGAAAAGAGAAAAATGCAAAACAGTCACTGGTTTATAGGAAAGAAAGAAATTGTGAAAACGTGCAGTCGTGGCGGTGAAGAAAGTCTTTTTCTCACGTTCTTGTTCTGCTTTCTGCATGAGAGTTCCTTATTCTCCGTTTTCTTATCCTCCCTCTGGAAGTTTTTCCTTGTCTGTTAGTCTTCATCGCCCTCTATGAATTGAGCTGTACCAAATAGTTTATTTTGTTTGCCAACATTCCAACCTGTATTAGAGCAATTTTTGCAGTAGGCATATAGTTGACCAGAGTTTAATGTTTACTTACAGTTTGTTAGTTATTAAATTTATATATGGAATGTTTTCTTCTGAGATAATTTCAGACTTACCAAAAAGTTGCAAGAATTAGTGCAAAGATTTTCTATATATCCTTCACCCAGATTTCCTTATGTGTTAACATTTTATAGCATTTATCATTCTCAATATGTACAACTTTTTTTCCAAACAGTATAGAAATATGTCACAGACATGTCCCGTTATCCCTAAATACTTTAATGTATATTTCCCAATATAGTCGAATATTTACTTGCATAACCATAGTAACATTAACAAAATCAGGAAATTAACACAACACTATTATTTGATCTGCAGACCTTATTCAACTTTTTCCTACTGTCTTTAAATTAAGAGAAAAAAATTCTGGTCTAGAAACTAATTCATGATGATATATTGAATTTAATTGTTATGTCTCTTTGGTTTATCTTAATCTAAAACCATTTTTGAAGCTTTTGTATTTGATAATATTGGTATTTTTGTAGAGTACACGTAGTTGTTGTGTAGAATGTTCCTCATATTGAGCTTCCCAAATATTCCCTCATGATTAGATAAAAGGCTGTGGACTTTTGGCAGGAATACTACAAAAGTGATCCTGTGCTCTCAGTGCATTATATCAAGTGGCACAGGATTTTGATTTGTCCTATTACTGGTGATTTTAACTTTGATTACCTAATAGAGGTATTGCTAAGTTTCTCTACTGTGAGGTTTTTGCTTTGTAATTAATAAGTATTTTGTGGGGAGATACTTTGAGTTTATGTAAATATCATGTAACTCTTCCACCTTTCACCTTTGATGATTCTTGCCTAAATCAATTATTGCTATTTATTTATATGACATGGACTTACAGTTATTTTATTTCATAGCTATCATTCCTAATATCATTATCTATTTTGTTGATCATCTTGTCCCAGTTGTGGCCAGTGGAAGTCCTTTCAAGCTGGCTTTTGTGTCTTTTTCTCCCATCATTCCTTGATCATTTCCTTACTTTTTGGTACCATAAGATACTCTATGCTCATCTTATACTTTCCTTGCCCAGCCCTGAGAAGAGCTATTTCTCCATGAAGCTGCAGTTTCCTTTATTGGAGAATGGTATTTAGAAACCAGGATTTGGGAACTACATATGTTTATCGGTACTGGGTTGTGATTGCTTCTAGAGGACTTATTAGAGGACAGGGCCAGGAAATATGTGTGTGTACATATGCATACTTCTGTATCTGTCTGTCTTATCTGTCTATATGTTCTGTCTGTGCCATCAACACCCCCTGCACCACCGCCACAGTGCGGTTATGTTTTTCATTTGACATACAGTTAGGTTTATTTGCTTTACTTATATTACATTTTTAGAGTCCCCCGCCCCATCCTTGTTGATTTTATTTATTTTTGAACACGTGAAACATCATTACCAAGGCTATAAAAGCCAAAATTATATAGAAATATATATTTGGGGAAGTCTCACTCACACCCACCCCTCATTTCTTCTATTCCATTCTTAACCTACATTTTTTCCATCGTGTTCACCACCCCATGTAGGGAACCAATCTCTTTAGTTCCTGATTAATATTTTATGTTTCTTTCTGCACAATGAGCAGATGTGTGTGTATTTTCTTACTTTCCTTTATTACTCTTTGCACTCTTTTTCTTTCACTTAATATGTTCTAGAACTCACTTCATATCATTCATATATCCTTTCTCATTATTTCTTGCAGTTCCTATTGCATCATTGTGTGGGGGTTTACTATGGTTTAACCACATTTCTATATGTGGACATTTAGGTTGTTTTCATTGCATCTACACAGTGACTATATGTGTAACTAGTTTTCTTTTGTTGAAGGTATATCTTCAGGGTAAATTCCTAGAAATGGAATTGCTATTTCAAATGGTAAATGCCTGTATATTTCTATGAGATATTGCCAAATTCCTCCTCTAGAAGGGTTCTACCAATTTGCATCACCACCAGCATATGAATATATGAGTGCCTGTTTCTCCACACCCTCATTGACTGAATGTGTTGTATTATTTAAAAAAATTTTTTCCAATCTAGTTATTGAGAAACAGTATGTCATGTAGTTTATTTTTATTTGTTTGTTTGTTTATTTTGTCTGTTTTTGGAGAGAGAGAGTCTCACTCAGTTGCCCTGGGGTTTTGAGTACCATGGCGTCATAGCTCACAGTAATCTCAAACTCTTGGGCTCAAGTAACTCTCTTGCCTCAGCCTCCTGAGGAGCTGGGACTGCAGGTGCCCGTCACAACCCTGGATATTTTTTAGAGACGGGGTATCGCTCTGGCACAGGGTGGTCTCGAACTCCTAAAGTCAAGCAATCCACCTGCCTCAGCCTCACAGAGTGCTGGGATTACAGGCGTGAGCCACCACACCTGGCCCAGTCATATATTTTTAACTTGCACCTTTGCTAATGTAAATGAGGCCAAGCATTTTAATATTATTTAAAGCTATTTTTATACCTTTTCTATGAATTTTCTGTTCATGTTTTTTGCTTATTTTTTCTGTCAAGTTTTGGTGTTTTTATCCTTAACTTTTAAGAGTTCCTTAAATATTAGAGATATTTGCTTTTTATCTGTGATATATATGTTACAAATATTTTCTCCCAGTTTGTCATTTGTATGATTTTGCTTATACCACTTTTCTTGCCATGGAAGTTTAAAAAAACCTTTACATGATCAAATGTATCAGATTTTTAGTACATCTAGACTTTGTGTCATAGTTATAAAAACTTTTCCCACTCCCAGGTTATATAGGCATTCACTTGGATTTTCTTCCAGGATTTATATGGTTTAATTTATTCAGATCTCTAATCCATTTGAAATTTATTCTTGTGTAAGGTGTGAAGTGTGAATTTAATTTTATCTTTTTCCGAATAGCTATCCAGCACTATTTATTATTAATAAAAATGTCATCTTTGCCCCAGTGATTTGAAATATAACATTTATCGTACATTCAATTTCCCTTTATACTTGGTATCTATTTCTGGACTTTCTTTTCTGTTTCACTAGTCTGTCAGTTTATACAAGGAGTTTTACTGGTTTACTCACAGTTATACTGTTTTATTCACGAAGACTTTTTAGCATGCTTTAATGTTCCACATAGGATTTCCTTTTCAGTCTTTTGCAAGTTATCATTGCATGCTTATTTTTCATACAGTCCGTATCAACTTGACTAGATCCATAAAAACCCTTGTTAGTATTTTACTGAAGTTATGTTAAATTTATAAATTCACTTCAGGAGGAGTGATATTTCCTCCTCATCAGAGGATTGATGATGATGAGTTGTTCTATTAAAGAAGGGGGGGAGCTATATTTCCATTTGTTCAAATTTACTTTGTATACTCCAGTAGTGTTTTACAATTTTCCACACATCGATTTTACATGATTCTTATTTAGTTTGTCTTCATTATTGCTATTTGAGTGCAGTTTTCCTCTATCATTGTATTTTCTAACTAGTTATTGTTTGTGTATATGAAGGCTATTGATTTCTGTATCTGAATTTTATATTCTGCTACCTTACTGAATAAAATGGCGTTAGAACAACTAGATAACTATATAAAAAATTAAACTCAACCCCTGTCTCATACTATACACAAAATCAATTTGAAGTGAATTATAGATATAAATGTAAAAGTTAAAATTATAAAGCTGTTATTATTAAAGAAAACATAAGAGAATGTCTTCATGATTTGGTATTAGGCAAAAAAAAATTAGGACATAGATATCATTCAAAGGAAAAAGTGATAAAATAGGCTCTATCAAAACTCAAAACTTCTGTTATTGAAATGACACCATTAAAATATATAGAGAGATAGGCAGCCAAGCTTGGTGGAATTCAATTGTAATGCCAGCCACTTGGGAGGCTTAGGCAAGAGGATTACTTTTAGACCAGCATGAGCAACATAGGGAGACATTATCTTGAGAACAAAAGAGGAAAATATTTAGGCAAGCCACAGACTGGGTGAAAAAAATCACAAAACATGTATCTGAAAAATGACTAGTATCCAAAATATATAAAGAACTAACAACTTAGTGAAATAAACAGATACCTTATAAAATGGGCAAAATTTTTGAATATACACTTCACAGTGGAAGATAGATAAATGGACAATAAACACAAAGAAACATGTTTGACAGTATTACTCATGAAAGACATGGAAATTAAAAAGAAAGATAACATACCACTACACATCTACCAGAATGGCTAAAATAAAAAAGACTAATAATACAAGGATGTGGAACAAGTGAAACTCTCATTTTGGTTTTTTTTTTTTTTTTTTAGACAGAGCCTCAAGCTATCCCCCTGGGTAGAGTGCCATGGCATCACGCTCAAAGGAACCTCCAACTCCTGGGCTCAAGCGAGTCTCCTGCCTCAGCCTCCCAAGTAGCTGGGACTACAGGCGCCCGCCACAATGCCTGGCCATTTTTTGGTTGCAGCCATCATTGTTGTTTGGCGGGCCCAGGCTGGGGATTCGAACCCGCCACCTTAGGTGTATGTGGCTGGCGCCTTAGCCGCTTGAGCCACAGGCGCCGAGCCTCTCATTTTGTCTTGGAAAAGATCTGGCAGTTTCTTATTAAGCTAAACATACATAAACCAGTGCTGATCCCAGCACTTTGGGAAGCCGAGGCAGCATGATCACTTGAGGCTGGGAGTTTGAGACCAGCTTGGGCAACATGGAAAGACCCCATCTCTACAAAAAATAAAAAAAGATTAGCTAGGGATGGTGGCATGTCTGTGGTCCCAACTACTCAGGAGGATAAGACAGGATGATTGCTTGAGCCCAGGTGTTTGAGGGTTCAGTGAGTTATGATCTTACCACTACACTCTAGCCTGAGTGACAGAATGAGACACTATCTCACAAAAAACCTGTACTTATTAATAGAAATTAGTGGCTGAGCTAGGGACAAGACCCAGATATCCTAGGTAGAAAGATTGACACCTTTTGTTGTATGAAAAAGTAGGCATTTTAAGTCAACAAGGAGAAAGATGGAAGAGTCAATAAATAGCATTGGAATAACCAGCTAGCAACTGTAGAAAAGAAAATTATGCTAGATTTCTACTTCATTTCCTATACCAAAATAAATTCCAGTGAAAATGTTTACTGTAACTATTAACTTTATAATAATGGATATTTATTGTATTTTTAAGAAAAGATATAGAATGATAATATGATGTATATTTTCAAAGGATCTATACTACATGTAAGCCATACGTTTTAATTTTTTCTATGAAAAGGCATAAGAAATTGGTGATTAGTAAACCTCTTGGAAGAGATGTGGTGGAGGAATACTGTACACTAATTAATATTTACATTTACACTAATTAATATTTACATTCTGTACTGTTAATTTTTTTAAACTTCTTGCATGTATAATTTTTTCTTAACTGTTAACATAAAGTTTCTCTGCATGTGGTAATTCTCTAGGTGTTTTGTTGTTGTTGTTGTTGTTTGTTTTCTTTATCCTTTTATTCTTTTGAAGAAATATTAATTCAGAATTTACTTTAAAAATTAAATAAATAAGGGCAGTGCCTGTGGCTCAGTGGGCAGGGTGCCAGCCCCATATACAGAGGGGGGTGGGTTTAAATCCAGCCCCAGCCAAACTGCAACAAAAAATGGCCGGGCGTTGTGGCAGGCACCTGTAGTGCCAGCTACTTAGGAGGCTGAGGCAAGAGAATTGCCTAAGCCCAGGAATTGGAGGTTGCTGTTACTTGTGACACCATGGCACTCTATCGAGGGCAATAAAGTGATACTCTGTCTCTAAAAAAAAAAAAAATTAAATAAATGAAATTAGAAATACCAGAAAAAAAAATATCTACAGAGCCACGTGTTTTAAAAATCAACCCAAGGGTGGTGCCTGTGGCTCAGTGAGTAGGGCACTGGCCCCATGTGCCGGGGGTGGTGGGTTCAAACCAGCCCTGGCAAACTGCAACAACAACAAAAAAAATAAATAAAAATCAACCCAAGTGAAAAGTCAGCCAAACAAATCCTTGAATAGAAAGGCACTGCCCTTCTACATGGAGACACGCCAATGGAGTACTCATTGTCAGGGCAAGTAGTGGTCTGCTTTAGTACAGAGATGAATCATCCCAAAATTCTAACTAGAGAGCATCACCATAATGATTTTAGGCTAGAAAAAAGTTAAAACAGGAACCAAATCTCAGTCATGAAAAAGGTCAGGAAAGATTTATCTTTGAACAATGTCACTTCCTGATGAGCCATCCACCAAAGAGAACTAGTTGTATGTCTTACTGAATAGGATTGTTATTGTTGAATGTGATAAATGTTGGAGAATGTCTACCCAAAATGGTGACTTTGATTTTTTAAAGGTTGGTTTGAAGCCTTTCTTTATAGCTGTCACTCCTAGTTTGTGACTATTAAACCTGCATATCGGGATAGATAAAGCATCTATCTTCTTACTTCAAAGTGATATTAAGTTAGAAAGACACTGCTAAAATTGAGGAGGAGGTGGCAGAACACATGCCTATTGGATGAATTAGAAAATTTCCAGTAGGTTAAACGGAGTACTACTGATTCTGCCTTCCTTGTTTAATTTGTGACTAGTGGTGACTGAATATACATTTAGGCAAAATGCTAAATGATCAAAGATTAAAAATCAATATTTACCTGAAGGCAAGGACAAAATTAAATAATGCTCTCATAAAAAATCTTCTGGAGTACAAGAGTAAATCAGTCAAGTGCAGTGGGTTGTGCCCATAATTCCAGATACTGAGAGGCTGAGGTAGGAGAATCTCTTGAACCCAGGAGTTTGACATTGTGGTAAACTATGGCCATACCATTGTACTCCAGCCTAGGTGACAGAGTGAGAGACCCTGTCACTATAAAAATAAATAAATCCAGGGGGGAGGAGGCAAGATGGCCAACTGGAGCCAGCTTTCCACAGAGGCTCCTGTCCAGAAGAAGAGATAAAGGACAGAAGTTTGTCAAGAAAGCTGATGGTTAGGAGCTGAGCTAAGAGAGAAAATTGAGAAGTGCACATCATCCTGCTGAGGGGAGCTGCGACCCCAAGGAAACAAACTATAGGGACATCAGGGCAGTTCCTGTGGCTCAAAGGAGCAGGTCACCAACCCCATATGCTGAAGGTGGCAGGTTCAAACCCAGCCCCAGCCAAAAACTGCAAAAAAACAAAAAACAAACAAACAAACAAAAAAAAGTATAGGAACAAAACCCATCGCCAAGCAGACAAGGGTCACCTCCCCCATGAGAGCGTCTTGCTGTGAGCTTTCTATGAACAAGCAAGCAGAGTTCAGATCTCCTCTTATTTTATCCCATGGGAGAGAGCCAGTAAAAACCAGAACTCCTCCAGAGAGATCCCACTTGTGAGCCTAGGCATTCTCCTGCCAGGCATAAAACTGAACAAATATTCTAGCTGCAATTCTGAACTTCCAGTCCACCCCTCCACCCCCACTCTGCAGTCCCCTGCAGAGTCCAGAATGTTGGGCAATTTCTTGAGTTGTGCGGGCATGGGCTGCTACAAGTTTGTGCTGAAATAGCAGCATGGGTGTAAGGTGGGGATTGTGGAGTGAGGGAGCTAAGTGGGAGAGGCAGGAACATGGCCCATGGCAGAGTGCCATAGCAGCAGCGGCAACAACGGGGCTCACACCTCGGGTTGTATTTTGGAGAGACACTTCCTGTTTCTCTTGGCGACTGAAGGGAGCCAGGCCTCTACCTCAGGGGCAGTTGTAGGTGGAGCAGAACTGGGATGAAATCACAGGCTCCATGAGCTTGGCGTATACCTGTGGTGGTACCTGCCCAGGCGGGCACAGCTGGGACTGAAACTAGACCCCCCAAGACTGAACACTGCACACCTACCTGCAGTGGGACAGGGCTGGAACAGAGGCTCAGCCTCTGAAAACTCAAAATACACCTGGAGGTACCTGAGCTGCTGAGAAGCACAGCTAGGACCGAGATGCAGACTCCATGAGAGTACTCAGGCAGTGGCAGCACCAGCCCTGGGCAGGGCTGGGACAGAGACACACCCTCTGTGAGCTCTAATTACATCTGGCCAACCAAGGAATGCAGCTGGGACAGAGATGCAGACTCTGCAAGAGTATGCTTTGCAGCAGCACCTGCCCAGGGTGGGGCAGGGCTGGGACTGAGTTGCAACAAGTGTGAGCACAAAAGACGCCTGGTAGTGGTACCAGCCTCCAGCAGGTCAGGGTCAGGACAGACACACTGACTTGGTGAGGGCAAAATATGCCCTATGGCAGTGAATACACCCAGGGACCATGACTGATGCTGCACTCCCCAGAAGCTGTTGAACACTAGAGGGAGCTGGGCTTCAGACCCACAAGAATGCTCTGGTGGCAGAGTATTGCACAGAGGAGGCACTGATCCCCCTTGTCTCAGGCAGGCCCATATCCCTGTAGCTTCCACCTACTGAAGGGAGCCAGGCCACAGCCCTGTGGGGTTACCAGGGGTGGGGCAAGACTACAGCATAGGGTGGGGAAGGAGGCACCAATTCCTCTGGCCTGACTCTTGGCCTGGGCAAGCCTCCTCGAGCCCTTCACCACCAAAGAGAGCCAAACTTTAGCATCTTGGGTTTCTGGGTACAAGCTGTCTGTGGAACCCTACCACCAGGTTGCTGGTCACCCATCGAACTCTTGCAGTTGAGCAATGATTTGTACTGCCCAGGATAATTGCTTTTGGAACTATTGACTTGGGCTGTCCACCTGGGGACCCTCCAAGGTTGAACCAAGGTTGTGTTGAACTGGGAGGGACTGACTCCTCCTACAATAGTTGCTGGGGAAGGGCAGGGATCTCAGTTACCTGTATATCCCCCTAGTGGAGATTTTAGCCTTATCTTGCAACTCAATAGGCTTGGACAGAGGCTGGCTGACTATAAGTCAGAGCCAGCTAGCCCTATCAAAGCAATTTGGTCCTCAAAGTTTCTAGCTGCATGTCTGAAAGGGACCTGTGTAAGGCCATAAGGGAAAAGCCACAATCAGTAACGCTGGTCTTTGGTAAAGGGCTAGTTAACTACATTCCTGGAACCCCCAATTCAATCACACCCTTCCAGTATTAATAACCCAAACTACAGAAAATAAACATGGGGCAGAAACATAGGAAGAACTCTGGCAACATTAATAATCAGAATAAATCAATTCCCCCCAAAGAATAACAAAAGGGATATGTCAGAAGCTGCCATTCATAAAGAAATGGCCAAAATGTCAGAAATAGAATTCAGAATATGGATGGCAAAAAGATGAATAAATTGGAGGAAAACATTGATGTTGAAATCCAAAAAGTTGTCTCAAGAAGTAAATGAATTGAAAGACAAATTTACTAAGCATATGGATATAATGAGAAAGCAGATAGCAGAACTCAGTGAAATGAAAAAAATTATTCAAGGAGCTCTGAAATACAGTAGAATCCCTCAGTAATAGACTGGAGCAGGCAGAAGAAAGGATTTCTGAAATCAAAGACAAAGCTTTTGAACATGCCCAAATGTTCAAAGAGGCAGACAGATGCAAAAATTGATCTTTACCTAAGAGAGTTGTGGGACCACTCCAAAAGGTCAAACATTCATCTTATAGGAATTCCTGAAGGAGAAGAGGATGGTCCTAAAGGCACAGATACTCTACTCCAAGAGATTATGGAGTAGAATTTCCCAAGAATCGCAAGGGATACTGAAATTAAGATAGCAAACAGTTTCAGAACCCCAGCAAAACTCAATCCAAATAAAGCATGTCCCAGGCACATTGTAATTAACTTCACCAAAGTTAAGACAAAGGAGAAAATTCTGCAAGCAGCCAGACATAAGAAAAGCATTACATACAAAGGGAGAAATATCAGAATGACTGCAGATCTCTCAGCTGAAACATTCCAAGCCAGAAGAGGTTGGTCATCAGCCTTCAATCTCCTAAAACAAAATAACTTCCTGCCCAAGATTGTGTATCCAGCTAAACTAAGCTTCATCTGTGATGGAGAAATCAAATACTTTTTTTTTTTTTT
>NW_003852619.1:415901-420747 GCF_000181295.1 Otolemur garnettii
AAAAAAAAAAAAAAAAAAGAAAGAAAAGAAAAACATGACATCCAAAACACTATCATGCTTTTCATTTCTCTCAATTAATGTGAATTCCTTAAATTGTCCTCTAAAGAGGCATAGGTTGGCTGACTGGATACATAAACTCAGATCAGATATCTGCTGCATACAAGAGTCTCACCTTACCTTAAAGGATAAAAATAGACTCAAAGTGAAGGGATGGACATCTATAATTCAGGCAAATGGAAATCAGAAGAAATCAAGTGTTGCAATTTTATTCGCAGATACAGTAGGCTTTAAACCAACAAAGGTAAGGAAAGATAAGGATGGTCACTTCATATTTGTCAAGGGAAACACTCAACATGAAGAGATTTCAATTATTAAGATTTATGTGTCCAACCAGAATGCTCCTCAATTTATAAAGGTGACCCTAATAGACATGAACAATTTGATAACTTCCTGCACCATAATAGTCAGAGATTTTAGCACCCCTTTGGCAGTGTTGGATAGATCCAAGATTAAACTAAGTAAATATATTTTGGACTTAAACCTGACCTTACAACAAATGGACTTAACAGACATCTATGGAACATTTCATCCTAATAAAACTGAATACATATTCTTCTCATCAACCCATGGAACATCTTCCAAAATTGATACATCTTGGGTCACAAGTCTAACCTCCACAAATTTAAAAGAATATAAATTATTCCTTGTATTTTCTCAGACCATCACAGAATTAAAGTCGAACACTACAACAACAGGAATATTTATACACAAACAAAATCAAAGAACTTTGACTTTGGAAGCTAAATAACCTTATGCTGAATGATAGCTGGGTCATAGATGAGAGTAAGAAGGAAATTACCGAATTTATGGAACAAAACAACAATGAAGACACGAATTATCAGAACCTGTGGGATACTGCAAAGGCAGTCTTAAGAGGGAGATTTGTAGCATTGCAAGCCTTCCTCAAGAGAACGGAAAGAGAGGAGTCAACAACTTAATGGGATATCTCAAGCAACTGGAAAAGGAAGAACATTCCAACCCCAAACCCCTGAAGAAGAAAAGAGATAACCAAAATTAGACAGAATTAAATGAAATTGAAAACAAAAGAATCATTCAAAAGATCAATGAATCAAGAAATTGGTTTTTTGAAAAGATTAACAAAATTGATAAACCTTTGGCTAACCTAACCAGAAACTGAAAAGTAAAATCCCTAATATCATCAATAAGAAATGATAAAGGCAAAATAACAACAGAAACCTCAGAAATTTAAAAAATCCTTGATGAACACTATAAAAAACTCTATTCTCAGAAATATGAAAATCTAGAGGAGATAGACCAATACCTGCAAACATGCCACATTCCTAGACTTAGCCAGAAAGAATTGGAAATGTTGAATAGACCTATATCAAGCACTAAAATAGCATCAACTATACAAAATCTCCCCAAAAAGAAAAGTCCAGGGTCAGATGGCTTCACATCAGAATTCTACCAAACGTTTAAAGAGGAACTAGTACCTATATTACATAACCTTTTCCAAAACATAGAAAAACAAGGAATACTCCCCAACACATCTTACGAAGCAAATATCACCCTGATCCCCAAACCAGGAAAAGATCCAACAAGGAAAGAAAATTATAGACCAATTTAATGAATATACATGCAAAAATATTTAATAAGATCCCATCAAACAGAATCCAGCAACATATCAAACAAATTATACACCATGACCAAGTTGGTTTTAACCCAGGGTCTCAAGGTTGGTTCAACATATGTAAATCTATAAATATAATACATAACATAAACAAAACAAAGACAAAGACCATATGATTCTCTCAATTGATGCAGAAAAAGCTTTTGATAATATCCAGCATCCTTTCATGATCAGAAAACTTAAGAAAATAGGCCTAGAAGGAACATTTGTTAAACTGATAGAGGCCATCTACAACAAATCCACAGCCAATATCATATTGAATGGAGTTAAATTGAAATAATTTCCAATCAGACCAGGAACTGAGACAGAAGTTGAGTCAAGTGTTTGAGACACTTGAGTCATCCTGGATAGAGTGCTGTGGCACTCTGAACAACTGAAAAGTAAAATCCCTAATATCAATAAGAAATGATAAAGGCAAAATAACAACAGAAACCCCAGCCAATTCACTCAGCACCATTTGTTAAATAGGGAATCTTTCCCCCAATTTATGTTTTTGATAGGCTTATCAAAGATCAAATGATGATAAGTGTCTGGGTTCTCTTGGTTCTCTATTCTGTTCCATACACCTACCTCTCTATTTTCATGCCAATACCATGCTGTATTTGATCACTATGGATTTATAGTATAGCCTGAAGTCTGGTAGCATGATTCCTTCTGCTTTGTTTTTATTTCTGAGTAATGTCTTAGCTATTCGAGGTTTTCTCTGATTCCATATAAAACAAAGTACTATTTTTTTCCAGGACTTTAAAGTATGGCAGTGGTGCTTTAATAGGGATTGCATTAAAATTGTATATTGCTTTGGGTAGTATGGACATTTTGACAATGTTGATTCTTCCCAGCCATGAGCATGGTATGCTTTTCCATTTGTTAACATCTTCAGCTATAGTCTTTTCTCAGAGTTTCATAGTTCTCTTTATAGAGATCTTTTACATCCTTTGTTAGATAAATTCCCAAATATTTTATCTTCTTTGGCACTAGTGTAAAAGGAATAGAGTCCTTAATTGTTTTTTCAGCTTGACTATTGCCTGTATATACAAAAGCTACTGATTTGTGAGTATTGATTTTGTATCCTGGGACGCTGCTGTATTCCTTGATCACTTCTAAGAGTTTTGTAGTTGAGTTCCTGGGTTTTTCCAGGTATAAAATCATTATCTTCTGTGAAGAGTGAAAGTTTGATCTCCTTTGACCCTATTTGAATATCTTTGGTAACCTTCTCTTGCCTGTTTGTGATAGCTAAGGCTTCCACATAGATTCAAAACAGTTACAAAGTGCCTTATAGTATTTCTGTAAAGTCTGCTGATTTGAAGCTTGCTTCATGAGAATCAAAGTAGCTTTGGCTATCTTTCTTGTCTCTAACCGTGTCTTCTCTTTATACTCATTTCAGGCTTTGTTACTATATTTTTTATGAAACATGTTTTGTCATGGCATATGATTTTGGAGTTCTTCCTCCTCATGAAATTCCGAGGTGGAAAAGTTGACATTCAGCTTTTATTTCATCATCGTAAGCTATGTGGGGTAAAATCACACCTAATGGGTACAATGCATACTATCTGAGTACTAGGCACACTTACAGCTTTGACTCAAACTGTACAAACACAATCATGTACCCCAAACATTTGTACCCCCCAAATATTCTGAAATTTAAAAAAGAGTAGATATGAAGAAAACTAAGATTCAGTCTTATTATAATTAAAAAATTATTAAATACAGTTCTTAAGGGTTATTTCATTTATTATTATAAAAGCTAATATAAAACAATTCTACAAAGAATTATGATATAAAATTTTTCTATAATTTAAAATATTAAAAAAAATTAGTAGCAAGAAAGAATATGATAATCTTAAATTTATTTGGCCACTGTGTATTATCTTGCTTTTTGTTTTCACTGTTCATTTACTTCCCCGTTTAATTTTTCACAAGCTCCTAATAATTATTTTTGCACATAAAATTAGAAACTTTCATAATCAACAAGTGTTATATGTAGCATTTCACTCCTGCCACAATAAATATGCATTCCTACTTCAAAGAACTGAAAGATTTCAACATATAAAGCAGGTAGGGAGATACTTATTACAATTAGTATGTAGAATGCTTAGCTGTATTTGAAAATATATTTTAAAAATTTAAATGATATTCTTTGTTCATGTAATGACATTCTGGTTCTGATTATATATGAAGGGAACATACATGATCACATTCTGCACAAGTTCTGGGATAGCAGAAGTGATGTTGAGGTAGACATTCAGCCTTCCAAAGGGTTAGGTCAAAGAAGAGAGCATAGTTCGGCCAAATGCTGAGGCCAAAGCTAAAAGTCAGCACATCCCTACAGGTAACCTTTATTTTTTTCCCTGCTCCAGGACTATCCTGTATGACGTGACTTGGAAAAGTGCTGGGATGATTTTAATCCCTAATAACACACAGAGGAATGTCATAACGTCCTGCTTTATTTGACTCCACTGCCACACAGTATCCTGTGCCTTCACTAATACTATCTCAATCCCTACCCCAGGAGACACAGATATCTATCTTTGGTGATCTGGGGCTTTTTAAAAGATTACTAGGGTGGACGAGTAAGTGGAGAGTGTACCTGTACTGAGCAAAGAGACATACCAGTGAAAAATATGAAAGAATGTTACCAGGAGATAAGATATGGAGAACACCAGGGAGGACTGTGGTTTTCTTTAGAGAAGAGGAGGTCACAGAGGTGAAGCATCATTGGAGTTATTGAATGCTGCTGGTTTATTGGTTTTGACACATATACCCAGGTCATATAAAGTGTTAACCTTGGGAAAAAGTGGGTAGAGATATATAAGAATTCTCTATATTATCTTTGCAAATTTCCTGAAAATCTAAAATTATTCCAAAAGTAAAAATAGAAAAAAGAAAGAAAGAAAGAAAACACCTAAAGCTGAGGGAAAATAAAAATGCCTAGATTTGAACGTTGGCTAGTGGATTTTTTTTTTTTTTTGAGACAGAAGTTGAGTCAAGTGTTTGAGACACTTGAGTCATCCTGGATAGAGTGCTGTGGCATCATAGCTTACAGCAACCTCTTGGGCTCAAGTGATCCTCTTACCTTAGCCTCCTGAGTAGCCGGGACCACAGGCACTTGCTACAATGCCTGATTTTTTTTTTTTT
>NW_003852619.1:420806-429346 GCF_000181295.1 Otolemur garnettii
TGATAGAATCATCCTGCACACAACCAAAAAACTCCTCAGAAGAGGAGGCAGAGTCTTTGGGTTGTGTTCCGTTTTTTTTTTTTAAGAGACAGAGTCTCACTTTGTCACCCTTGGTAGAGTGCTATGGTGTCACAGCTCACAGCAACCTCCAGCTCTTGGGCTTAGGTGATTCTCTTGCCTCAGTCTCCTAAGTAGCAGTGACTATAGGCGCCCACCAGAATGCCTGGCTATTTTCTTGTTGCAGTTTGGCTGGGGCCAGGCTTGAACCCACCACCCTCAGTACATGGGGCTGGTGCCCTACTCACTGAGCCACAGGTGCTACTCTGCTAGTGGATTTTTTGAACAGAGGTGTTGCCCTCAGGGCAATGCAGACCCCACAAAGTCAAATTGGAAGAATGCAAGGACTGCTCCAAATGTGGGCTAGAAAGTAAGGTAATGAAACACAACTGAAGGAAAAGTAGAGGATAGACTCATATAATACTTATTGTAAATGTTGAGGAAATGGCCTCAATAGTAACAGGTGTAATGTAATGAAATGGCAGTGATCTAATAAAAACTCATTCTCTAACAGGTGTTCTTTTAGTCTTTAGCTAATGTTCAATTCACATGGAATGGACATCTGACACCTTGGGCGAGAGTTACAAGAAATCAGATATTTTTTCCCTTTCTTCCATGCAGACGTGAGCTGTGGTTCCAGTGGTTCTTAACCTTTCTAATGCCATGACCCTTTAATACAGTTCCTGTGGGTTGTGACCCACGGGTTGAGAACCACTGAATGGTTTTGGGCCAGGTGCAGTGGCTCATACCTATAATCCTACCACTCTGGGAGGCACAAGTGGGAAGTTTGTTGAGCTCAGATGTTTGAGATCAACCTGAGCCAAGAGTAAGACTCCATCTCTACTGAAAATAGAAAAATTAGCTGGGCATTGTGGCAAGTGCCTTTAGTCCCAGCTACTCAGGAGGCTGAGGCAATAGGGTCACTTGAGCCCAGGAGTTTGAAGCTTCAGTGATCTATGATGATGCCATGGTACTCTATCCAGGGCAACAGCATGAGACTTTGCCTCAAAAAACAAACAAACAAACAAACAAACAAAAACAACTGTAGTTTTTCAGATGACACAATTATTTTTTACTTTTCTTTTCTTTTCTCTTTCTTTTCTTTTTTTTTTTTTTTTTGAGACAGAGTCTCACTTTGTCACCCTTGGTAGAGTACTGTGGGATCACTGCTCACAGCAACCTCCAACTCTTTGGCTTAAGTGATTGTCTTGCCTCAGCCTCCCAAGTATCTGAGGCTATAGGTGTCTGCCACAATGCCCAGCTATTTTTAGAGATGGGGGTCTCACTCTGGCTCAGGCTTCTCTTAAACCTGTGAGCTCAGGCAATCCACCTGCCTCAGCCTCCCAGAGTGCTAGGATTACAGGCATGAGCTAGGTCAACTGGGCTTCAATTATTTTTCTTATCATGTTGTTTTATGGTTGCAAATTCTGTGTTAAAAAATTAAACAGCGGGTAGTGCCTGTGGCTCATGGAGTAGGGTGCCAGTCCCATATACCAGGGGTGGTGGGTTCAAAACCGGCCCCAGCCACAACTGCAAAAAAAAGAATTAAAAAAATTAAACAGCTTAAAAAATATGTAGGATTACATCAAATTAACAAATAATGCATAACAAAGCAAATAATCAGCAAAATGAAAAGGCAACCACAGAATAGGAGAACACATTTGCAAACTATATGTCTGATAAGAGGAGCTGTGGTCTGAATGTGCCTCCCTCCCCCAATTTAATATGTTGAAACCTAATCCATAATGTGATAATATTTCCATTAGCAATTTTCATTGGGGTGGAGATTTAATGAATGGTATTAGTGTCCTTATAAAAGATGCTTGAGAAGATGTTGGTACTTTGAGATCAGAGTCTACCGGCCTCCTTATTTCCCAGCAAATTAATAAACTTCTCTTTCCTTCTTCTCATTCTTCTGATGTGGCCTCAGGGACAAATACTGAACTTTTGGTAAGAGAATTTGGTGTCCCTGGGTGGACCCATCAGCACTCCAGTGGAATAGAACCCCACAACTGCTGGAAGAGGCAGGGAGAAGTCCTAGGTCAAAGCCATGGGTCTTCACAGGTAGGAGGAACATCTTTTCAAGGTGAGAGAGCAAAGAACAGTCCTAGAAGCTTCCAGAGCCTGTTTAATCTTTGGGGAACTTCTATCTTTATCTCCCTGAAGTAGATACAACTCCCCACAACCTGAACTGAGTTAGAGTAAAGGAAATGGATTTGGAAAGTTCCAGACACCTGGCCTTTTGTTGGGTAAATTTCTGCCATGCATGCTGAGATTCTGATTCCACCCACACGAAGAGTTTTTCAGATCTTCCTGTAGCTTTGGGTTGTTTTGAGGTGCGTTTTGGGAGTTGAAGTCATGAGGTTGAGTGGAACTAGGAAACATGGATTGAATTTGGAGCTCATTTGTAGTTCCCAGGGAACAAAGGGAGTAGGCCACAATTGGGAGAGGGTTTCCCAGGGAATCAGGGGATTAGGCTATCTATTTAAGGCCCATGGAATAGGGGCATTAGGCCACCTATTTGGACATGATTTCAAACCTTCCAGATATCTGGGGCGGCATTTAACCCCTTTTGGATTCCTATTGCTGTTTAGGGTACATTTATCATCTTTGGATTCCCATTTGTGAACTCTCCAGTCCTGAAGTAGGGCCTTTGAGTCCCTGTCTGAGGTGCCACTTGGGGGTAGTGTTCATCCTCTTTGGATTCCCATGTTTTTTGACAGTCTCAGGGATTTCTGTGTTGATGATCCCCTGTGTAGTCTATTTGTTACATGTGAGTCTCATTTAAACATTAGGAGCTCCATCTCAAAGTCTCTTGGGAAAAACTTGGGAACTTATAAAGTCTGTCAAGTTGGCAAACTTTCCACCATGTGCTTATATTGGTGGCATTTACAAACAGCTCAGTAAGATTTCATAACCTTAGTATATCAGTGTCTCACAGCTGTGTTTGTGTCTATGTGTGGCAGTGTCTTGCTGAGTGTTTTTGTGTCCCACTACAAGAATGTCAGAACTTGAATTATGGCAAGAACATTACATTTCTTATTAAATTTGGCAAGAGTGGAAGTGAAATCATGGACATGTTAGTCCAAGTTTATACGGATGCCCAAGAAGAAAACAGAAGTGTACAAATGGATTGAACATTTTTTCCAAGGGGAGAGAAAGAATCACTGATGACGAGAGGTCACGGTGGCCAGTAATGAATAGAACTGAGGAAAACATTGCAAAAATCCATCAAATTGTGCCTCAGAATCATCAGTTGACTGTAAGAAGCATAGCAGAGCAAGTAAACATCCATAGAGAAACAGGAAAATCTTAACTGAAAATCTTGGCATGAGAAAGGTGTATGCAAAATGGTCCTAAAGGAGTTCACTGATGAACAAAAGAAAAAGAGAGTCAAAGTTTGCCAAGATCTTTAGGAGAGGCAAGATGATATTTTGAGCCACATTATCACTGGTAATGAACCTAGGATATACCAATATGACCCTGAAATAAAACATAAAAGTGCACCATGGAAGTCAGGCAATTCTGCACAACTACAAAGTTCAATCAGTCCAGATCAAGAGTCAAAACAATGTTGCTAACCCTTTTTGATATTAGAGGGATGATACATTATGCATTTGTACCAACTGGACAGTTAACCAAGTTTACTATTTAGAAGTGCTGAAAAGGCTGAGTGAAAAGGTAGATGAAAACGACCTGAACTTTCCACCACCAACTCATGGCTCTTGCATCATGACAATGTGCCGCTCCCTCAACAGTCTATGAGGGAGTTTTAGCAAATTTATGGTTTTTGTTTAAAATAACTATATTGGAGCACTCTCCCTACTCACCAGATCTGGCCTCCAGTGAGTTTTTTCTTTACCCACAGATAAAGGAAATATTGAGAGGAAAATATTTTGATGACATTCAGAACATCACAGGTAGCACAATGACAGCTGGGATGGCCATTTCCAGAAAAAGACTTTCAAAATTGCTTCGAAGGGTGGACTAGGCACTGCCATCAGTGCATAGGTTCCCAAGGGGAGTACTTTGAAGGTGACCATAGTGATATCAGCAATGAGGCACGTAACACTTTTTCTAGGATGAGTTTGCAAACTTAATTGTCAGCCTTTGTATAACCATTGCTATGAACCTATGTGTAAAGAGAAATCCAATGTATGTGCTGGAATGTGAGAAGTAGCTGTTGAATGAAAATTACCATTTGATTGATAGACTGTAACATTTTAGATTGTGCTGAGAATTCCTTATATTGTGTTTTGATTGTTTACAAATTTTAGTACCACTTGTCTGGTGAGTTTGTGTTTTGTGATAACATTTGTCTGGAGTGTGAGGAAAAGTGGGGGCTGGTACCACTTGTATGCAGTGTGAGGAAACAGGGTGGTTCATGATCTTTGGTTTGTTCTGAGCTGTTTGTTCTTTTCCAAGGGATTTGTTGTTTGGATCCTAATTTTGATTTGTGTGTGCATTCTAAAAGGTCTTCTGTGTCCCCTCTTCCTCCCCAAATTAGTTTCAATTTGGCCTTTCCGTGCTTTTGCAAAAGGGGAAACAGAATTGCCTCGTTTTTAGATAAAGGAGAGACATAGTAGTAAAATACTGTAGTATCCCATCCACAATCAGCGGGCTCTGACCCAGTACACTAAACCCTAGACCACAGCCCAGTTGTTTCCTTTAAAGAAAGAGAATGGGAAACAAATCCTTTGAAAATAAGGAAAGACAAGGAGAATGACCCCCTTCAGGCACCTCAGCTGGTTTATGGCACTTCTACTTGCAAGCATTTGGATCAAAGGCATTCCAGGTTTTCTAGGATGGCCAATTCTTCTGCACAAGTTTTTATCAAAGGGCTGCCTATATCAAAGAAAATTTAGAGCGCAAATGGTTGGCCTTCCACTATAGTTTTATAATGTTGAGTTTCAAGATCTCTCCTTGACATAAACTTATCGTTTATGGTATTGTTTGAGATAAAAGCACTGTCTATGGTTTTTGGTAACGTTGTCCTCCCACCCGAACTCCACAGCCAGCTGGGGTGAGAGGCCGGGAGTGGCCCCAGCCTGAGAGCAGACCCAGATGGGGGGGAGGACCAGCACATGTGGCCCATCACCTGACAAGTGGTTCACAGCAAAGTAAACCCGCTGCCACTATCATCTTGGCACCATGGGAAGGGCTGGAGAGGGTACTGCTGATCTAATTCTTTAATCCCACAGTCATTAGGTTAGACTTAGGGTTGGGAATGGTCTCTCTTTATCCAATAGGGAGTTCAATTTGGTCACAGGGCACTCAAAGCCAGAGCAAGGCAATTAGCATGAATCCTTGACAGCTAGTTAATATAGCCTTTAAAGTAAACTAAAAACTACACATTCTACTAACTATGCCAGCTAAGGATCCTTTGACATAGTTTAAAGGAAGGGCTGCCCTAGGGTAGGGTACAATCAGTGTGCTTTTTTGGAAAAAAATAAAAAGGGCATTAGAAAGAACTTTGCCCAAAATTGCAAAGGGCTCCAGGTAACAAGAAACCCTCAGCAAAGCAAATGGTTCTTTCAAGTCCACAAATTAGATAAAAAAAGAGGGGGCCCAGGGGCCCCCTGCCTCAATAGTAGCTCGAACCCAAATATCCTCATAGAAGCCCCGGGTGCAAATTGACGGTGGTATCCAAATTGAAGTGGTACAGGGCTCCATGCTTCCCCACTGAAGCCCCAGATGCAAACTGACAGTGGGGATTTGATTGCTGCCAAGCCACATGTGCAGAAGCAGTCCAGAGGAAGGGGGAACCCCACCTTCCTGCCGTGGCCCAGCTCCCAGCACCAGCTATGCATGGCACTCCCAAGCCAGGTAGCAGTCTGCAGGCGGCAACTGAGAACTCTTTGCAGTGGGCCCAGGGGGCAGATTTAGGTAAGCAGCAAGAATAATACGGGCGGGTCCAAAAGTGACAGAAATTCACCTCCAAGGGCGTTGCTAAGCTCCTGCTGGATGAATGCTGGGGCCTGATGAAGCATGCAGGAGACTGTCATTGCAGAGCAGTTCACTTTAAAATTCAGGCCTCAACAGACCTACATTTAGATACATGGGATGGCGCAACAAAATGGAGACAGAATTCTCATAGACTCATTTGTTACCCAAAGCCTTGGTTCAGCTGCTTATGAAGTACCTGCCTGCATACCCACAAGGCACGATGCCTTGATGGATTTGATGTGGAACCTCATTTGAGAAGACTCTGTAACTGTTTATGTGCTTGGAGTCAATCAAGGACAGAAAGGTAGCTCCCTACATAGAAGGCCCGACATAGAGGTGTCGGCCCTTCTGATGGTTAATGGCTTCACTCAGATGCCTAGGCTTATGTGAGTAGATACCTTTTCAGGCTGGTAGAGACTTGTCCTGCCCAAAAAGAAGAAAGGAGCATCTGAGGTTACCAGAACGCTTCTGAAGGTACTCACACTAGGATAGGCTCCTACTGGGACCTGCTGGCCTGAGAAGGCCTTCTCTGAGTTCAGCACAGAGCAGGAACAAGCCTCAGAGTGTGATGGAAGGATGACTGGCAGTGGTCCAGAGGCCAGGCAGATGGACAATGGCATGCTAATGACCGATGCTGTGGGTAGGCAGCTGCAGAGGCAGCTCAGCGGCTCCTCCTCGAGGAATCACCATATTTGGCTACTCCATAGTGGTGTCCGTAGGGGAAAACTTGCTTTCCACCATCTTCACCTGTATATACCTGCGGTCGCTCATGACCTTCTTTGAGTGAAGCCTCAGTAGGAACTTGGTGAACCATTTTTTTTTTTTTTTCAGAGACAGAGTCTTACTTTGTCACCCTTGGTAGAGTGATGTGGCATCACAGCTCACAGCAACCTCCAGGTCTTGGGCTTAGGCGATTCTCTTTCCTCAGCCTCCCGAGTAGCTGGAACTGTAGGTGCCCACCACAGTGCCCGGCTATTTTTTTGTTGTTGCAATTTGGCTGGGGCTGGTTTCAAACCCGCCACCCTTGGTATATGGGGCCAGTGCCCTACTCACTGAGCCACAGGTGTTGCCTTTGGTGAACCATTTTTAAGGGAACTGGAAATGGTATAAACTCAATGATACCATAGGTCACTGAGATCTTCATAGACTTCTTACAGAAAGATAATGGACCCTCCTTTGTATGGGAGGTAACCCAGCAAATAAAGAAAGCCCTACATGGAACTTACCTAAAGTGGAATAAGGTAGTGCTGCTTAGGGCAGCCCCTGTGGCTCAGTGGGTAGGGCGCCGGCCCCATATACTGAGGGTGGCGGGTTTGAACCTTGCCCCGGCCAAAACTGTAACAAAAAATAACCCAGTATCGTGGCGGGCACCTGTAGTCCCAGCTACTTGGGAGGCTGAGGCAGCAGAATTGCCTAAGCCCAGGAGCTGGAGGTTGCCGTGAGCTGTGACATCACAGCACTCTACGTAGGGTGACAAAGTGTCGCGACCCGTCAGGCTCCTGTGGCCCTGGTCTCGGTTAGCGCAGGAAGGAACCAGGCAAGAAGCGGGTTAGAAGTACAAGCTTGTGGAAGGTAGGCTAGCCCTTACTTTCCGGGTAGCCCGAGCAACCTCCGCACCAGCCTTTTATTGAAACGGAATGATACAGGTGAGGGGAGTAATTAACAATGACTACAGGCTGAGGGCACCGGCTCCGCCCACAAGGAGCTCCTGTGGAGGAATGGGCCCAGGTCCACGCCTCAGCTGCAGATCATCTTGCTCCGATGTTGGCGTCTCCTACATTTCCCCCTCTAGTGTATTAAAGACATTTCTGAAGAGGCAAGGGAGAAGGTCTGTTGTTGGTTGTTTCTGCTGTTCTCGCCAAGCCTGCTGAGACTGGGCGGCGACATGGGAGAGGCAGCTCGAGTTCCCACAGAGGAGATTCATCCAGGATTTCTCTACTATGAAATTGCCTAAGCTAAGGTCCTGTAGAAGAAAGGTTAGTGAAAACAAACTTGTTTAAGGTGCTGGTAAAGTTTCCTGCTCATGTCAAGGCTTAATCCAGCAGGCTGGTAGCCACTGCTTTTCTTGGTGTTCTGTAATAATATGGGCAAAGCCTTGACCCCATTGCAGCACATAACCAGGCTTCCACTCTGTCATATCTGGTTTTTTATAAAAGATAGGTTGTTGTACTGGAGAGGATGGTGCATGAATGAGAGATGTCCAATGGCGTTCTGCAGCTGTCTTTTCATCATTGCTGAGATTGAGAAAATTAAGAGTAAAAAGAGCTTTAGTGAGCAGAAACCTAGGACTATTACTTAAGGGGAGGAAATGAACTGACCCCTTCTTTTAAAGCCATAGTCAGTAAATTAGCCTTATAGGATTCTGTTCCTATGTCAGCACATACCCGTATATCCTCCTTTAAGGGAGCGCTTTGTGCTCTCAAAGGTTGCAGGGCCTTTTGACACTCCGAGTTGGAATTTTCAAACACTAAAGTTTGGAAAAGCACGTCTCTCAGCTCTGGCTGGGCAACAGCCTTATCGACTGCAGTTTTTAGTCG
>NW_003852619.1:429741-435777 GCF_000181295.1 Otolemur garnettii
GCCTGTTTCAAATCTTTAAGAACTGAAAAGGTGATCATATGGTGGTCAAAACGCTGGCCCCCTTGAGGGTGTTGCGGATCAGGAGGAATATTAGTGACTGTAACCGGAAAAAGCCCCAAAGTGTTTTCCCATTCAAAGTCACCAGTATTACGCCCTTCTAATACAGCCTGCATAACAGAAGTTACAGGGGGTTCGTTTACATAGGGAGGTGCTGAGGGCAAAACGGGGTGCTCTGAGTTAGCATTTCTGACAGTGAGACTATCTATCTGATCTCCCAATCGTTTAATTTGTTCAGCCATAGGGGTCATAGCGGTGATTACTTGCTCACTCATATCATACGCTCTCGCTTCCCAATTTTTCTTAGGTCCAGTTTCCCACTGCACCTCACTATCCTCGCTTTCAGATACTGATTGAACATCGCTTTCTTCCTCAGTTTCTACTACCTGCGACTTTCCAAACAGAAGATTACCCCTGTCTTTGCTTATTTTATCAGACACCTTACTTATTCTGAGCACGGTTTCTTAATTTCTAAATTGGCCAAAGGTCCCACTTTACAGCGGCGTTTCCCTTTGGGCTTCCTTTTACCTCCTTTCTAAATTGGCCAAAGGTCCCACTTTACAGCGGCGTTTCCCTTTGGGCTTCCTTTTACCTTCTTTCTAAATTGGCCAAAGGTGCCACTTTCCCTGAGTGTCGTTTCCCTTTAGACTTCCTCTTACCTCCTTTTAAAATTGGCCAAAGCTCCCACTTTCCCTGAGCGGCGTTTCCCTTTGGACTTCCTTCCACTGTCTACCAAAGGCCTCACCTACATCCTGGTGTTGAACCCTTTGGTCCGTGTCCCTGGTGTCCTGTTGTGTCCTGCTATATCCTGTCGACTACGCCAAAATGTCGCGACCCGTCGGGCTCTTGTGGCCCTGGTCTCGGTTAGCGCAGGAAGGAACCAGGCGAGAAGCGGGTTAGAAGTACAAGCTTGTGGAAGGCGTGCTAGCCCTTACTTTCCGGGTAGCTCCGGGCAACCCCCGCACCAGCCTTTTATTGAGCCAGAACAACACAGGTGAGGGGAGAAATTAACAATGACTACTTGCTGAGGGCACGGGCTCCTCCCACAAGGAACTCCAGTGGAGGAATGGCCCCAGGTCCACGCCTCAGCTGCAGATCATCTCGCTCGGATGTTGGTGTCTCCTACACAAAGTAAGACTCCGTGGATAAAAAAAAAAAAAAAAAAAGATATCGCTGCTTGCCCTTCTCTGGATAAGTGTAGCCCTTTAAAAGCAGGTTTAAGTTAAGCTTCTAAGAAGTAGTTTGAGAGACCCTACCTAGCATCCCAAGGTAAGTATGGTAATATAACCAATGGAATAAAGCAATATGTTACATGAGTGGGTTGAATGCTAACCACTATGCATGAGTTTGCATCATTCAGGTCCATACCCCAGCTGGAAGCAGAGAAGTGGAAGGGATCTTATGAAGTGCCTCTAACAACTCACACCTTGTTAAAATTATCAGAAGTGAAACCTTGAATCCATCATACCAAAGTAAAGAAGTGTAGCCTCCAGTGGAGAGGTCAGCCTTAGGAGATCTAAAGTATCTGTTTGAGGAAAAAGAAAAAAAAAATGAGAATGTTGATATTTTCACTAATCTTTTCTGGTTATTTGGTTTGTCCACAGACTAGAGCAGTGTTTTTTAGCTTTTTTTTTTCTTTTTTTTTTGCGACAGAGTCTCACTCTGTCGCTCTGGGTAGAGTGCTATGGTGCCATAGCTCACAGCAACCTCAAACTCTGGAGCTTGAACAATAGTCTTGCTTCAGCCTCTCAAGTAACTGGGACTACAGGCATGTGCCAATACACCCAGTTAGTTTTTCTATTTAGTAGAGATGGGGGCTCACTCTTACTCAAGCTGTTCTCAAACTCCTGAGCTCAAGCAATCCATCTGCCTTGGCCTCCCGCAGTGTTAAGATTATAGGCATGAACCACCGTGCCCAGCCTATTTTTTCAGCCTTTTCTATTTCACAGCACCCTGGAACCTTAAGTTAAACTTCCATAGCATGCTTAATTATGTTGATCAAAAGAAGAGAGGAGAAGGAGAAGAAGGAGGAGAAGGAGGAGAAGGAGAAACAACTTACTGTGCTTTGGAGTTCTTTAAAAAATAATTTAATTAATGATCTTTAAAAAAATTTGTGGTGTGGCATACCTAAGATCCTCTCATGCTCTAGATCTTAACCCTTAAGAGATTTTGATTTATATAACATAATAACCACCTATGGCTAGTGTGTATGTACTAGACAGCACACATGTAGCATAGGAGCCATTAGAGATTGTGGCTCTTCAATCTCATCTGCTAGGCTATTGCATCTTTTGCAATTAAAACATTCAAGAGCATACAGTGAAAAAAAGAAAAAAAATTCCAGGAGAAGGAATCTTATTGGCTAACATCCTCTCGTGTTATCCTTTGTCTAATCAGCTGCAATTGTGGGGGCAGAGTCACATGATATAAATATGGCTTCCTATTCATATAGGTAGAAGGTAGTACTGAGAGAATCACGAAGTGCTGTGTACACACCTTAAATTGTACCTACCATAAGAGACTATAACTGGGTTTAGAGTTTAATGTTGGCTGACATTCCTGAGGATCTGCTGGCAACAGCTCAGATTCTTCAACCCCTGGCCTGTACTGAACACAGTACCTGTGGGACACTGTCAGGGTGTCAAAAGTGTTTAGCAGCTTAGATACAGATTTATGGGTCATGTGCTGAAAAGGCTAAAAGGTTGAAATTGCTTAAGCATCAAGATACAGATTAGGAAAAAAAAAAAGAAAAAGAAAACTAAGATACAGATTAGGAACATAGAATAGGGAAGTTAACGTTTACCCCCAAGGTATTGTAACTGTTTCTTTTTTACTTTATAATCTTATGATAATCTCTTTTGTCTTTCTTTCCATTATTTCCTCAATTCACTGATGTTGTAAAACTTCTTTGTTTCTATCTATAAGTAACTTTGTATGTTCCCTACATCTTGCACTAATGGATTTTTCTTGGTTCAATAAAAGACCCTTGAAGCTTTTGTTGGGGGAAGCACTTCCTTGCTACACTTGGCATGTGAAGTGGCTTGCCTCTATGAGCCTCGTCAGTTACTTATTTGAAAATAACTGAGTGTAAGACTTTACTTTTTGTGCTGTCCCCTAGTGGTTTCATCCCTAGGAGCAGAACGACAACATATAACCATAATAGGTTCATTTTCCCCATGTGCAGTGATTCAATATACTAGATCCTAGGGGTGCAGCAGAGAAAGAGTTTAATAATTGTAGGGAAGACAAACAAGGAAACCTCAAATATGCCTCCTCAAGAGGTTTAGGCATAGAGGTTTTTTCTTTGTTTTTTTTTGTTTTTTTAGAGAAAGAGTCTCACTTTGTCGCCCTTGGTAGAGTGCTGTGGCATCACAGCTCATAGCAACCTCTAGCTCTTGGGCTTAGGCAATTCTCCTGCCTCAGCCTCCAGAGTAGCTGGGACTACAGGTGCCCGCCACAATGCCCGGCTATTTTTTTGTTGCAGTTTGGCCAGGGCCGGGTTTGAACCCACCACTTTCAGTATATGGGGCAGATGCCCTCCTCACTGAGCCACAGGAGCCGCCCAGACATAGAATTTTTAAGGGATCTTGATAGGTGCTTGGCTGAAGTGTGGGTGTATGATTGGTTGAGGAGTATTGAAGTCATGGGACAGGGAGATGAAGAAACTACATTCTTGTGCTGAGTTGATTCCTTAGTTAGGGGGGAGGTCTTCAGGCTAGTTGGTATCAGCCATTCCACTGGAATTCAGGATCTGAAATACATCTTAAGCAATTATTCAGCCAAAAGGTCTTATGATTCTGGCACTGGAGAGTCTAATAAGAACAATGAGGGACAGGTAGCAGGTGGTCAGGCAGGGTACATGACTCTGGATTAGTTAACAGCTACGGGGAATGGGGTCACTGTGCATCAGTGCACCCTGGATAATGCCAGCTATAATTCTGCCTAAACTCTACCTCGTAATTTTCTCTCTCTCTCTCTCTCTCTTTTTTTGAGACAGAGCCTCACTTTGTCACCCTTGGTAGAGTGCTATGACATCATAGCTCACAGCAACCTCAAACTCTTGGGCTCAAGCAATGCTCTTATCTTAGCCTCTGGAGAAGCTGGGAATATAGGCACCTGCCACAACACCTGGCTGTTTCTTTAGAGACAGGGTTTTGCATTTACTCAGGCTGGTCTCAAACTGTGAGCTCAGGCAATCTACCTGCCTAGGCCTTCCAGAATGCTAGGATTGCAGGTATGAGCCTGCCCCCCTACCTTGTAATTATCATTAACTGTGAGGGTGGTTTCAAGATTATGGTAACTAAAATATAGAGAAGAAAGGAGAGAGTTAATTTTTGTGTAAAACACATAAAAGTAGACCAACCATGTGATATTGAATATCCTTGGAGAGTTGATCATCAGATATTGTTTTAATTCCTCAACAAATATTGAATGTTTACTTCAACTAAGTACCAGGGGGAGAAAAAAAGCAAAAGATAGTTCTAATTCCTCACCTGAGTTAGGGAGATGTATCTATGAGACAATAAACCAAACCTATAGGAGAATATAATATTAAATACCAAGTAGTACAGATATTAAGTTCTACTGGAGTTCATGTCTATAATTAAAACTTACTTCTTATCTTTTCTTTCAAGGTCCCTTTTACTAATGATGCAGTTGCATATTGATATTTGTTTTACCTTATCCAATAACATGAAGACAGTAGTGGCTATAGAAGAGCTTAGAGTCAACAAGAAAGTTTCAACAAGGCAGTAACTTGAAGAAATTCATGCAAGAATGATCTAATTAAGCCCAGTGTCTCCAGGGCCTGTCCCACCTATAAGTGTACTGAAATATACAATCTCATTTACCCTGATCAGTTTTGTTGAATTCACCCCACCAATTCATTTTGTATGTACTCCACATACCTTTTGGAGTACCCTATTTCAATGCAAACCCTCTTTGAAATACTGCATGACTGGTCAACATTGATGAGAAATCAGAAAAGACCTTGAATACAGAGTATGCGCAATAGCCCTTCTGGGGGACTGGGAAAGAATGACGAGGTGTAGAATAAGGTGGGGGAGAGGTGGAAATTGCCGCATTTACTTAAGGTCAAGAGTTCTGGGACAGCGCCTGTGGCTCATTGGGTAGGGTGCCGGCCCCATATACCAAGGGTGGCAGGTTTGAACCCAGCCCTGGCCAAACTGCAACAAAAAATAGCCGGGCATTGTGGCAGGCACCTATAGTCCCAGCTACTTGGGAGGATGAGGCAACAGAATCGCCTAAGCCCAGGAGTTGGAGGTTGCTGTGAGCTGTGATGACACTGTACTCTACCGAGGGTGATAAAGTAAAAATCTGTCTCTAAAAAAAAAAAAAGTTCTGAAAGCTTCCCTAGCAATTTCAGTCCCTGGAAAGTTTCTGTAAAAATCTTAAAGGCAAAGAATACATACTGTGTTTTCTCTTTAAACTTCTATAAAGCCTTGTACTCATACGACTTTCCTCATTATTGTGGAATCCTGTAACTTCAGTGGACTGAAGGATAGGTATTAGGGATTGTAATGAAGAAAACAGGAGCCTCAAGACACTTTAACTCCATCAGAAAAGCCAATCAGCTGGGTAGCCTCTCCCTGTCACCCCAAAATAGCTCTCTGGTTGGTTTGATGCATGAAATTTCCTATTAGAGTCCTTGCTTATAAGCCTTTGGGGTTTTATGAAGCAAGCCTGGCATGTAGGTGGTGTTTAATAGTGTCTGTTTTATTTTAAGATAAGATGAGGGGCCGGGTGCACTTGCTCACACCTGTAATCCTAGCGCTCTGGGAGGCCAAGGCAGGTAGACTGCCTGAGCTCATTGGTTCGAGACCAGCCTGAGCCAGAGTGAGACCTGGTCTCTAAAAATAGCCAGGCATTGTGGCTGGCCCCGGTAGTCTCAACTACTTGGGAGACTGAGGCAAGAGAATCACTAGAGTCCAGGAGTTTGAGGATGCTGTGAGCTATGAC
>NW_003852619.1:436327-437616 GCF_000181295.1 Otolemur garnettii
TGTTTATTCAGAACAACAGGCCGCCGCATACCAAGGACCTTATCATACCTAGGTGTTACAGCCCACATCCTGACCCCCTCCCCTTTGTCCCACTAGCCCCCTTGTGCACTCAGCCCACATCCTGACCCCCTCCCCTTTTTGCACTCACCACTCTACTCTGCACACGCCCCACTTGCAACCTTTATCCCTTCCTTCTCATTCACTCACCTGAGACAAAGAAGACTCGTCCCTGAGCCAATCAACCCTGAACACGACCACCCTGTACCTGTCAGTTTAGAACAGACATGGTTTACCTACCAATAAGGGGATGGGGTAGGATGGTCTAATGGGAGGGAAGAGGGAGAGGTATAAAGAGACTTTCTAAATAATCTGTAAGGGCTGTTCCTGCTTATTCTTAAAGGGCAGCTCAGGCTCTGAGCTTGAATGAATAAAATTCCTCAAGCCTTTGCAGTGATGTTTGGACTCTCAGAGTGGTGCTTGAATTGAGTTTGGGGGTTAACAAGACCCTCTACAAGGAATAGGAAAATTAGATGGTGTGCTGCTGGGCTCTGTAGTCCCAGCTACTCAGGAGGCTGAAGCAGCAGGATCACTTGGGACCAGGAGTTCGAGGTTACAGTGAGCTATGATGAGGCCATGGTATTGTAGCCTGGGCAACAGAGTGAGATTCTGTCTCAAAAAAATAAAAATGGAGGGGCAATGCCTGTGGCTCAAAGGAGTAGGGCGCCAGCCCCATATGTCGGAGGTGGTGGGTTAAAACCCAGCCCCAGCCAAAAGCTGCAAAAAAATTTTTAAAAAGGGAGGAATTTGTATTTTGAGTCCTTTGTCTGCCTCTGCCAACAAAGGAGAAAAAGGGCAGACAATGGTCTTTTTCCATCTCCTCAAACTGATTGTCCCTCTTTTTCTGATGTGGCTTTGGGGGACAAGTGCTAAACTTTAGGTAACAGATTTTGGTATCCCGGGTGGGCCCACTGGTATCCTGGTGGAATGGCAGGGAGCTGCCCAGGTCAAAGGCATGGGTCTTTTCAGATAAAAGCAACTTCTTTTCGAAATGTCACAGTGATTTTTATTTATGCATATATATAAATGTTACGCTAAAATATATTGTAATAAACTTTTTTCTTTCTTTTTCTTTTTTTTTATTGAATGGTAACTATGTACATTAATGCACTTCTGGGGTATAGTGTGGGGTTTTCACATGCAATCCGAAATACTTCCATCAAACTGGTCAACACAGCCTTCATGTCATTTTCTCAGTTGTTGTTTTAAAACGTTCACATTCTACTCTTAGA
>NW_003852619.1:438665-451626 GCF_000181295.1 Otolemur garnettii
GTCTTAAATTTAAGTCTTTAATCCAGTGAGAGTCTAACGTAGTTAATGGTGAAAGGTGTGGGTCCAGTTTCAGTCTTCTACAGGTTGCCAGCCAGTTTGCCCAGCACCATTTGTTAAATAAGGAATCTTTTCCCCACTCAATGTTTTTAATTGGCTTAAAAGCAACTTCTTTTCAAGGTGTGAGAGCAAAGAACAGCCCCAGTAGCTGCCAGAGTCTGTTTTAGCTCTGGGGAACTCCCGTCTCCATCTCCCCAAAGTAGACACAGTTCCTGCACCTTGAACTGAGTTGAGGAGAGGAAAATGGATTTGTACAGTGTCTATACACCAGGCCTTTTATTGGGTGAGTTCCCTGGCATGCAGTCCGAGACCCTGATTCCCATCCATTGTGTGTGGGGGGTGTGGTTTAGAACTTCTTTTTGATTTTGTTTGTTTTGAGGCATCTTTTGGGGATGGAAGTCATGAGGTTGAGTGGAACTAGGGAACCTGGTTTGAATTCAGCGCTCATTTGCAGTTCCGCAGGGAAGGAGGTGACTAGGCCACCATTTGGGAAGGGGTTTACCTTCTAGCTTTGTAGGGCATTTGGGACACCCCCTGAGCTGCCATTTGGGATGGCATTTGTCCTCTTCAGATTCTCATTTGTTTGATAGGCCCTGGCATTTGTGTGTTAACAATCTGCATTGTCTGTTTTTTTGTAAGCTTTGTGGCTACCATTTGGGAAAGGTTTACCTTCCAGCCTTGTAGGGCATTTGGGGCGCTGTATGAGAAGCAATTTGGGGTTGTGTTTGTTCCCAGTCTTGTCTGTTATTTGTAAGTTTTGTTGCAATATTAGAAAGTTCCATCTTACAGACCCTTGGGGAAAAAAGCTTTGGAAAGAGAATGGTATTAGGCCATAACATTTTAGATTGCTTGTGTTGGGAATTCCCTACACTGTGTTTGATTGTTTGCAAATTTTGGCACCATTTTTCTGGATTGCATTGTGATACCGTTCGTATGGAATGTGAGGAAAAGTGATGGTTGCCTAATTTTGATTTGGAAGCACATTCTATGTTTGTTGTCCATTGGTATATCTTCTTTTGGAAAGCATCTGTCATGTCTTTTGCCCATTTTTCCTGGGGTTGTTTGATTTGTTTTCTTGTGAGTGCTTTATGAATTCAGCCCTTTGTCAGCTGTGTGGCATGTGGATGGTTTCTCCCATTCTGGGTTGTCTGTTCACTTGTTTATTGTTTCTGTGGCTGTGTGGAAGCTTTTTTGTTTGATTGGGTCCTGTTTGTTGATTGTTTGTTGTTGCTGTGATTGCCTTTAGGGTCTTCCTCAGGGATTGCTTGCCTTGATATTAGTATTTATCTTTTCTTGGTGGGTAGAGGCTTGTCTTACCCTAATGGAGAGAACATTTAAAGTTACATGATGGGTTTATACCAGGAGCTGCTGACCTGGGACAAGGCCTTTGCCAAGTTCCTGTACATGTATGTCAATAAGCCTCGAAGGACAACAAGATGATGGGAATCATCAGTCTAGAAAAATAAGGCCAAGCAGATAGAGAATGGCATGCAAGCCATCTGCACTTGGGTATGCTATGCAGTGATCTCTGGTCATCCATGAGTCCATTGCGTGAACCCCCAATAGCAGAGGTAACCCAACAAGTAAGCAAAGACCTATAACTAGAATGAAAATTACATGAAACCTACCTAAAGTGGAATAATATAATGCTACTTGCTCTCCTCTGGATTAGGGTAGCTCTTTACATGCAGGCTTAAGTTCAGCCTCTAAGAAATAGTTTATCAAAGACCCTTCCTAGCACCAAGTACTACATTGCCTGTCCTTCCATGGATTAGGAAGGGTACAATTGATAGTGAGGAATATGTTGCAGAGGGAATGGCAAAAAATAAAAATACAAAATATTTTGTCTCCCCAACTTTTTGGGGACTGAAACTTTTATCCTTGCCTCAGGCCAGTGGTCAGGAGGGGCAGGGAATGTCTCTTTTTAAAAAAAAAAAATTCAGATTAATATGAGGGTACAAATAATTAGGTTACAATGGACGGCTTTAGGGATAGAGTCCTGCCAGAGTCTGCAAGAAGGAGAGGAGGCCAGTCCAGGGATGAAGGATAGGCTGTATTTTAAAGGAGCAGAATGGAGTCTGACCAGAAGTCAGCTCAGCTCACAGTTTCAAGGGACTTTTATTAGGGTAGTTAGAATGTGGGAGGGGGTCATGAGAGGTGAGGGAAGTCGTGTTTCATACAGAGTGAAAATGCTGTGTCCAAGACTGATTTTAGAATTACCGCCTTCCACAGAAGGTGTTAATCTTGCACAAGGCCTTATCTCTAGTGTCAGCCAGGACCAGGGTAGGAGATCCTGACGCTTCCCAGAAACACTAGCCCTAAAGCATTTCAGGAGGGTGGGGAGGGAGTTGCCGTGACCATGCCATTTGGTCTCTGACCTGCTTTCTATCACTAGCTGTCCTCCCAGGATAGCTATACTCTTGACAGGGTCATGAGGATTTACAGGAGTATGGGAAGGGCATTGCTGTAATCATACAATTTGGTTTCTGGCCTGCTTTCTTTCTCTACTTGTCTCCCAAATAGCTGTACTTTCGGGTTTTTTTTTTTTTTTGAGACAGAGACTCAAGCTATCCCTCTGGGTAGAGTACCATGGCATCATAGCTCACAGCAACCTCCAACTCCTGGGCTCAAGTGAGTCTCCTGCCTCAGCCTCCCAAGTAGCTGGGACCACAGGTGCCTGCCACAACGCCTGGGTATTTTTTTATTTTTTGGTTGCAGCCATCATTGTTGTTTTTGGCGGGCCCAGGCTGGATTTGAACCCGCCACCTTAGGTGTATGTGGCTGGCGCCTTAGCCGCTTGAGCCACAGGCGCCGAGCCATAGCTGTACTTTTGTTAGAGTTCTGATGATTTCTTCCCCACAGCTATGTTTGCATTTGTTAGGTAAAGTCTGTTGTAGCTATGTCCCGCACCCAGGAGGTATGCCATATACCTTTACATTATGCTCATTAGTTGGGACCACATCAATCCCTCTCCCTCCTCCCCTCTTCTCCCCCAACTTGAATTAAATTGAGTTTTCTTCTTGTGTGGGCATGAATTAGTTCATCTACTGGCTTTATATTAGTATTGAGTACATTGGATACTTGCTTATACATTCTTGTTATACTTTACTAAGAAAAATGTGTTTCAGCTCCATTCAGGTTAATACAAAAGATGTAAAATCTCCATCTTTTCTTATGGCTGATGAAAAGATGGAGATTTTACATCTTATGGTTCCATAGTGTACATAAACCACAGTTTATTAATGCATTCATGGGTTGATGGGCACTTGGGTTGTTTCCACATCTTGGTGGTTATAAATTGAGCTGTGATAAACAATCTAGTGCAGATGTTCTTAGGATAAAATGATTTTTTCTTCAGAGTAAATGCTTAGTAATAGGATTACAGGATCAAATGGAAGAAAGGTCTATTTTGAATTCTTTGAGGATTCTCCATACTTCTTTCCAAAGAGGCTGTAATTTGTTTTTGTAGACAGTCTCATTCAGTCGTCCTGGGTAGAGTGCTATAGTGTCATCGCAGCTCACAGCAACCTCAAACTTTTGGACTTGAGCAATTGTCTTGCGTTAGCCTCCCAAGGAGCTGGGACTATAGGCTCCCACCACTACACCCAACTAGTTTTTCTATTTTTGGTAGAGACAGTGTCTCACTCTTGCTCAGGCTGCTCTCAAACACGAGCTCAAGCAATCTACCTACCTTGGCCTCCCAGAGTGTTAGGATTACAATCTTGAGCCACTGTCCCAGCCCAAAGAGGCTGGCTGTATTAATTTGCAATCCCCTAACAGTGCAAAAGTGTTCCCTTTTCTCCACACCCTCGCTAGCATCTGAAGCTTCAGGAAGGGAATTTCTCTTGTTCTTGTGCCATAGGAGATAGCTGGAGGGAATAGTCTGGGCAGATGTCACAAGATCTTCTTAACTGAAGATGAGATTGGCAGAGGCCAGGAGATTGTCTTGGCCCAAGTTGGGATTGTGGGGTCAAAACCTTTAAAAACTCTGTACTTCTGTTCAGAAGCAGGGTTTGGATTCTGAGATCATTGTGTTCCATTTTCTTCCTTTGCCAGCAATATAATAAGTTTCTCTTTCCTTCTGTTCAAAAAACCCAAAAAGCATTAGTAGGGATGCATCTCAGTTCTACTGTTAACCATATAAATGTGTTGGGGGAAGGGGGAAGGGACTGGTAAAATATATGTCATAGTTCTATTTATTCTATTTATGTGACAGTGTAAACCAAGGATGGGGAACCTCTGGCCTTGGGGCCTCTTGTGGACTTCTGGATCCTTGAGTGCAGCCCTTTGACTGAACCCACATTTTATAGAACAAATCCTTTAAATAAAGGGTTTTGTTCCAGCCGATTGATGTTTGCTGATTAGGACCAGTGGTGGGGACTGAACCATTCTGCCAAAGTGAAATATACAAAACTATAGTGCATTTCTCCTCAGCTATTCTAAACAAATTGTCAGAGGGTAGAAATAACTCAGTGGTTAGTTTTCCTGGGTTTACTTTGTTCAAAGTAATTTATCCAATTGAACCTTTCTTTTTCTCCATCATTCTGGGAAAATACCATTAGAAAAGATTATGGAAAGTAAACATACAAGGATTGAAGGAAATCTCTTTTCATTTCTAAGAAATAGGCTTAAGTGAAATAACATGAATTATGTTTTCGTCTCTGGTTTTTAACACTTATCCCCCACACCTTCATCACCTGGTAATAACTTCATCTTCTTCTGCTTCTAGAAAATTAGATGGCATGAAGTATTTGACTATAAGTTGAAAAAAAATTAGATGGTGGTTGGAAATGGTAGAAAATATGCAGATAAGCCAAGAGGAAATTTTTAAAGTGAAATATTAAGATTAAAATATTGCATCAAGAATTTAGAGATCAATTTGACAGAATTCAAGCCAACTTATGTCGTTTAGAATACAATTGACTTCAAGGACTGTGTGGGAAAAGCAGATTAAAATGACTAGTCCCAGAAAAAAGGGGATTTGAATGCATATGCACTTTTCTACGTTAGCTATGATCTTAGTAAGGTTTTGGAGAAGACTTTAAAGCTCGCGTTTGCTTCTAAAATTTTTCTTTTCATTTTTAGAAATGTAACTTATGCCAATAAAAGTTTCTTTGGACCCCAATAGGCATTATTTTACAAAAACATCATGTCTCTTGTTTCAAATCTACACTTAACAGTGTAAGAAAATAGTACAATGATTATTTTGTGTATGTGCAATTAAAATGGTTTTATTCCACCTGGGTGCAGGTGGGGTAGGATTTCCAACCAGGAAGAAATCCACACCAATACGATTCTTTTTCTTTTTCTTTTTTTTTTTTTTTGAGACAGAGCCTCAAGCTGTCCCCCTGGGTAGAGTGCCGTGGCATTACAGCTCACAGCAACCTCCAACTCCTGGGCTCAAGTGAGTCTCCTGCCTCCGCCTCCCAAGTAGCTGGGACCACAGGCGCCCGCCACAACGCCCGGCTATTTTTTGGTTGCAGCCGTCATTGTTGTTTTGGCAGGTCCGGGCTGGGGATTCAAACCCGCCACCTTAGGTGTACATGGCTGGCGCCTTAGCCGGTTGGGCTATAGGCGCCAAGCCACGATTATTTTTCAATATTTGTCCAGTCAAAGTAGAACCGTGTCTGAATTAATTCCATTATTATAATTTCAATACTCTGCTGTTACGGTATCAATACCCTGCTTCTTTTATGGTATGCCTTATTTTACACAAGCAATAAATCTAGGAAAACGTGTATGGAAGCAGAATCCCATTTTCCTTAGGCTGATATTGTGTAATGTGGTTATGCTGCTTTAAGGACACTGCTTATATTGTCCCTTCACTCTTTTGTCCCCTAATTCCACCATGTTCACCTTACTGGAACAAGGAGGGGGAGGAGGAGTAATTTTTTTTTTCTGGGAAACTACTGAATACGAAACACCCTAGGGCAGTATAAGAACATCTTTAATGAACTGAAACATTGGCATGATTTGAATTAATTTCTTCATTCAGGGAACATTAGCTGAACATGTACTATGTGCCCATCATTTTAGGTTCTGAAAATGCAAGTATGAAGAAGACTCCCTGATGCAAAGTGTTTACTCTTTTAAATGAACAATGTCAGGTGGGTGCAGTGGCTCACGACTGTAATTCTAGCATTCTGGGAGGCTGAGGCAAGTGGATTGCCTGAGCTCACAGGTCCAAGACCAGCCTGAGCAAAAGCGAGACTCCACCTCTAAAAATAGCCAGGCTTTATTGTAGGTGCCTGTAGTTCCAGCTACTTGGGAGGCTGAGGCAAGAGAATCACTTGAGCCCAAGGGTTTGAGGGTGCTGTGAGCTATAATGCCACAGCACTCTACCAGGGGCAACCAAGTGAGACTCTGTTTCAAAAAAAAAAAATGAAAAATGTCATGGGGGGAAGGAATAGGGGAACAACAAGACTGTTTAGTTAAATATCAAAATACAAAGATTAGAAAAAATATGGTTAGAAAAAATATAGGTAAGAATAAGTTCAAGACTCTACTGTACACCATGGTGACTTTAGTTTTTAATTTTATACTTGAGAATTGCTTTTGTTTTTTGTTTTTAAATAATTTTTGTAGAGATAGGTCTTTCTATGTCATCTAGAGTGGTCTCAAACACTTGGCTTCAAGTGACACTCCTTCCTTGGCCTCCCGGAGTTGTAGGATTGTAGGTATGAGCCACCATGACCAGCCACAAAGGTTTAAAGCATTTGCTCAAAATAGATCATAGCTGTTTCCCATCTTGCAAGATGGTGGGTGAAAAAGTTGAGAAGCCAGTTACCAAAGAGAACAAAACTGAGGCCAAGAAGGCCAATAAAGGGAAGCCCCACTGCAGCCAAAATGTCCTAGGACTAGGCAGATACTCTTGGTATGCCATGTGTTCCAGAAAGGCGATGCTTAAAGGACATATATAGTGGCTAAATCCAAGATTGCAAAAAGAAAGAAGGTGAAGGTCCTTGCCACTGTTACAAAACCGGCTAGTTGGTGGGGATGAGAATTGGTGGTACTCGGGTGGTTAAATTTCACAAAATGCCTAGATATTATCCCATGTGCCTGGAAAGCTGCCGAGCTATAGCAAAAAATCCTTTAGTCAGCAATGAGAAAACTATGATCTAGCATCACACCTGGCACCATTCTAATCGTCCTCACTGGGCATCACAGAGGCAAGAGCATGGTTTTCCTAAAGCAGCTGGGCAGTGGCTTGCTACTTGTGACTGGACCTCTGGTCTTCAATTGAGTTCCTCTATGAAGTACACACCCGAAATTTGTCATTGCCGCCTCATCAAAAATTGACAATAGCAATGTTACAACCCTGAAGCATCTTACTGATGCTTATTTCAAGAAGCAGCAGCTGTGGAAACCCAGACACCAGGAACGTGAGATCTTCACCACAGAAAAAGGGAAATACGAGATAACAGAACAGTGCAAATTTGGTCAAAAAGCTGTGGATTTGCAAATTTGACCAAAACTCGAGGCCATTCCTCAGCTCCAGGGGTACCTGCGAGATGTGCTTGCTCTGACAAATGGAGTTTACCCACACAAATTAGTGTTTTAAATTTCTTAAAAAAGAATCTAATTAAAATGGCTGGTAAAAAAAAATACAATTGCAAGTCACTGTCAAATAATGATGGTTGGTTATGTAACCAGGTGTGATAGTCATCAAAAGACTTTAAAAGGCAATACAGGAAGTTTCATGGGTGTAAAAACCTTAACCCTTTTATACTTTAGTTTTTGCTAATTGGTCAGAAACCTAATGAAGACAACACAGAGGTTATCTTGACAAAGCATAAAATCAATCTTTCTTTTAGGCCGGTTACCCAAAAGGTAAAGAAAAATTTTCTTTACTGAAATTGATTTTTCTTATGGAAAACCCATTTAAACAACTTGGAAGTCAAACCTCCTAAAAATGGCATCAGAATTGATAAGACATAAGAAGACTGTGTCCAGGATCATGAGTGAACATTATACTATAAAATGATTAAGAAAGTAGAAAACTACTACCTTGAGAGGGGGAATACACAACTCTTAGTAACAGCATAGGAAGATTTCTTGACCATATTGAACAATTCAAACAGATCAAGAAAAAAAAATGCTTTTCAGACCTTTCAGGTAAACATTTCATCATCAGACCTTAACAGCAGACTTAGAACCAGAGGGAGAAAAGAGTTACAGGAGTCAACAGAAAGGCTAAAGGAGATGGTTATCATCTCAGGCCTTCTAACGGGGAGAAAAAGCTGAAAGCAGTAAGACATAGTGAAAGTTGAACTTGTGAGATATAAATCTGAAAAGCTACCAAAGAAGCAGATTAGGGCGGCGCCTGTGGTTCAAAGGAGTAGGGCGCCAGCCCCATATACGGGAGGTGGCAGGTTCAAACCCAGCACCGGCCCAAAACTGCAAACAAACAGACAAACAAAACTGAAGAAGCGGCTTATAGAATTAAAATTAAAACCTCTTTTAATTTTATTAAAAACAAATTAATATTTTTCGGAGAATCTTATTGCTTTACCCTAAAATTTTCCCTTTTATTATAGCCAACTTAATCAAATAAAATTCTTTTAAATATTTTTATACCTCACATAGACCCTCTTTATGACATGTTTGGACTTTTTGTTTTGTCTTACATTTTTCTTTCTTTTTTTTTTTTTTAAGTTTTATTTATTTATTTATTTATTTGAGAAAGAGTCTCAAGCTGTTGTTGCCCTGGGTAGAGTGCTGTGGCATCATAGCTCACAGCAACCTCCAACTCATGCTCAAGCCATCTTCTAGCCTCAGTTTTTCTGTTTTTAGTAGAGACGGGTGGTGGTGGGGGGGTCTCACTTTTGCTCAGGCTTGTCTCGAACTTGTGAGCTCAAGGAATCTACCCACCTCGGCCTCCCAGAGTGCTAGAATTACAGGCATGAGCCACCTCACCTGGTCCTAAATTTCTCTTAAATAGACAGTCACTTTACTTTAGGGCCAAGTATTTGCTATATAAGATATTTTTCATATAAAATGATCTTCTTTTCTTTCTTTCTTCCTTTCTTTCTTTCTTTCTTTCTTTCTTTTTTTTTTTTTTTTTTTTTTTTTTTAGAGACATGGCATCACAGCTCACAGCAACCTCCAGCTCTTGGGTTTAGCCCATTCTGTTGCCTCAGCCTCCCGAGTAGCTGGGACTACAGGCGCCTGCCACAATGCCCAGTTATTTTTTTGTTGCAGTTTGGCCGGAGCCAAGTTCGAACCTGCCACTCTTGGTATATGAGGCCAGCGCCCTACTCAATGAGCTATAGGCACTGCCCATGATCTTCTTTTCTATTTACCCTTATTTATAAAAATATTTACTGTATCTTTATAATGTTCTTCACATCTTTCTCTCTCTCTCTTTTTTTTTGTAGAGACAGAGTTTTACTTTATTGCCCTCGGTAGACTGCTGTGGCATCACACAGCCCATAGCAACTCTTGGGCTTAGGCGATTCTCTTGCCTCAGCCTCCCAAGTAGCTGGAACTACAGGTGTCCACCACAACAACTGGCTATTTTTTTTGTTGCAGTTTTCTGGGGCCGGTTTGAACCTGCCACCCTCAGTATATAGGGCCGGTGCCCTCCCCACTGAGCCACAGGCACTGCCCAACATTTTTCTCTTACTTACTGGTTTTCCTGTTGTTTTATAAAAACCTTTAAATAACCTCAGAATGAAATAAAAGCATTTTATGCCTATTTTATAATTTTTTCTATAAAAACCTATCTTTACATATTTGCCTCACTTTATACATATATATATATATAGTATTACATACATTAACCATAAATTTTAACTTCCAGTAACACAAAACTTAGTGAAAATTTGGATGCAAGAAATCTTGAATTATCTGTCCTAAGCATTTATCTCACTTATAGTTACCCAATTTATTTTAGCAGATTACTAGATTCTCATTATTGTTTCAAGTTATTTTCCTGTTAACTTTTTTATAATCTGTAATTATTACATATATAATCAATGTGATTAATTGTGCCTGCAATGAAGTCATTCAATATCTAAACAAATTTAATATCTAAACATATTTTCCTAAACAAAATTGGGGGAAAAGAGAAAAACAATTACAAAATGTAGTTTTAATTATTACTTTTAAACTTAGACAAACCTAGCAAGTTAACAAATGTAAGCGTTTTAGTAAGACTTGCTATCCTAAATAATGTACAATATTTAAGTTCTGTAAATATGCTAGAAGTTTTGTAACACATCCTGCTTCAGGATATTAACTAACTTGATATTTCCAAAATACCAACATCCATAAATAAAATTTACTGACATGACATCACCTAACTGTAGATTGAATAAACCTCTAACATCCATCTTTAGCATGTCTAATAATGACAGAAAGTCATAACATTTTTACATAAGGATGAAGAGCAAGCTATTTAAAAAAATAATCTAAATGGTCTCAAATATGAGTACATGTATTACTTCCAAAGAGCAAGATTGTTTTGAGTTTCTCTTTGGATTCTAAGAATAATTTCTATACAAAAACTAACAGTTCAGGGATTCTTTTTCAAATTTTCTTAGGCAACGGCCTTTGCTATGGCAACACAATGTACACATAACAGTCTAGCTTGCAACCAGCACTCAGAATAAATCAAGAGTGAGCCAGGCCAAAGGGACAACTGAAGCCTCCAATTTGATTTAAGCTCTTGTAACTACAGCTCCTAGAGCAGCTTTAAATTCCTAACAGTACCATTACTATGAGACAATACAGTGAGCCAGAAACAGATATTGTGTGTAACTTTCCACAGACAGGCAGGAAAGTCAATGGAAGAAGCTGCATCTGCAACTAACATTTAAGCAACCAAACCCAAAAATATCTTCATAAGCCTTTGACTTTAAGCATCTGTTTCTGTGCTATCATTTACTTAAAGTTTTATTTATTTTAATACCAACATTCATTTTTGTTTACACATACTTACTTTTTACCTAAGCAAGAACCTTAAACAGCAACCAAACCCAAAAATATCTTCATAAGCCTTTGACTTTAAGCATCTGTTTCTGTGCTATCATTTACTTAAAGTTTTATTTATTTTAATACCAACATTCATTTTTGTTTACACATACTTACTTTTTACCTAAGCAAGAACCTTAAACAGATGGGTAACTGCTATTAAACAGGAGATTTAGCTGTCTTCAGGACACCAACAATATTATTCTTACTTAATCAAAAATTGCACAAACACAGATCATGTTTTGGCTGGGTTTATAGTTTCATGATTTGTGTCAAACTCTGATACCTTCAAATATGAAAATGGACAGTAAACTCAGGCAAAATGTATATTGACAATTTTGAGGACATTTTTATTTTAGGTGAGGTGTGGTGACTCACGCCTATAATTCTAGCACTCTGGGAGACTGAGACGGGTGGATTGCCTGAGCTCACAGGTTCAAGACCAGCCTGAGCAAGAGAGAGACCTCGTCTCTAAAAATAGCCAGGTATTGTGGCAGGCTCCTGTAGGCCCAGCTACTCAAGAGGCTGAGGCAAGAGAATCGCTTGAGCCCAAGAGTTTGAGGTTGCTGTGAGCTATGAGACCATGACACTCTACCGAGTGTGACAAAGTGAGACTGTCTCAAAAAAGAATGACATTTTTATTTTAATTTTACCAATAATTTTTTAAAAACCAGCGTATGTACCAGTGATTACTAAATTCATACAGACTTGGAAAGCCTTTTGGCTTATTTATTTAATTTATGAGAAGCTCCTTTTATTTATAAACCAATTTTGGTATTATGTAGACATAATATCTATTTATTTTTATTTTTTTATTTTTGTTTTGGAGACAAGAGTTTCACTTTGTCATCCTTGGTAGAGTGCTGTGGTGTCATAGCTCACAGCAACCTCAAAGTCTTAGTCTCAAGCGATTCTGTTGCCTCAGCCTCACGAGTAGCTGGGACTACAGGCACCCACCACAGCGCCCGGATAGTTTTAGAGATGGGGAGTCTTGCTCTTGCTCAGGCTGGTCTTGACCTGTGAGCTCAGGCAATCCACCCTCCTCAGCCTCCCAGAGTTCTATGATTACAGGCATGAACCACAGCGCCCCTTTTTCTTTTTTCTTTTTTTGGGACAGAGTCTTACTCTGTCACCCTGAATAGAAAACAATGGCATCATAGCTTACAGCAACCTCAACCTCCTGGGCTTGATCAATCCTCTTGCCTCAGCCTCCTAAACAGCGGGGACTACAAAGGCCTGCTACTACGCCCAGCTAGTTTTTCTGTTTTTAGTACAGATGAGGTTCTCACTCTTGGTTTGGCTGTTCTTGAACTCCTGAGCTTAAGCAATCCACCTGCCTCGGCTTCCTAGAGTGCTAGAATTAAAGGTGTGAGCCACCTCCCCTGACTGACATAATATCTATTACATGTACATATATAAAACACATCTAAACACATATGCACATACACATAGTTTCAATAGCTTTTCTTAAATTTCAGAATATTATGGAAGTACAAACATCTTGGTTATATGAATTACTTTTGTACAGTTTGAGTCAAAGTTGTAAGTGTCCCCTTCCCCCAGAGAATGTGCATCGTACCCATTAGTGTGAACATGCCCCTTCTTTTGTGACCTCTCCCACTTGCTTGCTTTCCATCAAGTTTTACTACCAAATGTGTACATGGGTGTTGATGAATGAGGTCCAGTTGAATAGTGAGTACATGTGGTGTTTGTTATTACATTCTGCAAAACTTCACTTAGCAGAATGATCTCCTGTTCCATACGGAGTGTTATAAAAGGTATTAGTTCATCCCCCCCCCTTTTTTTTTAGACGGAGCCTCAAGCTATACCCTTGGGTAGAGTGCCATGGCATCACAGCTCACAGCAACCTCCAACTCCTGGGCTCAAGCGAGTCTCCTGCCTCAGCCTCCCAAGTAGCTGGGACTATAGG
>NW_003852619.1:452416-505678 GCF_000181295.1 Otolemur garnettii
CGCCGAGCCATAAATGCCATTCTTAATGGTAAAAAATCATTGTGGTTTTGATTTGCATTTCCCAGGTAATTGGAGAAACTGAGGACTTTGTCACATTTTTATTGGCCGTTTATCTTCTTCTTCTTCTTTTTTTTTGGGCCAGGGCCAGGTTTGAACCTGCCACCTCCGGTATATGGGGCACCCTACTCCTTTGAGCTACAGGTGCAGCCCAATTAATCTATCTTCTTTTAAAAAGCTTCTGTTCATGTCTTTTGTCCACTTCTTAATGGGATTGTTTGCTTTCTTCTTTTTGATTTGCTTGAGTTCTTTATAGATTCTGGTTGTTAGCTCTTTATCAGATGTATAGCAGGCAGATATTTTCTCCCGTTCTGCAGGTTGTCTATTCACTCTATTATCCTTGGCTGTGCACAAGCTTTTTAATTTAAACAGGTCCCATTTGTTAATTTTTGTTATTGCTATGATTGCCTTTGAGGTCTTCTTTATAAATTATTTGCCTAGGCTTCTGTCTATAAGAGTTCTTCCAACATTTCCTTCTAGAATTCTTAAGTTTCATGCCTTAGGTTTAAGCCTGTTATCCATCATGAGTGATGAGAGATGTAGATCCTGTTCCAATCTTCTACATGTGGCTATCCAATTTTCCTAGCACCACTTACTGAATAGGGAGGGATTCTTTTCCCCAGTGTATGTTATTTGATCCTTAACAAAGCAGATAATGAGAATATATGGATGGTTTTATTCTGGATTTAGGTTCTGATCTATTGGTCTATGTCTCTGTTCTTGTGACAGCCTGAACAAGAGCGAGACCCTGTTTCTACTAAAAGCAGAAAAACTAGGTGAGTGTTGTGATGGGTGCCTGTAGTCCCAGCTACTCGGGAGGCTGAAGCAGGAGGATCGCTTAAGTCCAAGAGTTTGAGGTTGCTGGAAGCTATGATGATGCCACGGCATTCTATCCAGGGTGACAGAATGGAACTCTGTCTCAAAAAAAAAAAAAAATTCAAAATTTTAAAGAGATCCTAAACTGAATCCTTTTATAAATTAAATAATTCATGCACCGTGAATAAGGAACCAATATTAATCTGCCTTAATAATTTGCATTTTTCATATTGGAAATTTCTTTTTTTTCTTTTTTGAGACAAAGTCTCAAGCTGTCACCCTGGGTAGAGTGTCATGGCGTCACAGCAACCTCCAACTCTTGGGCTTAAGTGATTCTCTTGCCTCAGCCTCCCAAGTAGTTGGAACTACAGGCGCCTACCACAATGCCCAGCTTTTTTTTTTTTTTTGGTTGTAGTTGTCATTGTTGTTTGCCATTGGGGTCCACTGCTGGATTTGACCCCAGCAGCTCTGGTGTATGTGGCTGGCACCCTAGCTGCTTGAGCTACAAGTGCCAAGCCCATATTGGAATTTTCTAAGAATAAGCACAGTAATACTGAGAAATCACCCCTGTGATTTTTTTTTTTTTTTTTGCAGTTTTTGGCTGGGGCTGGGTTGGAACCCACCACCTCCAGCATATGGGGCCAGCGCCCTACTCCTTGAGCCACAGGTGCCACCCACCTGTGATTTTTTTTTGTAAGCTCCACCCACTCTCCAGTATATACAGCTATAAACCATTGTTGTAAACATTAGTGCTAGTCACCAAGCCTCTCTGGTTCTCCTTGAGTATATGGAAAGGTTTAACTTCTTTGTCTCTTTGGGGTTGGGTGGGGCCCTGTAAATTATGAATAGTAATGATATGTCACTTCTAGGCTAGAACATTTAGTTACCAATGTAAGACCTTTTGGAGCTTTATCTTTCCATCAGGCTGGCCCGTGAGTGATCCTGGTGAGCAGAGACCTGTGCCAACTCATGATAGACATGACGTGTAAAAAATCAATCTTTGTTGTTTTAAGCCACTGAGATTTGAAGGTTGTTACTCCAAAGATCCTAGCTTATTCTGATTGATACACCGAAGTATAGTATGAGCTATCCTTTCTGCCCCATAGAAGGGGTTGGGTCCTTGTTTCCATACAGAGAAGTCAGGTATGTTGAAGTATGTTATGCTAGAGGATATATCTATCAATCTGTAGTTTCTCTTTAATGCAATTCAGTGGTTTCACCTAACAACTTACTTAGGAAGGACTAGTACCCTCACAGTCCTGGAGGGTCATCTGAAAGCTGATATCTTTCCCTTCAGAGACCTTCCAATCTTGTCTCTTTCAGACCAAGGACACGCTGAACTTCACGCAGATTTTGGAAAACAAAATTTGAGGACTATCAGAGGCATAATTCCTTTGGTGACTATTGTGCTAATGTGTGGCCACCTGACCCCAGGTGGGCTGATCAGACTCCTTCCCCAGAATTTTACATACTTACCTAGGACATAAGCTATAAAGATATAAGCTCAGATCTGGTAGAAGCCCTCTTCCCTGCCCCACATAGAAAATCTGATAGTGGGCCGGGTGCAGTGGCTCATGCCTGTAATCCCAGTACTTGGCAGGTCAAGGAAGAAGTGTTACTTGAGTCCAAGAGTTTTAGACCAGCCTTGGCAACATAGCAAGACCCTGTTAGCTGGAGGTGGTGGCATGCCTGTAGTTCTAGCTACTTGGGAGTCTGAGGCACGGGGATTATTTCAGCCTGGGAATTTGAGGTTTCTGTGAGCTATGATACTGCACCCTAGCCTAGGTGATAAAATGAGACTAGCACAAGGGACCACACCCAGCTAATTAAAAAAAATTGTTTTGAGACTAAGTTTTGCTGTATTGCTCAGACTGGTCTCAAACTCTTGGCTTTGAGTTATCTGCTCACTTTGGCCTCCTAAAATACTGGGAATATGGGAGTGATCCACCGCACCCAGTTCTTTTTCTTCTTATTGTTACCTTATTGTCTTATTGTGACTTTTATCTCCCTGTTTCCCAGCTCTTTTATATCATGACAGAAATTATGTGTGTCTGACAAATCTGATATATCATGACAAAATGATATTTTTCTGGAGCATGGGGAGCAAACTGGAGCAGATTTGTGGGTTTGCTGTAACCCAGCCCTCTTTCCCCTGCCCACTCCTGTTCCCCAGTCCTCACCTGTCCCCCGCCTCCAGCCCATTTCCCTCCTTCTCCTCCCTTCTTCCCCCAGAGTCAACTCGGGAACAAGGCAAGTCCCTCCTCCCCCCATGGTGGCTGAGAACAGTGCTTCCTAGCCACGTTCCCAGGCCCCCTAGGGTTGCCAAGAACAAGCTTCAGGTACAAGGAAGAAAAGTCCCAAGTTTCACAAAATCCCCAAGTTCTCAGTAGATGAACAATGGTGGAAAACTCACTGAGACTTGATTAATTACTGTTGTATAACCATAACCATTGTGATATGAGATGTATCCATTGTCAACCAAAGCTGTATTAATTATTGTCCATTGCTGTATCCATGACTACCCAAGTTGTAACCCCCCCCTTAACCAGCCACGTTTCACTTCCGTAATATGCTTGCCCAAAGCCTATAAAGGGCAACTCACCCTCACACCTGGGCTGCTGACTGTCTCTCAGAGCAGCAGCCCCTGCGGCTGGTAAAATAAATTACCAACTAATTAACCTAAGTGGAGGTCCGACTCTATTTTTCAAGGTCTCCTAAGTTATTTCAGGTTCTATCTAGGACTCATTGACAACATTCCTTACTTTTTTGTGTTGTATATGTATGATCCCAGAATTATGATTTGATTTACAGTTTTTCAACTTTACCATGGTATGAAAGCAACACACATTGAGTAGAAATCATGGGGGATGCCCACATGACCATTCAGTTTTTCACTATCAGTACAGTATTTATTACATTCCACCAGATATTGAACACATTATTACAAAACAGGCCTTTTGTTAGATGACTTTGCCCAGCTGTAGGCTAATATAAGTGTTTTGAGAATGTTTATGGTAGGTTAGGCTAAGTTATGATGTTAGGTATATTAAATGCATTTTTGGCTTATGATTTTTTAACTTACCATGGCTTATTGGGATGTAACTCCATCATAAGCATCCATAATTATGATATAAACATAAATATAAAAAAGATATGAAATATTATTGTTAAATAAATTAAATATTTTCAAAAGTGTTTAATGAAAAATTTGAGCTTGCTTCCTTCAATATAACTTTTTGTATTAAGTGTTGTACTTGAAATGATTTCACAGCATTTTCTGTCAAGATTTTAATGATTACTCTTTCAATTCTTCATTGTTGCCATTGACAACAATTTTTTCCCACAATTATATGATAAAAACTATTTATTTATGTGTGGTGCCTGTTGCTCAAAGGAGTAGGGCACTGGCCCCCTATGCTAGAGGTGGCGGGTTCAAACCCAGCCCCAGCCAAAAACTGCAAAAAAACAAAAAACCCCAGTATTTATTTATTTATGATATACTAAAGCTGAAAATGTTTATTGCATAAAGTTTGATAAATTTGGACATATGTATATACCTGTGAAACCATCACCACAATGAAAGTAACAAACATATCCAATACCTCCCGAAGTTTCCTTGTGCCACTTTGACTTTTTTGTTTTGTTTTTATTTTTTTCTTGTGGTAGGAACACTTTTCATGAAATCTACTCTCCTAATTATTTAAGTGCACGATGCAGTAGTGTTAACTATATGCTCTACGTTGTACACCAGATTTCCAAAACTTATCTGTCTTGCGTTACTGAAACTTTAAACCAATTGGACAATAATTTCCCATTTCCTCCATTCTGGCAACCACCATTCTATTTTCTGCTTCTATGAATTTGAATATTTTATTTATTTTTTGTTTACTTTTTTATTTCATAATTGTCTGTGTACATAGATGCATTTATGGGGTTCAGTGTACTGATTTGACATACAATGTGAAATGCTTACATTGAGCTGATTAACACATCCATCACTTCGTTTACTTATTTGTTGTGGTAAGACAATTATACTCTTTCTTAGTAGTTTTGAAATGTACCATTGCATCATGCACATTAGGTGAGGTCCTCCCAAATACCCTCCCCCTTCCCACTTCCCCCCTCCCCTCCCCCTCTCTCCTCTTCCCTTCTACATATATACATATATAACTGGACTATACTTATGTTTTACCATTCGTATGAATGAGTTCATAGTAGCATTGAGTACATTGGATACTTTTTTTTTTAGATTATAAAATTATCAACCTTCATTTTTCATACCATCAACACACTAGAAAATAAAAATACCAAATTCCCAAGAATAAATCTAACAAGACATGTTCTAGACCTATATTCTAAAAACAATTACTTTTTTAGAGTAATACAAAAATATCCCCCCCCCCAAATAGAGTATAATTTGTTCAGGAATTGAAACATTCAATATTACAAAGATTTAACTCATCCAAATTGATGCAAGTCAAATCACATGTGTGTGTGATGGGGGCGAAAGAGAGGTAGGGAAGAAGGGGGAGAAACTGATCACATGGAAACAAAGAGAAATAGAAAAAGGAAAACTGTTATTACACAGATGAAATCAAATAGCAGATGGTGATCATAATTCCAGTAGTATTGATGTCACACTAAATTTTGACAAATTAAGCACACCACTTGAAGGGTAGGTATTGTAGTACTGTATGAAGAAGCCGGGCCCTGCTATGCTTTGTCCAAAAGATACATACGTTAATTATAAAGGCACAAAACAGCTGTGGGGGGGATGGTAAAGGCTATACCATATAAACAGTAAGCATTAGAAAGGGAGTGGTTATATAAATATTGGTATATTCTACTCTAAGACAAGCAATATATACTAGAGATCATGAAGGCCACTTCCTGATGATGAAAGGGTCAATTTTTTTTTTTTTTTTTTTTGTAGAGACGGAATCTTACTTTGTTGCCCTTGGTAGAGTGCCGTGCGTCGCACAGTTCACAGCAACCTCCAACTCCTGGGCTTAAGCAATTCTCTTGCCTCAGCCTCCCGCGTAGCTGGGACTGACTACAGATGCCCACCATAATGCAAGGCTATTTTTTTTTTTTTTGGTTGCAGTTCGGCCGGGACCAGGTTTGAACCTGCCACCCTCGGTATATGGGGCTGGCGCCCTACTCACTGAGCCACAGGCGCCGCCCACATTGGATACTTTCCCCCCATTTTTGAGATACTTTACTAAGAAGAATATGTTCTAGCTCCATCCAGGTAAACATAAAAGATGTGAAGTCTGGCAGTGCCTGTATCACCTTGATCACCTTCTCTTACCTGATTGCAAGAGCCTAAGAGTTTGAGCTTGCTGTGAGCTGTGAAGCCATGGCTTGCACTCTACCCAGGGTGACAGCTTGAGACTCTGTCTCAAAAAACAAAAAACCCCCAAAAGATGTGAATTTACCATCTTTTTAATGGTGGCATAGTATTCCATGGTATACATATACCATAATTTGTTAATCCATTCATGGGTCAATGGGCCCATGACTTAGCAATTATGAACTGGGCTGCAATAAACATTCTGGTGCAAATGTCTTTGTTGTAAAATAATTTTTGATCATCTGGGTATATACCTAGTAGAGGAACTGCAGGATTGAATGGCAGGTCTACTTTTAGTTCCTTAAGTATTTTCCAAACTTCTTTCCAAAAAGGTTGTGTTAGCTTGCATTCCCACCAGGGTAGAACTGTTCCCTTCTCTCTGCATCCATGCTGTCATCTGCAGTTTTGGGATTTTATGATGTGGGCTAATCTTACTGGCGTTAGATGATATCTCACAGTGGTTTTGATTTGCATTTCTCTAATGATTAAAGATGATGACCATTTTTTTCTGTTTGTAGGCCATATGCCTGTCTTCAGAGAAGTTTTTGTTCAAGTTTCTTGCCCATATAGAAATGGGGTTATTTGTTCTTTTCTTATTGATTAGTTTGTGTTCTCTGTGGATTCTAGTTATCAGACCTTTGTCAGAAGCATAACCTGCAGAAATCTTCTCCCATCCTGAAGGTTGTCTGTTTGCTTTACTTACTGTGCTCTTGGCTGTGCAAAAACTTTTTAGTTTGATCGGATCCCAGTAATGTATTTTTGGTGTTGCTTCAATTCCCAGGGGGTCCTCCTCATAAAATATTCTCCCAGGCCGATTTTTTCAAGTGTTTTCTCTGCACACTCTTCTAGTATTTTTATAGTTTCATGTCTTAAGTTTAAACCTTTTATTCAGTGAGAATCAATTTTTGTTAATGGTGAAAGGTGGGAGTCCAGTTTCATTCTTCTACAGGTTACCAGACAGTTCACCCAGCACCATTTCTTAAATTGTCTTTAAGAAATGTCTTTAATTCAGTCTTTCCCTACTGAATGTTTTTGATAGGCTTATCAAAGATCAAATAACAATAAGTAGCTGGGTTCATCTCTTGGTTCTCTATTCTGTTCCATAAATCTACCTCTTTGTTTTTTATGCCAGTACCATGCTATTTTGATCACTATTGATTTATACTGTAGCCTGAAGTCTGGTAGCGAGATTCCTCCTGCTTTGTTTTTATTTCTGAGTAACATCTTGGCTATTTGAGGTTTTCTCTGATTCCATATAAAACGAAGTACCATTTTTTCCCAGGACTTTAAAGTATGGCAGTGGTGCTTTAATAGGGATTGCATTAAATATGCAGATTGCTTTGGGTAGTACGGACATTTTGACAATGTTGATTCTTCCCAGCCATGGTATGTTTTTCTATTTGTTAACATCTTCAGCTATTTCTTTTCTCAGAGTTTCATAATTCTCTTTATAGACATGAAACGTGAAACGTCTTTTGTTAGGTAAATTCCCAGAGATTTCATCTTCTTTGGCACTACTGTAAAAGCAATAGAGTCCTTGACTATATTTTCAGCTTGACTTTTGTTGTTATATATAAAAGCTACTGATTTGTAAGTGTTAATTTTGTATCCTGAGACACTCCTGTTATTCCTTGATCACTTCTAGGAGCTTTGTATTGGAGTCCCTGGGATTTTCCAGGTATAGGATCATATCATCAGCGAAGAGTGAGAGTTTGATCTCCTCTGACTCTATTTGGATACCTTGATCACCTTCTCTTACCTGATTGCAATGGCTTAGACTTCCATTACTATGTTGAATAGCAGTGGAGACAATGGGCATCCTTGCCTAGTTCCTGATATGAGTAGAAATGTTTTCAATTTTACTCCATTCAATATGATATTAGCTGTGGGTTTGCTGTAGATGGCCTCTATCAGTTTAAGGAATATTCCATGTATACCTATTTTCTTATGTGTTCTGATCATGAAAGGATGCTGGATATTGTCAAAAGCATTTTCTGCATCAATTGAGAGAATCATATGGTCTTTGTTTTTTATTTTGTTTATGTGATGTATTATATTTATAGATTTGTGTATGTTGAACTAATCTTGTAACCCTGGAATAAAACCAACTTGATCATGGTGTACAATTTTTTTTGATGTGTTGTTGAATTCTGTTTGCTAAGATCTTATTGAATATTTTTGTATCAATATTCATTAATGATATTGGTCTATAATTTTATTTCTTTGTTGGACCCTTTCCTGGTTTGGGGATCAGGGTGATATTTACTTCATAGAATGTGGTGGGAAGTATTCCTTCTTTTTTTATGCTTTGGAAAAGGTTGTATAATATAGGTACTAGGTCCTCTTTAAATGTGTGATAGAATTTGGATGTGAGGCCATCTGGTTCTGGGCTTTTCTTTTTTGAGAGATTTGTATAGTCGATGCTATTTCAGTGATTGATATAGGTTTATTCAAAATTTCTAATTCTTTCTGATTGAGTCTAGGAAGGTGGCATGCTTTCAGTTATTGGTGCATTTCCTTCAGATTTTCATATTTCTGAGAATAGAGTTTTTTGTAGTAATCACTGAGGATTTTTTGAATTTCTGAGGTGTCTGGCGTTATTTCTCCTTTATTGTTTCTGATAGATAATATTAGAGATTTTACTTTTCTGTTTCTGGTTAGGTTGGCCAAAGGTTTATCAATTTTATTAATCTTTTCAAAAGACTGACTCCAACTGGGCATGGACTAAGACCAGCAGGCAGGGGTGTGGTCCCCTGGCTCCAGCTAAGCCAGGGAGCAATGAAGTGGATGCCAGTGTCAACTGAGTCTGGCAGATGGGGCATGAACCCCTGGCTCCAACTGATTGGTGAGCAGTGACATGTATGCCCAGTTCAAACTGAGCCTGGCAGGCAGGGTCCCAGATTCCCAGCTTTGATTGTGCCTCGGGGACAGGGGTGTTGACACCTAGTCAAGACTTTAATGGATAATTCATGGCTCAACAGTGGGGATGGGGTGCCATACCCTTGGGGTTGTGGGACAGAGTTTGACTATTATAGATATCAACTGGAATTCTGTAGTGTTTGTCCTCTGTAACTGTCTTATTTCACTTAGCAAAATGTTCTATAGGTTAAGGATGTGGAGAAGTTGAAATGGTGTCCACCTTTGGTGGAAATGTAAAATAGTGCAGCTGGTATGGAAAACTCCTAAAAAATAAGTATGGAGAGCTTCTAAAAAATAAAAGGTCGAACTACTATGTGATCTAGCAATCCCACTTCTTTGTACATATCCAAAGAAAATGAAATCAGTATTTTTTATTTAATTTATTTTGAAAGATTTCAGGGTACAAGTGGTTTTTGGTTACACGGATGTATTGTTTAGTGGTAATGTCTGGGTTCAGTGACAAAAACAATTGAAACCATGTTTTGTAATCATTCCCAAATTTGCAACTGTTGAAATTATTTTATTTATTTTTTAGAGACATTATCAGTCTGTTGCCCTGGCTGGATTCAATCTTCTGGGCTCGAGTGATTCTTCCACCTTGACCACCTGAGTAGCTGTGACTACAGGTTAATGCCACCACACCCAGCAACAGTTGAAATTATATCTATAGTCTAACAGCTTTTCATTTTCTTTTACTGAGAAGTACTATGGTGAAATATCTTGTGATGACACAAATGGATTCCAAATCCAATCAAACTTTTTTTTGTCAAACATAGTAGTTCAAAATAATGATGATGATATAATTTGCAGAACACACAGGCAGTCACCATGTCGCGAGCTTGGATGCCTCTAAGAGGGCTTATCAGCAGCAAACAGATGTAAGTATGGAACATATGTGAAGATATGGATTTGGGGCTGGGACTTGGAACTGCGCGCACCAGCAGTTTCTCTCCTCGTTCCCTCCCCTAGTCTCAAGTAGATGTCCTGGTGGTCAATCACCTCCTTGGATATATTCAGCATGGAACAGTGAAGTAACAAGGGCTGTAATTGCCTTTAGTTCTGTCTGTCTTTGGAGACGTCCTAGTGTACATTCAGCATGGGACAGTGATGTATCAAGGGCCATAATTGCCTTTAGTTCTGGCTGTCTTTGGAGACCACAGAGCCAAACTTCAGGTTCTGTTCTACAGGCTCTGCCCTCTGAAAAAAAGTCCAAGTGGTTTGCCAGTAGCTGGTGGTGACGGCATGCGGCTCCATCAAACTCTGCCTGCCTGATTGCCCCAAACCCCGCAAGGAGTTTCGATAATTGTTACCCTATCTATAATCTGATGGCAGCACCAGTGTACCAAGGACCATGGTTTAGGAAGTTTTGCTTTATCTTTCCCTATAACTACACAAGGGGATGGCAGAAAGGCTCTCCATTTTAGGTCTTCACAAGAGGGGTTTCTCATTTGCCCTTACACTTTTCTCAACCTCTCTCTTTAAAGTCCCTCTGGCATTTCCACCCTCTTCTTTGGGAAACTATACTATTGTCCTGAAGATAAAGAGTTCTAGAGTGTTCCGGTTTCTTCATCTGGATGCGGATAGAGGCTTGTCACTACCCAGGTTCAGTGGGCTTTGAGGCTGAGGCCTGTGGGTGGCATGGCTTGCCATTCCTTCTGTGACTACCTCCAACACCTCAAGAACCTTCTTCTGTGCCAGCAAACCTCACCCCCCACAGCATCACAGCTGATAGGCCTGGACTGCTGGACTCCTAGCAACTTAGTGTTGTAGCAACAGTAACAGTAGCTGAAGAAAATGTAATTCCTAGGTGGAATGAGCAGGCTTCTAGTTTTTTCTCCTTCAGGCAGCAGAAGCCATGACCCTTGGAAATGAGTATGCATGCCTGAGATTGACAGAACTCTTGTCATGGGGAATACTCTGGGGAGAGAAGATGCATATTCCCATGATAGCTAAGTTGAGGGGCGAGAGATAATTTAACTAGAAAAATAATCAAGATTTGTTTAACTACAAGCTAGATAAGTAGTATATATATACATTTTTTTCTTTTTACACTTCAAAATTGTTCTTTTCTAAAATCTAATTGCTTCAAGTTATTATTGGTTTCTAGTGCAACTGGCCTCAAGATAGATGTAATGACATATTAAAGTAGTGAAAGAAAGTAGGCCACCTTCTCTGTTAATTTTGCCTGTTGTGGATTTTTAATCTCATTGCAGACCTCTTTCCTCAGGAAGCACCCTGCTAATCTCTGTTCTGGCAGCTGCTTTAATCCTGGGTGCCCTTGGCAATGTAGAATAGAACAAAACTTCTGAGTTTTTCTCGTATTTGTTTGTCTGTTGAAATTTGTAGGATTTGGGTGCGCCTGTGGCTCAGTGAGTAGGGCGCCAGCCCCATATACCGAGGGTGGTGGGTTCAAACCTGACCCGGCCAAATTGCAACAAAAAAATAGCCGAGCGTTGTAGGGGGCACTTGTAGTCCCACCTACTCGGGAGGCTGAGGCAAGAGAATCGCCTAAGTCCAAGAGCTGGAGGTTGCTGTGACCTGTGACACTATGGCACTCTACTGAGGGCTACAAAGTGAGACTGTCTCTAAAAAAAAAAAAAAAAAAAAAATTGTAGGATTTAATCTACCAGTTGATTACTCAACTTATTGAAGTGCTTTTCTTCCTGTGCCTCTGGTCTGCCTGGGGAACATGAAGAAAATATCCAAGTACAAAGGAATGTTGGAACCAGGGTCAAGGCCCTGGGAGTTGCCTTTTTTTTTTTTTCTCCCTGGAATTATAAATATCATTTAGGTCATGAAACTGCTGCCTGAGTTAATAGCCAAGTTCCTGTCTACCCTCAGCTGTGCTGGCATCTCAGCTGGCCGATCTTGCCATTCATTTTGTTGTTGTTGTTGTTAACTCTATGCTTCCTTCTCTGTGCTCCCTTAAGCACTTTAAGCTTTTCCCACAACACTTAACCACCCTGCTTGCTTCTGTGTCTTTCTTCTACACTAAAAACTCCATTAGGGCAGGGCCTCTGCCTGCCTTGTTCTTCACTGTGTCCCCCATCTCTAGCCCAGGGTCTGCCTGGCATAGAGTCAGCAGTCAATAACTATTTGTTTCATGAATGAACCAAACTCTATTGGGCTTGATGATCTGAGCAATTATTTTTTCTTTTCTCTAAGTCTGTTTCCCTATCTATGTAGATATCCTGCACGATCCTTTTATTTTATATTTTTAAGAGACAGAGTCTCACTTTATTGCCCTCAGTAGAGTGCTGTGGTGTCACAGCTCACAGCAACTTGGGCTTAGGTGATTCTCTTGCCTCAGCCTCCTGAGTAGCTGGGACTACAGGTACCTGCCACAATGCCCGGCTATTTTTTTTGTTGTTGTTGTTGTTGTCGCAGTTCAAACCTGTCCCTGGGGCCAGGTTTGAACCCACCACCCTCGGTATATGGGGCCAGCACCTTACTCACTGAGCCACAGGCACCACCCCAGTCCTTTTAGTTTTTTATGGTTTACTTTCCTCAATCCTCAATCCCACTCTCAGTAGCATTTCTCACCAATGACTTTACCTTTCACTTTGGTGAAAATAAAATTGCCCAAAGTGAGATCTTGTGATATGTCCTGTGCATTTCTAAAGTACTTTGCATAGTCACCTCTTCTGCCTTCTATTGCCTCATTTTCAAAGGAGAATGATTTCTCCTTCTATCCAAAGCTTACCCTTCACCCATAATTCATGCCCTTCCCTTCTAATGTCCTCTGGTATCTTATTTTCATCCATCATCTCATGTGAGATTTAAAAGACCAAAGTGAAGCAGTAGCCATTTTTTTTTTTTTTGAGACAGAGTCTCACTCTGTTGCCCCAGGCTGGAGTACTGTGGCATCAGAGTTCACAGCACCCTCAAACTCTTCAGCTCAAGCAACTCTCTTACCTCATCCTCCCAAGTAGCTGGGACTACAGGTGTCACCCACAAGGCCTGGCTAATTTTTCTATTTTTAGTAGAGCCAGGGTCTCACTCTTGCTCAGGCTGGTCTTGAACTCCTGAGCTCAAGCAATCCACCTGCCTCAGCCTCCCAGAGTGCTAGGATTACAGGCATGAGCCATCACCTGGCCTGTACTATCTGTATTAATCACCACCTTTGTCAGTCTACTGAGTAGAGTCAAATTGGCATTGGGTACAATACTGCATGAGAACTGATGCGGAAGAAAGAGCAGATTAATTCTTTGGCTGGGATACTATGCTTATCTGCATTCAGTCTAGTGAGATCGGACCATACTTAGGAATGCGGTAGCTATAGCTCCGTGATGACTTATGGCCTCTCTTCTGCCCAGATCCTCATTAATTCCGCAAAAGTCTAGAAGTTTGTTTAGGTTTTTCAAGCCAATTGGGCCTCTGAAAAAGAATACCATAGTCCTTATCAGCATATCTGCCCAGTGATGTTAATTATAGAGAAATCAGAAAAAAATGAGCAAAAGGAAGATAATAAAACCCCATAATTCCACTATCCAGAGGCAACTGCCATTAACATTTTGGATATAACATAGTCAATGTCTTTCTAAGTTTATTTATTTATTTATTTATTTAATGGACAAAGTTTTTAGAAACTGATGTTTATTTTCTGTCAACCTTATTTCAATCTTGTTTAAGATCTTGTAGAGAAACAGCTTAATACCACTCAGTGGTTGTTCCCACCCATTCGGTGGCCTGAGCTGTGGGAGCTACAGGCCAGGCTTCCTTGGCAAGCTGAGTGCTCCACTCTTCAGCAGGGAACTGATGAATAGGCACAGAGGGCACCTGCAGCCCTCACACCAGTCTGTAACCTCAGGAAGAGTCGCAGTAAACTCAGGGGCTGGAGCAGTCCATTCACCCTGAGCTTCCTCCTTGGGCACAGCTTTCTCAGCAGCAGTCTGCTCTTTCTTTTCAATCTCTTCAGGATCTCTGTAGAAAGAGAGATCAGGCATGCTGTCCTATGGGTGTTCACAGAAGATGATGCCACATGTGCGGAGAACGTCTTGGGCCACCACGTCAGACCCACTGAGTGAGCTCTCTTGTGGCCTGGGTTGGTGATGTCCACATAATGCAGAGGAAAATCTGTGTTGCACGGAGCACTTGTAGGCAACTTAACTTAAGGCACCTCTGTGAGAGGCTGGTGGTCAGCCCTGGGATCAGTAACCACCAGAAGATGTGACTCCTAGAATGCTGTCTGGATCCGGTTAGTTCCAGGAGTGAAGCTTCCAGCAATAGGAGTGGCTCCAGTGACAGCAGCAAACTTCAGTGTAGCTTGCTGGCCAGTATTCGTGGAGGATATGACATTGACATCAGCAGGGTTTCAGTGGCAACAATGGCGTGTGCTGCCAGCAGAAGCTTCTCTCAGATCTTCTTTAAGATTGATGATATAGACGTCACCAGTCTTCCATTTGGAAGTCAAGGTTGGTGCCCCTTAACTGAGTTCCTGCTTCAAAGTATTTGAGGATATCTTCCTTTTTCATTTGCAAGACATCAAAGGCTCTGGACGTTGTGAAAGCTTCCCTTCAAATTATGTCAGGAATCCAGAATAATGCTATGTGGGCCCCTCTCTGGGTAGCATGAAAAGGCTATATCCTGCAAAGTTTGAATCAGACTTTGCCAATGCCTGTTGACTTTGGGGAGCTGTTTAACTTTTCTATCCTCAATTCCTCTATCTAAAATACTGAGATAACAATGCCAATTTAGCAGGGCTGATGTGAAGATCTGACAAGATACTCTATGTAAAGCATTTAACCCATAGTTGTTCACAGAATTGTAACTATTATTTTAAACAGTTTATTTTATTCCAAATAACAGTCCTAATCACTCCTTGATCTTTTTTGTGATGCTTTTCTTCCTTAAAAAAAAAAAAAGAGTAGGAACAGAGATGGAATAGGATTGGCCACAGATGATTGTTGAGAATATGGTTTATTATATTATGCTTTCTGTGTGTTGTGTGTGTGAAGTTTCCAGAATAAGATGGTTTAAAAAGATCAAAAAACCCCACAAAACCAAAAAGAAAGAAAGAAGCCTTGCATTCAGATTTTGCCCCAATCTATTGTTATAAACTTGTTTTCTATAGTTTAGGACCTTGCAATTTGGGCTTGCAAAGTATAAACTAGGGCCCATTACTAAGAGTATTTTTTTAATTGTTTGAGATTCATTGAGGGTACAATTAGGTTACACTGATTGCATTTGTTAGATAAAGTCTCTCTTATGATTGTGTCCTGCCCCCAAGAGGTGTGCCATACATTGTGATCCCCCATCCCCCTTGCTCCTCCCCCTACCCGCTCCCTCCTTCCCCTACCCCCCACCTTGTATTAGATCATCTACTGCCTTTATATCAGAATTGAGTACATTGGATTCTTGCTTCTCCATTCTTGTGATGCTTTACTAAGAAGAATGTGTTCCACCTCCATCCAGGTTAATACAAAAGATGTAAAGTCTCCATCTTTTTAAATAGTATCCCATGGTATACAGACACTACAGCTTGTTAATCCATTCCTAGGTTGGGGGGCATTTAGGTTGTTTCCACATCTTGGCGATTGTAAATTGAGCTGCCATAAACAGTCTAGTGCAAGTGTCCTTATGGTAAAATGATATACTTTTCTTCTGGGTAGATGCCCAGTCATGGGATTGCAGGATCAAATGGCAGGTCTAATTTGAGTTCTTTGAGGATTCTCCATACTTCCTTCCAAAAAGGTTGTATTAGTTTGCAGAACCACCAGCAGTGTAAGAATGTTCCCTTCTTTCCACATCCACGCCAGTATCTGCAGCTTTGAAATTTTGTGATGTGGGCCATTCTTACTGGGGTTAGGTGATATCTCAGGGTGGTTTTGATTTGCATTTCTCTGATGATTAGGGTCTATAAGCATGTTTTCATATGTTTGTTAGCCATTCGTCTGTCTTCTTTAGCGAAGGTTCTATTCATGTCTCTTACCCAGTGATATATGGGATTATTGGCTCTTTTTTGTTGTTGATTAATTTGAGTTCTCTATAGATCCTAATTATCAAGCTTTTGACTGATTTATAATATGCAAATATCTTTTCCCATTCTGAAGATTGTCTATTTGCTTTGGTTCTTGTTCCCTTAGCTGTACAGAAACTTTTCACTTTAGTTAAGTCCCATTTGTTTATTTTTGTTGTTGGTTGAAATTGCCATGGCAGTCTTTTAAAGGACAATCTGAGGCTTTTGGAGTGGAAAGGAAAGGACTCTTGCTCCTGGTGCCTTCATGCAATAACTTACAGTACACCTACGAGGGACCCGCCCCCTTTATTCTAGAGCCCTCCCAAGGAACAGGTCACCTGATGGATGTTAGAAGCCCTGGGACAGGGCAGTGCCTGTGGCTCAGTGAGTAGGGCACTGGCCCCATATACCGAGGGTAGCGGGTTTGAACCCAGTCCTGGCCAAACTGCAACAAAAAAATCTAGGCCTTGTGTTGGGCACCTGTGGTCCCAGCTACCCAGGAGGATGAGGCAAGAGAATTGCCTAAGCACAGAGTTGGAGGTTGCTGTGAGCTGTGACACCACAGGACTCTACTGAGGATGACAAAGTGAGCTCTGACTCTAGGAAAAAAAAAAAAAGGAAGAAGCCCTGGAACACATAGCATCCTGTCAGACTTCCTCAGGTGGGTGGATGGGGGCGCCTTTGATATCTGGACCTATAATTTGTCCTGTTTGGGGTCAGCTCTTTGAGCACTGGAATTACTTCATACTTAACACAGTCACCTGTGGGAGGAAGGCGATTTGGTAGCTTGTTACTCACCACCTACTGAACTTACTCAAGTACGGGAAAATGGGGGCAGAGGGCCTGGATTTTAGCCACCCTGTCCTAGCCATGGCCGCTTTCCTGGCCTCCTCCCTCCCTCAGGCTGCTGTACTTGGAAAACCTTCTCAGGGCACTCATTCTTCTGGGGCAGGCATGTGGTCAGACCTACTGGGGTCATTCTGAAACTTGGAGTCACCACTCTCACCACAAAGCAGTGGGCGGGGGGTGGGGGGTGCAGGAAGGAAGCCACTAAACCCAGCAGTCCCAAGGAGTTGTGTGGGAGGAACCGGCTGGACGAGGAAGGGAGTTCAACCCCCACACTAGTAAGCATGACTAATTTGGACAGGCGGCTGCCTACCAGCTGTCATGCACTGTAGGATAGTCAGGATTGTGGGCATCCCTCAGGTTGCGTTTCAGATGGGCTCCAGTTCTTCTAAGATGAAGTCTCCCTTGAGATGTATCTTGAATAACCAGGAACAGCCTGACCCCCAAACCCTCAGAAGAAGCAATTAATCTTCCACAACATAGCCTGGCCACCATATCCCCTCCAGGATGGAGAAGTTTGGCTGCTGGAGGGAAATACAAATTATAATACTACATTTTTCCTATGTAATTCAAAAGACAAATGGCTAAAATCTAAATTAGACTATATGTTGGTGAGCACACTGTATAAAGATGTAATCTGTGACATTAACAGCTTTGGGGTAGGACGGACCTATATAAGAGCAAGGGTTTTAAAAATATTATTTCACTCTTTGATCCTATGAATTTGACTATTGTACATATGTCATATAAATAGAGTCATGCACTATGTGTCTTTCTGTTTCTGGCTTACTTTACTTAGCGTAATATCCTCAGGTGCAATGATGTCGTCACATATTGCAGACTTTCCTTCTTTTTTAAAGGTTGTATAGTATTCTATTATATGCATATACTACATTTGTTAAATCTATTCATCTGTTGATGAACATTTAGGTTGTTTCCAAACCTTGGCTGTTGTGAATAGTGCTGTAATGAACATAGATGTGCTAATATCTCTTTGAGATCCTGATTTCAATTATTCTAGATAAATATCCAAAAGTGAAATTGTTGAATCTTATGGTAGTTCTATTTTTGGTTTTTTGAGAAGCCTTTATAGTGTTTTCCATAGCTTTTGCATCGCTTGGTGTTCCCACCAACACTATGCGAGAGTTGTAAGTTTTCCTTTCCTCACCAAAGTCTATTGTTTGGTTTTTTTTTTTTTTTTTTTTTTTTTTTTTGCAGTTTTTGGCCAAGGCCAAGTTTGAACCCACCACCTCTGGTATGTGAAGCTGGCACCCTACTCCTTGGAGCCATAGGCGCCACCCTTGTTTTTGTTTTTGGTAATAGCAATCCTGATAGGCATGAGCTATCTCATTGATTTGCATTTCTCTAATGATTAGTGACACTGAGCATTTTTTAATGCACCTGTTAGACATTTTTATGCTTTCTTTGGGGAAATGTCCATTGAAATCTCTAGCCCATTTTAAAATTATGTTGTTAGTCTTTTTGAAAACTATTGAGTTGTAGGATTTCTTGTATACTCTGAAGATTATCCCTTTGTCAGATATATACTTTTAAAATATTTTTCTTCCATTTGTCAGTTGCCTTTTCACTTTGATGATTGATTTCCTTTGATGTGTAGAAAGTTTTTGGTTTGATGCAGTCTTGATTGTTTACTTTTATATTTTTGGCTATGCATCATATTTATGAAATTAATTTTTATTGAGATAGAGTGTCACTTTGTCACCCTCAGTGGAGTGCCGTGGATCATACCTCACAGCAACCTCAAATTCTTGGACTCAAGTGATTCTCTTGCCTCAGCCTCCCAAGTAGCTAGGACTACCTGCAACAATGCCTGGCTACTTTTCTGTTATAATTGTCATTGTTGTTTAGCAGGCCCTGGCCAAATTCAAACCCACCAGCCCCTGTGTATGTGGCCAGAGCCCTAACTACTGAGCTACAGGTGCCAAGCCCATATTTGTGAAATTATTACCAAGACCAATGTCATGAAGCTTTTCCTGTTTATTATTTTGTAGGGATTTTATAGTTTCAGGTCTTATGTTTGAATATTTAATCCATTTTGAATTGATTTTAGTATGTGGTATAAGACCAGGGTCCAAGTTTATTTTTTTACATGTGGGTAATAAGTTATCCCAGCACTGTTTATTGAAGAGACTATTCTTTCCCTTTGTGTATTCTTGGCACTGTGGTTGAAGATCAGTTGACTGTATATATGTGTATTTATTTCTAGACTTTATTCTGTTTTATTGGTCTGCCTTTATGCCAGTACCACACTGTTTTGATTGCTGTAGCTTTGTAATGCATCTAAAATCAGGTAGTATGATGTTTCTAGCTCTTCTTTTTTTTTTAATTGTCATATAATAGTTGTACATATTTTGGGTATACATATTATACTTACAAATCCATCTATACTTTTTTTTTTTTACTTTCTATATATTTATCTTAAAGGGTACATTTAGGACATGGCTTTGAAAATGTATAAAAATAATTCATGTATTAATCCAACTTCTATATTGACATGGTCCCTTAAAATATTTTTATTATATCAGCATTAAAAATGTATTGCAATAGCTTCCATAATACTCTCAAAAGTCTGGAATTTTAAAATTTTCTAATAGAAAAATTTTAGTATTTACCTGCAGAAAAATAATGAAACTAGGAATGATATCAAGGCTACATTACATCTCAGCTATCCTATGCCACATATCATAAGAATAATCTTCACACTGAACTATAATAATCGCAAGTCCTGGTATATTGGTTTAAGAACAAAGAACAAAAATGTTTCATAGAAAAAAATCTCATCATAAAAACTTACAAAGTTGAATGCTTTAAATAAAATTATCTGAGGGTTGATTTCACAATATCAATTTTTCATATGCACTTTGTAAACATATACTCATCATAGACTATCAAGTATCAGTTATCACTAAAAGAAGATTGTAAAAAAAAATAGTGCAAAAATACATACCAACTAAATCAATTGTTATTAATCGACTTAAGACAATTTTAATATAAAAATCGCAACCTGAATCCCATAATATAGTGATCGTATAAAGACATTAAATTAAAAATAAAAAGCTCTACAACAGTGAAGTTTTCCTTTTGTTAGTATTCTTTAATAAATGTTTTCTTTTGGTTAGCTTTTACAATGTCATCAGGAGATGGTGATTTGAAGTCAAATGGTGTTATTGCTGCAAGAGGACTTATTTCTTTGTCCTTTATGTCTTGAACTTGTCTACTATAAAGGAAAGTCTTATACAGGTCAAAGGTGCGTCGCTTGCAGCTTTTCGGTGGGTAACGAAGACACAAAGTTGAAGCAAAAGCTGAAGGTCTAGCAGCAAGGGTCTTGGTCCAAGAGAGAGAAAAAGGTGGTTTCCTAGTCAAAGGGCCTTTATTGTTTTTCTTATTATCCTTAGGAAAATTGAATTTTTTCCCTAACTTTGAACCTGAAACTTTAGTTCCTGATGGTGGAGCAACTGATTGGTTTACTAAAGGCTTTGGGGCAAAATCTGTGGTTTTTATAAGGACACTAAGATCAATATCTGAATCTATTCCAGAAGACTTCATTTCAGATAAACTGAGCTCAAAGGAATCTTTCCTAATCGGAGCGTTGTCTACAGCAATTGTTTCTGCAATCAAATCAGAAAGTGACACATTCTCAAGGTCTCTTGTGGGAGAAGCTTTATGAAATGCCAAAGATGACAGAGATCCTGTTAATTCTGATACTCCATCTGAAGACTGAGACCAATTTGCCAGGTGTGACAGGGGAAAGGATCCCAAACTTAAATCTGTAAAACTGGCAGATGACTGGTTACAAAGATCAGATAAAGTGAAGCATTGGCTTAGATTGTTTTCTTTGTGGTCCTGAAACAGTTCAGCTAGGGATGGGTTTTCACGATGAAAAAACTGCAAGTTGTCATTATTTAAAATGTAATTCTTGGCATTTTGTTCACCTAAAGAAACACTTCCAATTTCAGTCTTTTTACTAGCATTTAAATTATCAAGAGTTGTATTTTCCAATGAGCTAGTTAAGTGCAAAGAATTATTTGAACTTCCTAAGCTGTTTTGTACTGGAATGCTTTGGAAATCAGATAGTGAATTATTTTGAACAAATAAAGAATTATTCGGTCTTGTGCTCTTTATCATTAAGGACTTTAAATCTGGTATTTCTTTGAATGCAGAATCATCTTTGGAAACACATTCAGATGCATGAGGTCTTAACAAATCAGCATCTAGGTCCTTTGAAAGTAGAGTTCCCAGACTATCTGTGGGTGATAATCTGACTGATCTCTGACTTTTACAAGAATCTCTTGGTATATCATGAATTAAGTCAGCTAGTGAAAAGTCTTTTGTTAACTTACGTGATTCTAGTTTCTTTTCACTTTTAGGTCTGTTACGTTTCTTTTTTCTATGATGTAAATAGTGACTCGGAACTGATGAATTATGACATCCATATTTTGCTACTGAGCTAGAAAAATCAAAGGGTTTCCTGTTGCAATCCAAATGATTTGCTGATTGAGGATAAGAACTTTGAATCTTATCGGCTGAAATGTCAGAGGAAGAAAATAAGACTCCCTTTTCTATCCTTCTTGTAGATACTGTTTCCTCACTCTTGTCCTTCAAATTCTGCACATTATCTTGTTTCAGAACCATGGACAAAGCCTTCTGCACATCAAACTTGTTCTTCAGAACTGCTTCAATCAGTATTTGATCTGGCACAGCATCACCAAGTACCTCTCTCATGTGATCAAGGCATGAATAAAGTTGAGCTGTTGATGGAGAAATACAATAATCATCCTCTACAGACTGGCCATAGAGATCATCTTCAAAATCTTCATGGTAGTTATAGCCACGGACATTCCGATGCCGGGCCATGGTGGCAGAGAAGGCATTTGCCTCAGTCCCTTCCAAAACACTCTGTTTAGACACCGATAAGGCGCCAACCGTGGCCTGAACACCACACAGGCGCCATCTTGGCTTCCGGCAGGCCTCTACTAGGAGTGCCTGTGTACGCAATAACTTAACTACGCGTGTGCGCGCGCACACGCGCGCGATGACTTATCTACGCATGCGCAATGACTTTTCTATGCACGCGGGATGACTTATCTACGCACTACGTGACGGCAACCTCTCAGGGTCTTATGTATACTACTGAAACTAATTTGATAGTAATTTGAACTAGACCAATATTAGTATGTTAATTGTGGCTGGGCAGGATGGCTCACATCTGTAATCCTAGCAGTCTGGGAGGCTGAGGTGGGTGGATTGCTTGAGCTCATGTGTTCGAGACCAGCTTGAGCAAAAGTGAGATTCTGTCTTTACTGAAAATAGAAAAACTGAGGCATGAGGATCACTTGAGCACAAGAGTTGGAGGTTGCTGTGAGCTATGACACCACGGCATCTACCCAGAGCTACAGCTTGAGACTCTGTCTCAAAAAATATATATGTTAATTATGATTCTCAGGAAAACCACTCAGTAACTAATTAAAGTATAGTGAAAGAAATTGGAAAGTAATCAAAACGCAACACTACTAAAAAATGAATTATACAGAAAAGGAGTCAATGATGGATCAATTGAACAAAACCCACATAAGATATAGAAAACTAAGCATTAAAATGGTGGAATTAAGTCCTATTTGGCAGTAATTACATTAAAATTAAATGAATTAAATTTGCTAATCAATGTTAGTAAAGATTAACAGATGGATGAAAAATATGGTCCAATTATGTGCTTTCTGCAAGAGGTTCACTTCAGATTCTATGACAGAAATAGATTCAAAGTAAAAAGATGGAAATATATATTCCATGCAAACAGTAATCAAAGGATTGCTGGAGTGGCTTTACTAATATCAGACAAAATAGACATTAAGACAAAAAATGGGGTGGTGCCTGTGGCTCAAAGAAGTAGAGTGCCTGCCCATATGCTGCAGGTGGCAGGTTCAAACCCAGCCCTGGCCAAAAACTGCAAAAAAAAAAAAAAAAAAGAAAAAGACAAAAAATGTCATGCAAGACAAAGATACTTATATATTGATAAAATGGACAAGAAGATACATCAAAAAGATGTAATAGTTATAAACATATAAGTACTTAATAACAGCCTGAAAACACATAAAGCAATAACTGACAGAATTAACGTGAGAAATAGGCAGTTCAAAAATCATAGAGACTTCAAAACCCCACTCTCAACAATGGACACAACAGCTAAGCAAAAGGTCAATATGGAGGGTGGTGTCTGTGGCTCAGTGAGTAGCACCTGTAGTCCCAGCTACTTGGGAGGCTGAGTCAAGAGAATCACCTAAGTCCAAAAGCTTAAGGTTGCTGTGAGCTGTGACATCACAGATCTCTACTGAGGGTGACAAAATAAGACTCTGTCTCTTAAAAAAAAACAAAATAAGAAAAGAGAAAAAAGGTCAATATGTAAATAGAGGACATGAAAAACACTAAAGGAACTAAAAAAATAAGAGCAAACTATATCCAAAGCAAGAGAAAGGAAGAAAATAAAGATCAGAGTGGAGATGAACAAAATAGGGAGGAAAATATTGGAAAAAATCAAAAGTGGTTCTTTTGAAAAGGTAAGAAAAATCCATGAATATTTAAATAGTTTGATACAGAAAAAAGAGAAGATTCAAACTATAATTAAGAATGAAAATGAGAACATTAACACAGACCTTAAAGCAATAAAAAGGATTATATGATAATACTATGAACAGTTGCATGCCAATAAATTAGATAACCTTTAGGCAGGTGTGGTGGTTCATGCCTGTAGTTCCAACTATTTGGGAGGCTGAGGTGGGAGGATCATTTGAGCCCAGGAATTTGAGTATGTAGAGAGCTATGATCCTTTCACTACACTCCAGCTTGGGTGACAGAGTGGGACCCTGTCTCTAAACAAAGAAACAAATAATAAATTAGATAACTTGTGTGTTTCCTAGAAACACACAAACTATTAAAACTAACTTAAGAAGAAATAGAAAATCCAAAGAAGACTATTAATATAATAAGTAGAGAGATAGAATTGATCCTTATAAAACTTCCAAAAATTAAAAGCTGGCCAGGTGCAGTGGCTCATGCTTGTAATCCTAGCATTCTGGAGACCAAGGCATGTGGATTGCTTGAGCTCAGGAGTTCAAGACCAGCCTGAGCAAGAGTGAGACACCATCTCTAAAAAATAGGTGGGCATTTTGGTGGGTGCATGTAGTCCCAGCTACTCCGGAGGCTACAACAAGAGAATTGCTTGAGCCCTTGAGTTTGAGGTTGCCATGAGTTATGATGCCACAGCACTCTACCGAGGGAGACAAAGTAAAATTCTGTCTCAAAAAAAAAAAAGCAAAGCCTAGGGGCATAAGGCTTCAGTCATGAATTCTATCAAGTGTTTAAAGAATCAATGTCAATCATCTTATTACATTTGGGCTCTATAGCAAAAACTATAGATTGAGTAGTTCATAAACAATAGTAGTTCATAAACTTATTTCTCACAGTTTTGGAGGCTGGGAAGTAAGTCCAAAGTCAAGGCACTGGCAGATTTGGTGCCTTTTCTCTGTGTCCTCATGTTGGAAGAGAGAGGGTTACTCTCTGGGGCTCTATTCTCATGACCTAATCACCTCCCAATCACCCCATTTCCTAAAAGCATCACACTGGTGATTAGGTTTCAACGCATGAATTTGGGGAGTACACATTCAGACCACAGCACATACACATTTAAAGGAAAATTAACACTCTTCTCAAACTCTTCCAAAATATAAAATGGGAAGGGGCATTTCCTAACTCCTGTGAGGTTCATTTTATCCTGAGAGCAATACAGACCAATATCTTGGAATGTTATAGATGTAAAATTTTACAAATTTTTCAAACTGAATCCTGCAGCATATTAAAGGATTGTATATCATGACTACATGCAATTCATCCAAGAAATTACACAACATAATACACCATATTAAGAGAATGATAAAAACACATATAATCATACAAATTGATGCAGAAAAAAAACATTTCACAAAATCCAACACTTTTTTTTTTGAGAAAAACTACTCAGAAAACTAAGAATAAAAGAGAAATCTTCAATATTATAAAAGGCATTAGTGGAAAACCCAGAGCTAGCATCATACTCAATGGTGAAAGATTAAAAGCTAGTGCTCTGAGATCAGAAAGAAGAAGATGATTTCTAAAAAAAAAAAAAGAGAGAGATGATGTCTGTTTTCTACACTGGTATTCAACATTGTACTGGAAATTCAAGCCAGAACGATCAGGCTAAGAAAAAACGGTCATCCAAATTGAAAAAGAAGAAATTAGGGGAGGAGGGAGGAGAATTGGTGTGTTCCCACTTAGTGGGCACAGTGTAAGGGTATCTGGCAAACTTCATTGTTGTGGGACACAACTACAACAGTGATTTTACTTAACAAATGCAAACATTGTAACCTAATCATTTGTAGTCTCATATTAATCTGAAATCAAAAAAGATTGATTCATAGATGGTATTACTTTATATATGGTAACTGTAAAGAATAAAAAACAAATTATTAGAGCTAATACACAAATTCCAACTATTAGAGCTAATACACAGATTCAGTAAATTTTCAGGGTACAAGTGAACATAAAATATAAATTGTATTTCTACACACTAGCAATGAATAATCTGAAAATGAAATTAAGAAAACCATTCAATTTTTGGTAGCATTAAAAATGATAAAATTCTCAAGAATAAATTTAACCAGAGAGGTACAAAATATACTAAAAACTTGAAAATGGTGCTGGTACCATAAGGACACTTGCACTAGACTGTTTATCACAGCTCAATTTACAACCGCCAAAATTTGGAAATACCCTAAATTCCCACCAACCCAGAAATGGATTAAAAAGCTGTGGTATATGTACACCATGGAATACTATTCAGCCATTTAAAAGATGGAGGCTTTATACCTTTTGTATTAACCTGGATGGAAGTGGAACACATTATTCTTAATAAAGCACCAGAAGAATGGAGAAGCAAGTATCCTATGTACTCAGTTCTGATATCAGGACAATGAATGACCTGGTACATGGTGGGGAATGGGGAAAGGGAAGAGCAGAGAGAGGCAAGAAAGGGGGGGGGTCAAGGTGTGTGACACAACTTTTGGGGGTGGGACACAATTATAAGACAGACTTTACCTAACAAATGCAATCAGTGTAACCTGGTTCTTTGTACCCTCAACGAAGCCCCAACAATATAAAAAAAAAAATGGTGCTGAAAGAAATTAAAGACTAAAGGGAAAGATAGCTTGTGTTTCTGGCTTAGAAAACTTAATATTGGTAAGAAGGCAACACTACCCAAAGTGTTCTATAGATGCAATGCAATCCCTATCAAAATCTCAATGGCTTTGAAAAAATAGAAAAATCACCCCTTAAATTCATATGGAGTTGCAAGAGATCACAAATAGCCAAAACAATCTTGAAGAAAGAAGAATAAATTAGAAGGCCAGGCACAAGGACTGACTCATGCCTGTAATCCTAGCAGTCTGCGAAGACAAGGCAGGTGGATTGCTTGAGCTCAGGAGCTCACCATCCTGAGCCAGAGTGAGACCCCATCTCTAAAAATAGCCAGGTATTGTGGTGGGAGCCGGTAGTCCCAGCTACTTAGGAGGCTGAGGCAAGAGAATCACTTGAGCCCAAGAATTTGAGGTTGCTGGGAGGTATGACCCCTCAGCACTCCACTGAGGGTGGCAAAGTGAGACTGTCTCAAAAAAAAAAAAAAAGAATAAATTCGGAGGACTCATACTTTCCAATTTCAAAACATGCTACATAATCAAAACAATGTGTTATTGGCATAAATGTATACCTCTATGGTCAACTGATTTTTGACAAGGGTGCCAAGACTATCAAATGAGGAATACATAGTCTTCATTAGATGGTTCTGGAATATCCACATGCAAAAGAATGACGTTGGACCCCAGCCTTATGCCATACATAAAAATTATTACAAAATGGATCAAAGAATTAAATATAAGAGGCAAAACTATAAAAGTCTAAATCTTTGTGACCTTAGATTAGTCAATGGTTTCTCAAGTATGAAAGCAAAAGCACAAGGAACAAAATTTATTTTATTTTATTTTTTGAGACAGACTCTCAAGCTGTTGCCCTGGGTAGAGGGCTGTGGTGTCATAGCTCACAGCAACCCCAACTCTTGGGCTTAAGTGATTCTCTTGCCTCAGCCTCCCAAGTAGCTGGGATTACAGGGGCCCACCGCAACGCCCAGCTATTTTTTTTTTTTTTTTGGTTGTAGTTGTCATTGTTGTTTGACGGGCCTGGGCTGGATTCGAACCCACCAGATCCCGTGTATGTGGCTGGCCCCCCAGCTGCTTGAGCTATAGGCACCGAGCCTAAGGAACAAAATTTTAAAAATCAACAAATTGGACTTCATCAAAATGTAAAACTTTGTGCTTCAGTAAAAAGACAACCCACAGGATGGGAGAATATACTTGGAAACCTAACAAGGGTCTACTCTCCAGAATATACACAAGCTCTTACAACTCAACAAGAAGAAAAACAACCCAATTAAAGTGAACAAAGAAATAGATATTTTTCGAAGAATATATACAAATAGCCAATAAGCATATGAAAAGATGCTTAAAATCATTAGTCGTTAGGAGAATGTGAATCAAAACCACAATCAGATTCCACTTCTCTAGCATGGCTGTAATTTTAACAAAATAAAATTTGGCAAGGATTTGGAGAAATGAGACCCCTCCTGCATTGTTGGTAGGACTGTAAAAAGGTGCAGCTGTTGAAAAGTTAGTTCCTCAGTAAACATAGAATTATCATACAGCAATTCCACTTCTAGGTATATATTAGAGAGAATTGGAAATATATGTCTACACAAAAACTTGTACACAAATAGCAGCATTATTCACAGCATCCAAAAAGGGGAAGCAACCCAACTATCAATTATTCAGTCATAAAAATGACTGACATAGAGATACGGGATACAGTGTGGATGAACCTTAGAAACATCATGCTAAGTGAACGTAGCCAGACACAGAAAGGTCATGTATTGTATGATTCCATTTACATGAGATGTGTAGAACAGGTGAATCTATAGATTTATGTACATTGTTGATTTATGTGAAATGTAGATTAATGGTTGGCAAGGACTGGGGGTAGGAAGGAATGAGAGTGGCTGCTTTATATAATAGTTATGAATACTTTACATAGTGATGAAACGTTCTGGAATTGGATAGTGGTAGTGGTTGTATAGTATTATGAACATATATTGTATATATTTCTATCACATAGTTGGTGTTTTTATTAATTTGTAGGAACTTTTTATATATAGTGGATATCAATCCTTTTGTTTTTCAGGCTGCAAATATTCTCTCCTGTTCTTTCTCCTGTACTCTAAGTTTCTTTGTGTGATCTTTTTCTGTGCAGAAGTTGAAATTTTCTACATATTATGATCTGTTAAGTTTTTCCCTTATGACTTTTGAATTTGAATCTTAAGAAGGTATTTCCTACCACAAGCTTATAAAAATGTTTTCAGCTTTTTCCTCTAATGCTATCGAGCTTTATTTATTTATTTATTTATTTATTTATTAATTATTGCAGTTTTTGGCTGGGGCTGGGTTTGAACCCACCACCTCTGATATACAGGGCCAGAAGCCTACTCCTTTGAGCCACAGGCGCTACCCTGAGCTTTTATTTTTTAATGCAGTTTTAAAAAGCATCTGGAATTTTTTGTGTGTTTGGCATGGAGTGAGAACTTAATTTTTTCCCCAAATGGCACCACATAATTCATCAAATAATTCATGCTTTCCCCACTGATTTGAAATACTGCCAGTATCATATTTTGCTTATAACATTGAAAATGTAGTAGTCCTTTGTAAATACTCAGGCCTTTCGGAGATTCCTATGATCAATGATCAATCAGTATAGCCTATTCAATTTTAATTGTTTATGAACTAAAGTAATGCTACTTATATCCAGGCAGTTATTTTAACTATTTTTTTTTCCCAACAGAGCACTTTTGTGCCTCTTAAATTATTTGATTGGCCAGGCACAGTGGCTCACACCTGTAATTCTAGCACTCTGGGAGACGCAGGTAGGTGAATTGCATTAGCTCAGGAGTTTGAGACCAGCCTGAGCAAGAGTGAGACACTGTCTCTACTAAAAATAGAAAAACTAGCCAGGCATAGTGGCACAATCCTGTAGTTCCAGCTACACAGGAGGCTGAGGCAAGAGGATTGCTCAAGCTCAAGATTTCGAGGTTGCTGTGAGCTACAATGATGATGACACCAGAGCACTCTACTCAGGAGGACAGAGTAAGACTTTGTCTCAAAAAAAATTATTTGATTGTCTCAACAATTTTGCATGCTGGGTGTATTTCTGCTTAGGCTGCCATAGCAAAATACCATAGACTAGGGAGCTTAAACAACAAAAATTTATTTTCTTTCTTTTTTTTTTTTTTTTTTTGTAGGGACAAAGTCTCACTTTATTGCCTTTGGTAGAGTGCTGTGACATCACACAGCTCACAGCAATCTCTAACTCCTGGGCTTAGGTGATTCCCTTGCCTCAGCCTCCTAAGTAGCTGGGAGTACAGGGGCCTGCCACAATGCCCGGCTATTTTTTTGTTGCAGTTTGGCTGGGGCCGGGTTTGAACCTGCCACCCTCGGTATATGGGGCCTGCACCCTGCCCATTGAGCCACAGGCACCCTGCCCACTGAGCCACAGGCGCCGCCTTGATGTCTCTTCTTATGAGGGCCTAATTCCATCATAATAGATCAATTCATACCTCACTTAATGGTAATTATTTCCTTAGTGACCCTATGTCCAAATATAGCCACACTGGCAGGCTATAGCTTCAACATATGAATTTCGGGGGAACATAAACACTCACTTCATAATATTCAACCCATGGCTCCTGAGACTTGTGCCCTTCTTGCATGCAAAATACAGTTAATTATTCCATCCTCAAAGCCCCAAAGTCTTAACTCATTCCAGCATCACCTCTAAATTTCATCTGCTTACAAGACTAAATTCTGAAAAAAAAAAAGATAACAAAAGAATACAAAGTCTAAAGTCCAAAGTCATTTAAATATCATCTAAGGCAGTGGTTCTCAACCTGTGGGTTGGGACCCCTTTCACAGGGGTCACCTAAGGCCATCCTGCATATCAGATATTACATTTACGATTCATATCAATAGCAAAATTATAGTTCTGAAGTAGCAATGAAAATAATTTTATGGTTGGGGGTCACGACAACATGAGGAACTGTATTAAAGGGTTGCGGCATTAGGAACATTGAGAACCATTGATCTAAGGTCAGGTGTGGAGGATTACAGCTGTAGTCTTAATGCTTTGAGAAGCTAAGGTGGGAGGATCACTTGAGGCCAGGAGTTGAAGACCAGCCTGGGCAGTCCAGTGAGACTCTATCTCTAAATAAATAACATCTAAATTACATATGGGTGAGACTCAAGGTATGATTCCTCTGAAGGTAAAATTTCCCTCCAGCTGTGAACCTGTGAAACTAGACAAGGCCTATGCTTCAAAAATACAAGGGACAGTAATAGGATAGACATTCCCATTTCAAAAGGGAAAAATTGGAAGGAAGCAAGGCGTGAAGGGTCCCAAGCAAGTCCCAAACTTAGTGAAGTAGGGGATATAGCTCAGTGGGAGAGCATTTGAATGAATAATCTAGCAACTCAAATCCCATTAGACCTTAATGTGGGAAAGGAATCCTCTGTGGTTGGCGCTCTAACCACTGAGCAACAGGCGCTGAGCTGAGTCCAAAGTATTTTAATTGAATGAGGAAAAATAGTGATGCTTACAGAATATATAAGGACAGTGCTCACTCAGAACTCCGTCAACAAGTTTTGGGGGGACTTTGGGTTTCTTCCTTTCTTTCAGTATTTAGTGAATGATCTTTTAATGTTACCCCTAGTTGAACTTTTTTGCATATTGTGTCTTAATGTACAGACAGAATAAAACCTAGACACTTATTAGATTAGTATGTCCTTAATTAAATACAGGGTCTCACTCTGTCACCCCGGCTGGAATACTGTGCCACAGTCATAGCCCACTACACCCTATAACTCCCAGGCTAAAGCAGTCCGCCTTCCAGGTAGCTGGGAGAAACATGCCCTACTTTTTTTTTTTTTTTTTTTGGTAGGGACTGGGTCTTAATATTGCCCAGGCAGGGTCCTTTTATTTCAATGACCCAATTTGCCTTTTATCTCCAAAGAATACAAATATGTGCCATATGCTACATGACTGAATGTCCTGAATATTGCTTATCAGTTATTTTCACAAATTTATGGGGAGGTCTGGAGAGGGAAAGGGTCTTACTCTGTTACCAAGCCTCCAAGTCTTGGGCTTACATGATCCTCCTGCCTCAGTCTCTCAAGTAGTTGGGATTACAGGAGTGTGCCACCATGGCCACTTAAATTTTAAAAATTTTTTATGGAGATAAGGTCTCACTGTGTTGCCCAGGGTGGTCTCAAACTTCTGGCCTCAGGCAGGCCTCCTGCTTTGGTCTCCCAAAGTGCTGGGATTTACAAGCTTGAACCACTCTGCCTGACCAGTTATTACCACAGTTTTATTCAGAATAAATATGTGATTTTTCAGCCAGGTGCAGTGGCTCACACCTATAATCCTAGCACTGTGGGAAGCTGAGGTGGGTGGATTGCCTGAGCTCACAGGTTCTGGACCAGCCTGAGCCAGAGTGAGACCTCCTGTCTAACAATAGCTGGGCATTGTAGTGGGCGCCTGTGGTCCCAGTTACTTGGGAGGCTGAGACAGGAGCATAGCCTGGGCCTGGGAGTTTGAGGTTGCTGTGGGCTATGATGCCATGGCACTGTATTGAGGGTGACAGGGTGAGACTGTCTAAAAAAAAAGGGCCTTTTCAGATTTCTTATTTGTTCACTATTTTGTAGAGGTCTCGTGCCTTTGTGGCTAAAGTATACATATGTTCCCAACCATTGTTTTCTCTTACAGATCTGCCTCCTTCCCGTGTCAACCATTTACCTATTTCATTACACATATTTTTCTTCTTTACCGTCCTTATTTATTATAAAATCTGCATTTAAGGCTTTCTTCTACCACACAAATATTTAAGATTCTTTTCATTTATAGATAAGTGGAATGAATGGGAGGGTAGAGCACTTTTTGTTTTTTTAACTCTTGAGGAATGAAGAGCATTGGTACGTAAGATCTAGTCTATGCGCATGGCCTACTAGCTTATTTCTATACTGCCCTTAAAATACAACTACAAAGGCAAAAAACAGATCACATATGGCTTGAAAAGTCTAAAGTATTTACTCTCTGGCCTTTTACAGATAAAGTGTGTCTGGCTACTGTTCTAGTCATTAAAACTCAGTTATGAGTAACGTATGTAGAGGGTTGGGTAAAATCTGTTTTTTTCTTTTGTCTTAAGCCAATTTAAAGATACAATTCTAGTCAGATTGCTTCATTCAGTTTTGTTTCAATTCATTGATCTAAATCAGTGTAGCCACTATTGGGGTTCATTGTGTATTGGCATAATAAAGTGGCAGGTAGTTGGGTAAACTTGTTTGATATTTTAAAGTCTGCAGATAGGCCTTCCAGACTCCATGTTCGGCTGTCAGTTTCAGTGGGTCACTGAGCAGTTATTCTATTTGGTTCCCTTCAAATTTTATTTAATTATATATATACCCCACTCACCTTCAATATAGCCACATTTGTTATCCCTTGTGACACCTTCATTTTTTTAACTAAAGATGTAGAGAAACACTGCTTCTTTAATGGGAAAGTGTGTCAAGATCAAGGGATGGAAATTGTTAACATGTATAGAATTCATGGAATGGTGTTGGTAAAAGAAAATATTTTACATTTAAGGCTCTTGTATGTAATTTTGTTAGGAAAAACAGAAATGACATCTATTCTAATAGTACCTCTTTAAGCTTTGGTTAGATGAAATCTTTTAAACATTTCTAAAATGCTGATAGGCTCATTGGGGTTATTGAATCATAGTTTCACGGCTTGGCACCCATAGTACAGTGGTTATGGTGCCAGCCACATACACTGAGGGTGGTGGGTTCAAACCCGGCCTGGGCCACCTAAACAACCACAACAAAAAAATAGCCGGGCGTTGTGGTGGGCACCTGTAGTCCCAGCTACTCAGGAGGCTGAGGCAAGAGAATTGCTTAAGCCCAAGAGTTGAGGTTGCTGTGAGCTGTGACACTATAGCATTCTACCAAGGGAGACATAGTGAGACTCTGTCTCAAAAAATACATACATAAATAAAATAAAAAAAGAATCATAGATTCACTATGGTTTTACTACTCATTAAATCACTTGCTGAATTTGGATATCTTAATATTCTGTAGTGGTGATCACTTTCATTGACAAAAATGCTTTGTATCACTGTTGATATTTTATTTTTATTAAGTAGACTTATTGCTGACAATCAAATGAATCATGCCTGTATAGTGTTTGTCAAAAAATATGGACAGAAAATAATAAAGAAAAAAATTGTTTTTTGAGACAGAGCCTCAAGCTGTCACCCTGTATAGAGTGCTGTGATATCACAGCTCACAGCAACTTCAAACTCTTGGGCTCAAGCAATTCTCTTGCCACAGCCTCCCGAGTAGCTGGGTCTATAGGCGCCCGCCACAATGCCCAGCCTTTTTTCGGTTGTAGCTGTCATTGTTTGGCAGGCCCCAGCTGGATTCGAACCTGCCAGCTCTGGTGTATGTGGCTGGTGCCTTAGCTGCTTGAGCTACAGGCACCGAGCCAATAAAGAAGAATTGATTTAAAAAAAAATCAGGTCGGTAACCAGCAATCCCCTTCCCAGACTCTTGGAGTGCCTCAAGGCTAGGATATGCTCACATCTTGATCTAACTAGATTAGAGCCCCAGGTGGTACTGCAGCTCAGTTCCTCATTCCAGCTATACTGATAAGGCTAATAAAAGCCTTTTGCCGCTGTGTGGGAGCTGAGCTGGCACCTGGTCAGTCTCCACTCTGATTTTCCCCTCTATTAAAGTTTTTCCTTGTTTCTGGACTGGCCTCCCCTACTTTCTTGTGGACTCTCACCCTGGTTCTATGCCAGATCCTCTCACTTAAGGCTTTAGAATAATCTTTGGCTTGATGCTGCCACCTTTTAGATCAACTGGGCCCACGGCATTGCCCCTATGGGCCTGGGTAGTAATCCTGTCCCTGAAACTGCTAGGTGGCCCCATTTGGAAGTTTCTGGGTGGCTGCAGCCTGGCTAGTTAAAAGCTCTGAATCTATGGTGCAGTTAGGCTTGCCCCCTGGGCCTGTGGTGGGGGTGGCAGCTCTGAGGATATCTGAATCTCCTTTGGGGTCATTCTTCTCTTTTCTCAAAAGGGAAGTAGTCTGATGGCCTGGTATCTCTGTGGTCTTATCCTGAAGAGAAGTCGGATAGCTTTCCTTCAGGCCATTCCTTCTCCAATCCCTTTGGGTTGAGATTGGCAGTGTTTCTGCTTGTATACCAAAATCGCTTTATTGACCTATGGTCCAGCCACACCCTTGGTATTCTCTTTCTCATTTTCTGCAATTTAGATACGGGGAGAATTTTCCATTTCTTTAAGTTCTGGTTCCTCTTTGCTTAAGAATTCCTTCTCTTGTTGCAGAGGGAATGGCCTGGAAACAAAAATCTTTGTTTCCCCAACTTTTAGGGAACTGACACCTGCGTCCCTGCCTCAGGCCAGTGGTCAGGAGGGGCAGGAAGTGTCTCTCTCTCTCTCTCTCTTTTTTTTTTTTTTTGATAAATTATCTTTTTATCATGCTCTGAATGCTTTCTACACATTAAGAAGCCCACTTCTGACTTCTGGCTTCTGCCTCTGCCCACCAACGCATCACTTAGTCAGGAATTTTCAGGGAAAAGGCATCTTGAAGTCCAGAACCCTGTGGCAGCTCAGGGTCAGAAGCGGCCTCCAGGACTCACACACAAGGCGCTGTAGGGGATTGTCTCTTGTTCCACAAATGCCACCAGAGATAGGTCAAAGGAATTGTCTGGGCAGAGGTTGGGAGATCCTCTTAGCCTAAGACAGGATTAATCTGGGTGGAAGTCATAAGACTGTCCTAGCTGAAGATGTGTGAATACGGGCAGAGATCAGGAGCTCATCTTGGCCCAGGATGGAATTACGGGATCAGAACCTTTAAAAGCTCTGTGCTTCTCCTTAGAGGCAGGAATTGGGATTTTGCACCATTGTCTGCCGTTTTCCTCCTTCAATGGAAAGTAATAAACTTTTCTTTCATTCTCTTCAAACCACTTGTCCCTCTTTTTCTGATGCAGGTTTGGGGCACAAGTGCCAAACTTTCTTTTTCTTTTATTTATTTATTTATTTTTTTTTATTTCTAAGTGCCAAACTTTCAATAACACTCTTGCATTTTACTGTAAGCAGTAAGTAGGACCTGGGCCACATCTTCAAAATGTTGCTTAGAAATCTAAGATAAATAGCCCATTTCATCATTCACAAGTTCAACTCTTCACAAACCATTAGAACACAATTTAGCCAAGTTCTTTACTACTTTAGAACAGGGATCGTCTTCCCTACAGTTTCCAATAACCTTTTTCTCATTTCTCTCTGAGACCTCCACACAATTGCCCTTAACATCCGTATTTCTACCGACATTGTGTTCATAATTACTTATGTGGCCTCCCACCAGCTCTCCTTTTTTCTTTCTGAGCCCTCACCAGAATTGCTTTTAATGTACATATTTCTATAAACAGTCCCTTTACAGCAATCTAGGCTTCTTCTAGCACGTCCCTTACAACCCCTACAACCTCTACCCATTGCCTAGTTCAAAGCTACATCTGTTTCCACATTTTTAGGTGTTTGCTAAAGCAGCAACCCACTTCTCAGACCAAAGTCTGTATTGGTCAGGATTCTCCAGAGAAACAGAACCAATAGGATGTTTATTTATTTATTTATTACGTGCAATCCTTAACTTACAAAAATCCAAGTTATGTACAACTCACAATTATGAATGGAGACTATTACAAACATCTAACCCATGTATGACTTGCACTTATGAACAGAGTGCAATTACAGGAAATAGGTGAACAAATCTGTTCCAACCTACGTAGAAACTCAACTTAAGAACAAACCTCATTCATAACCCAGGAACTGCCTGTGTAAGGAATTGACTCATGGGATTATGGAGAATGACGAGTCCTAAGATCTGCGTTCAGCAAGCTAGAGACTCAGGAAGGCCAACCTCTTTGTTCTATTCAAGCCTTCAAATGGGTTGGATTAGGCCTACCCGATTAGGGAGGGCAGTCTGCTTCACTTTGTCATCTGATTCATGTGTTTATCTCATCCAGAAACATCCTCATAAACACATCTAGAAACGCATTTAACCAAATGTCTGGACTGCTGTGGCTCGGTCAAATGGACCCTTCTGTGAGTAAGGGGAAACTCTTCCCACCTGCCTTCAAGCTGAGATGTTGATTGTTTTCAGCCTTCAGAGTGAAATAGAAACATTGGCTTTTCCTGGGTCTTGAGCCAGCTAGTCTACCGACTACAACTACACTAACAGCTTTCCCAGGTCTCCAGCTTGCTGACTGCAGATCTTGGAACTTGTCAGTCTCTATAATTACATGAACCAATGCCTCAAAAAAATGAAAAGTCCTCTTTGTTGGGGGGAGGATCTAACGCAGCTACTTCCACTCTTCCTCCTCTTCCCCTTTTAAGAAAAAGACACATAGGACCTGTCTGGCCTGAGAAGTTCTCAACAAAAGACCCTAACTTCCCAAACAAATTATGTAATATGCCCACCTGCTGTGGCCCCATATAAAAGTGGTTTCTAACTTCCTCCAGGGCCCAAATGCCATCTTTACACTGCCCAGGCATGTCATCCTCCTCTTTTAATAAACGTGGCCTGAATATCTCCTTGGTGGGTCATCTCCGGGCACCATCTATTTCTCTGAAGAACACTGACTTATACAGTGAGTAGAGCAAGTAATATTAACTCAATTTTGTTGAAACCCAAGAAAGGTTAAGTCTTATAGGTTTAATCTTTGTAAAGTAAATTATAAACTAAGACTAGGTCTTTCAGATTACAGCCTCTTGTCCATTCTGAATCTCTACCCAGAATGCACATGGGGAAGATCATTGTTACCTGCCCACAATATATACTTTATCAACTCTCAGTTCCTTGCATTATATTAATAGTGAATGCCAACAGCCCTTTTGAAAGTAATTTCTCAGTTCGGGAGCCTATGACTTGTCTCTAGTAGAAATTCCCAAGAGCCTAGACCTCTAAGTCAATACTTTAAAATATTTTTTAGTAATTTTTCGTACTAAGCATTTATTTTCTGCCATTCCCTGAGTACTTTCTTTCTAAGTAACTTCTTACCTAGTACCTAGAAAAATACTTTATTATTCCTTCCTTCCTGTTCTGCATCCATTCTACCTTCTTCTGGCAATAGCACCCCTATTTCATTTCGAACATTTTTTTTCTCTGCTCTAGATGAAGTATGGCAGGAATATTAACCAAGATACCCTGCCCTCTCCTAGCTTAGAAGCGGTGATGTGGACTTAAGGTAGGTCAATCAGAAGCTTCCTCTTGAATTTGATTCATGAATGGAGTAATAAAAAGATCGGATGAGGTATTAAGCAGTTCTTGCTCCATGCCTTTCTGGAGCTGCGGGGTTTCTGAAGACCTGGGTTTTCCAGTCTCTTATTTAAAAAAAAGAATTTTTTTTAACCTTACGTAAAAGATGTTAGTTAGAATCCAGTCTCTTCTTAAACTTGTTTGCTGGTTGTAGCCTTCAAATAAATATCCCCTTTTCCTAAGTTAGCCAGGGTTGGATTTTGTTACAGCCCAAAACTCCAACTCATGTAAGGATGAGTCATTAAATCATTCAGCAAATATTTATTAAGTACCTACTATTTGCCAACGCCTGTGCTAGTCACTGGGGAGGGCCGTTCAAGTGCTTAATAGGCTGATCTCTTTTGTCAATAAGAGAGAAAACCAGGAGTAACTCTCTGCCTTCATTGTAAGTGCCAGGGGAAAAAAAGAGAGACTTTAGGAAACTGCCAGTGCCCCACAGGAGAATAATTAACTATCATTGAATAAAGTTCAATAGAAACAATAATAACATTAATGTTGACATTATAATCATTTTCTCTCGTTGAAATAAATCAGTTGTAAAAATTTCCAACTTTGCAACAAGTTTCTTAAGAGGTCGTATTTATTGGTATACTTTGGAGCATGTTTGAATAAATTCCTGTTCCTCACCACTAAGGAACACAGTACATAGTGTTGCCTGTGCGAGAAGCAGCTCTACTGCAAACCAGTGTCGTTATTTGAGGCATCTGTACTTGGGATTTATTAATAGCAATGGGTGGGGGAAGATACTCTCTTGGTATTTCAGGCATTTAAAAGATGAAGGAGTAGTTTTAGGGAACCAGCATTTGGGGCCATTAAATACTTATTCCTATCTACTATGTCCATAGAAATACACAGTTTGATCTCTGATATTATCATAAACATATTGGAATCATGCATATTGTTCATTTAATAATGATTTTAGTAACTTTGAGGGTTTAGTAGTGGTTCCAACATGACCTTTTTCATCGGAACATTTGGGCTCTCCTTTCAGATTCCAGACATAGAACTGGTGTAGATTCTTTGGCATAATTGATTTGGAGCTCAAATTTAAAAGCACTATTTTCTCTACCAGAAGTATCTGAATTCACATCTCATGTATCTCCTGACCAGAAGCCAAATATCTCTTTGAACTGGACTTTGGTTTCAATTGACTGTGGGAGAAGATGATTCTTCTCATCTTCCACCAAGCATTCTTCTCATTGCAATTTCATCTGCCCTTGAAAGAGCCTGTCTTTACAAATGGCCCTTGCATGGTTGTCCCTTTAGAACTGGGTTTCTATCTCCATAAAAATTCTTATTTAAAAATACTCTCGGTGACTTGAAAGTAAGATTTATTCACCTTTAGGATGAATTTTATGGCATTCGGTTTCTTCATTGTGCGGAGAAAAAATAAAAATTAAAATCATTCTTGACAAATGAATGAAATATTTGAATGTCCCCTACAATCCATGACATTTTAGCAAGATTCAAAAAGTGTAAATTTCTCAACTCAAGTCATACAAATCTGTAAAATGATGGGCTGAAAACTCACAATGAAAGAAAAAAATAAAAAAACCAAAACCAAGCTGCTCTTACACTCCCCTAAGTAAATTTTTTGAATATAATGTGTTTTAACTCAGAGCTTCTCAAATATTACCTCAAATGCTGGCGAAAATGTGTCTAGTTGTTTCCATACCGTGGAGAAACAGACAAAACTGTGTGTTAATTACATAAAAATATGACAGTTAATTTGTGCAGTCAGTGATGACCCATGCCCTTTCTTCTCTTACTCCTGCTATGCATCGGTACCTCCACCAGAGGGCAGGCGGCAAAAGAGAAAGGAAAAACAGAGAAGGACGTGAGGTCTTGCAACCCCAAGAACTCAGGTTACCGAAACCCACCACTGAACCCATTCCCCTGAGGTCCCAGTAGGTCTAGCTTATTTGAATAATGGCATTAGCTCAGACAGGGAATTGGGTCTCAATCATGACATAGCCACTTTAAGCAATCAAGAACTATTACCACATGTGAGGCACTGTTCTAGATACTGGGAATGTACAATAGTAAACAAGAGAGACAGAAGCACTGGTTTTTGGAACTGATATTATACTGTTGCATTTTACTTCTCATGACCCTCAGTTTCCTTATCTGTACCATGGGGACAATAATGCAACAACAATTTCTGTGAGTATTTTAATGGGAAACTTAAGCATGGAACCAAGCTTTTTATATTTTAATTTGCACAGCCTGTGCATAGTTTTATGTAATACCTATAATTTTTTTTTTGAGACAGAACCTCAAGCTGTCCCATTGGGTAGAGTGCTGTGGCATCACAACTCACAGCAACCTCCAACTCCTAGGCTCAAGCGAGCCTCCTGCCTCCCAAGTAGCTGGGACCACAGGCACATGCCACAACACCTAGCTATTTTTTTTTTTTTTTGGTTGCAGCCATCATTGTCGTTTGGCAGGCCCGGGCTGAATTTGAACCTGCCACCTTAGGTGTATGTGGCTGGCGCCTTAGCCACTTGAGCCACCGGCGCCGAGCCTTATAATTTTTTTAATTTTCTTGATTTTTAATTTTTTGTTTAGAGATAGGGTCTGTCTTGCTTTGTTGCCAAGGCTGGAGCCTAGTGGCTCAATCATAGCTTACTGTATTCCTTTTTTTTTTGAGACAGAGTCTCACTTCTTTGTCTCCCTTGGTAGAGTGCTGCGGCATCATAGCGCACAGCAACCTCAAATGCCAGGGCTTACGCAATTCTCTTGCCTCAGCCTCCTAAGTAGCTGGGACTACAGGCACCTGCCACAACACCTAGCTATTTTTAGAGACAAGGTCTCACTCTGGCTTAGGCTGGTCTCAAACCTGTGAGCTCAGGCAATCTACCTGCCTTGATCTCACAAGTGCGGGGATTGATTACAGGTGTGAGCCACCACACCTCGCCCTTACTGTATTCTTGAATTCCTGGTTTTATTTTACTTTATTTTTTTAATTCATTCTTTTTTATTAAATCATAACTTTGTACATTGATGCATTTATGGGGTTCAGGGTACAGCTTCTATATACAATGTGAAATGTTTACATTGAACTAAGTAACACATCCGAATTCCTGGTTTTAAATGATCTTCCTGCCTCAGCCTCCTGAGTAGCTGGGACTACATGGGTGCACCATAGCCTCAGCCCAATTTATTTTTTAGTTTTTGTACAGATGGGGGTCTCAGTATGTTGCCCAGGCTGGTCTTGAACTCCTGGCCTCAGGTGATCCTCCCACCTCGGCCTCCCAAAGTGCTGAGATTACAGGTGTGAGCCACTATGCCCAGCCAAAGTTTAATTTTATTATATTTTATAATCAAACATAGTTTTATTTATATTATTATAATTTACAGTATGTACATAATTCTATATAGTGCCTGTGAAGTTTTGCATTCTACTTGACATCATTTCATAGACACTTTTCTATGAAGTTTCTAGTCAGTATTTTAATGATTGTGCAACATTTCATTGTGTCAACTTATTGCAATACTTAAGCTATTCTATTGCTCTATTCCAGGGATTTTCCACTGGTATGCTAAGGCAGTGAGAGGATCTTAGGTATACCACAAACATTTTTAAAGATCCTTAATTAAATTATCTTTGAAAGAAGTTCAAAGCACAATAATTTTATTCTTTTTTTTACTCTTTTTAAAATCAACATAATGTAAATGTGCCACGGAAGTTTAACTATAGATTCAAATGTGCTGTGAGATAAAAAAAGTTTGAAAAACACTGCTCTATTCTATCATATACTTGATTCATAGTAGGTTCTCGGTGTTTGTTGAAAATTACATGTATATCACACATTTATATTACTCATATGTTTTCAATAGTACAAACAACACTTTTTATCTTTCGAATAATTTTTCTGGTAAAAGTTCTAAAAGTAGGATTATTATATCAAAATGCATGACATAAAACATGAATATTTTCATGATTTTTTGAGCATTAGAGCCTAACTCTGTTGCCCAGGCCAGAGTGTGGTGGCATCAGCCTAGCTCACAGCAATATCAGGCTCTTGGGTTCAAGTGATCCCCCTGCCTGAGCCTCTGGAGGGGCTGGGACTACAGGTGCCCACCACAATGCTCAGCATATTTTTCTATTTTTGGTAGAGAAAGGGTCTCGCTCTTTTTCAGGCTGGTCTCAAATTCCTGAGCTCAAGGGATCCTCCCATCGTGGCCTCCCAGAGCGCTAGGATTATAGGCATGAGCCGCTGTGCTCAGCCTTGTGATCCTTAATATATATTACAACAGTGTTTTCCCCCCTTTTTAATCTCACGACACACTTGACCCTACAGTTAAACTTCTGTTGCACACTTAAATTATGTTGATCAAAAAAAAAAAAAAAAGAGTGAAGAAGAGAATATGTTTACTGTGCTTTGAATTCTTTCAAAAATAATTTCAATAATGATCTTTTAAAATTATTTATTTATTTAAATTAATGATCTTTAAAAATTCTTACAGCACACTGAAGATCCTCCCACGGCACACAAGTTGATCATCACTGTATTACAATCATGTTGCTGTGACCAGAGGTACTAATTTAAGATTAATGATCAATACCTTATGGTTTAATCTGTACTCTTTGTTTTCTTTTTGCAGTTTTTTTTTTTTTTTGGCTGGGGCTGGGTTTGAACTTACCACTTCTGGCATATGGGGCCAGCGCCCTACCCCTTTGAGCCACAGGCGCCGCCCCCGTTTAATCTGTATTCTTTAATTATTAAAATAGTTGAATTTCCTTCATACAGTCACTTACTATTTGAATACCCCTGTTGTCAAACCTACTTGTTCGCAGACCAGGACCATGTGGGGGAAAGATAGGGAAGGATCCCTCATGTAGGATGTTATCTGGAAGAATAAACCTCAAAATAACTACCTGAGGCATCAGGTACGTCAGGAGCAGGGAATGAGGTGACACAAGTAAGAGGCATGCAGAAAATGAAAAGGAAGGGCACTCGTGACAGATGCTACAGTTTTGCCAAACGAACAGATGACAGATAAAAACTATTACCACAAAGGAGTACCCCTTTGTTACATCACATCAGAGTGGGGCTGTTTTGTGCAATGAGCACCTGTGACATTGGAAGTGAAGTCAGCGAACTCTGGTGTCTTGGTTGGAGTTGAGAGCGCTGATGTAGCATTGGGCATGGAAATGTTGATGAATTAGTATGAACTGGGCCCCGGTTTGCACGGTGATTTGCATATCTGTGGTTTGGTGTTATGCATGCCGTATATTTACCCTTTTGCCCTGAAGAATAAAATTGGCCAAGTGGTTGAAAATTAAGCAACGCGGGTGGCGCCTGTGGCTCAAAGGAGTAGGGCACCAGCCTCATATACCGGAGGTGGCGGGTTCAAACCCAGCCCCAAAGAAATTAAGCAATGAACCTTTGTTCTGAAATGACTTGGCAAAATGAGTGATTGTGTGGTTTTTAAAATTACGGATTTTGAAATATATTTAAACCTACCGAAAAGTGACATGTACTAAAGAACTTCCAGATCACTTTCACTTAGATTGCTAAGTGTTAACATTTAACTGCATTGGCTCCCTCCTTCCCTCTATGTGTACACATTGATCTTTTCCTGAACCACATGGGAGTAAGCTGAAGACATGATGCCCTATCATGCCTAAATATGGCAGTGTATTTTTTTCAAACAAATCCACTCTACTAAGCTCCCAGCATGTAACTCTCTGAGTCGAGAAATCCACACTGTTACGACATTCAGTCTCTAGACCTCATTGAAACTTTGCCAACTGTCCCGGCAAGGTCTCTTTTTCCTTTCTGGTCTGGGATTCCATCTAGGAACATTTGGCTGCCAGCGATGCTCACCCGGAATGTTGTTGTCATGTCCCTTCAGGTTCTTTCAATCTGGGATGGCAGCATCATCTTTTCCTGTCTTTCCTGTCCTCAACAGCAGTAGCGCCACTGATTTTGCATTTTGTAGGGTGCCCCACGTCTCCTCATGACTAGACTCAGACCATGTTTTTGTGGCATGAATTTCTTTGAAAAGATGCTGTGCTCTTCTCAGTGCATCACACCAGAGGGCAACAATGCCAAACTGTCCCATCACTGGTGACGTTAACCTCCATCAGCCGCTACATTGGGGTCTGCAGTTTTCGCCACCATAAATAAATATGCCATTTTTTCTCTTTTCAGTTGACTGGTATTTTGTGGGGAGACATTCCCAGATTATGTCAACGTTCTGTTCCTCATTGGTCCTCTACCCATTGCCCTTAGCTACTTAAATCAACCACTAATGGTGGCCAAATAGTGATTATTTCCATCCATTTTCTACATTTTTTAGTTGGTATTCTACTGTAAGGCAGAGAAGGAATTCTCCTCTGTTCCAGACATCTCTTGCTGTATAACACACTAGCCCCAACTTTAGTGGCTTAAAACAACAACAGTCATTCATGTAGCTCAAGAACCTATAATCAGGACAAGGTGATATACCAGTTGGGGCAGTCAGCCGGGGCTGGAGGCTCCACTTCCAAGGTGGCTCATTTACACAGGTGACTAGTTGGTGCTAGCTTCTGGCTGGGACCTCAGCTGAGGCTGCTAGCCAGAACCTGTACATGAGGGCTCTCTAGGTAGCTGCTTGATTTTATCTCAGCATTATAGCTGAGATTCAACGGCAAGCATCCCAAGAGAGTAAGGTGGAAGTGCCTGCCCTTTTTCTGATACAACTTCAGAAGTCATATAGATTTCAGTTCCATATAGGGTTGAGGCAATCATAAATATTGAGGCAATCATACATATCCATATAAGTTCAAGGAGAGGGGACATAGCCCTTACCACTTGATGGGAAGATTGATAACATCACATTATAAGAACAGCCTATAGGAGAGACTATATTGTGGTAGGCATCTTTGTAGAATAGTCTGTTCTATCTCCATTTGTGTTTTCTTTTATTTGTTCATATCACTATGGACTCATGGATTACTATTTTTATTTTTTATTTATTTATTTTTTTTGAGACAGAATCTCACTTTGTCACCCTTGGTAGAGTGCTGTGGTGTCATACCTCATAGCAATCTCAAATTCTTGGGTTCAAGTGATTCTCTTGCCTCAGCCTCCCAAGTAGCTGGGATTACAGGTGCCTGCCACAAGGCCTGGCTATTTTTAGACAGGGCCTTGCTCTGGCTCAGACTGGTCTCCAGCTCCTGAGCTTAAGCAATCCACCCGCCTCAGCTTCCCAGAGTGTTAGGATACTAGGCATGAGACACCCGGCCTGGCCTGATTACTATTTTTATATAGTTAATTATCATTATTTATTTTGATACTCAAATTGTCCGAGATTTAACCATTGGGAGTCCCTTTTAAGGTGTTATCTATGTCCTTTTTTTTTTTTTTTTTTGAGACAGAGCCTTAAGCTGTCACCCAGGGTAGAGTATCATGGCATCACAGTTCACAGAAACCTCCAACTCCTGGGCTCAAGAGATTCTCTTGCCTCTGTCTCCCAAGTAGCTGGGACTATAGGCACCCTCCACAATACCCAGTTATTTTTTGGTTGCAGCCATCATTGTTTAGTGGGCCTGGGCTAGATTCGAACCCACCAGCTCAGGTGTATGTGGCTGGCGCCTTAGCCGCATGAACCACAGGCGCCAAGCCTTATCTGTGTCCTTTTGACTTGTTCCCATTTTTCTTTGAGCACTTTCTTTTGCGGAGGGTGATATATAGAAACCGTGACCTGAGCACTTGGTGGGCTCATTGCTAATGGGATATCATTGCTTCTAGGTGTTCTTAGACAGAACTGGGAAATATATGTATGTCTATACATACATGCTGTTGAATTCAAAATAAAATGTAAAGACGAATCTCTAAATTTAATATTTTGTTTGGGAAGAAAGAATTATAATTTAGGGCACACACACAGATCAGGTGGTCTTCAGTATATTCAAAGAACAAGAGAAGGTTAGAGTTTTTATTTAAGAAAAAGCAAAATGAAATGTTACTTTGAGAAAGTTCATTGGGACTAGTAAAGGTTGGGGAGCTGGCAAGCTCTGATTGGTGAGCGATGCTGATTGTTAAAATTAATCTGAGAGATGTAGCACGTTATCGTGGAAGTTACAGATAAAACTGGTTTCAGCTTACGACAAGTAGTTTCGGTGGTCAGAGAATTACATATTTGGAGTAATATTTTGTACTGTGAGTACTTTTCATCCTTGGCTTCTCCACTCTTCTCCTGCCCTCAATTTCCCCTTCACAGAATTGATTCTGATTTAGTTGACAGGAATGCCCAAATTTGTATGATCAACTTTCATAATAGACATACACACACACACGTCTATAACTATTTCTATATCTCCCTGAGTGTGTGTGTGTATGACATTAGTTTATACCAAAACCTTCAATTTCAACCCAGAATCTCAGCATTCAGTCTGGTCTTCCTCCTTCCGTGTTTTTATTATCTTCTCCAATAGTGAGAAGCCTAACGTTTATTATCGCCAATATAATCTTCACTTATTTGCTTAATTAATGTAAGTAGTCTCCCAACCAGGTCAGACTTCTCCTCCACCTGCCACTTCCACAGTCCACCACTAGCATTCCACACATTGCCAATGTGCATCTATGTGACACTCTACACTGCTTCAGCACCCCATGTCTTTGGGGATCAACCTGCACTCCATATCCTCAGGCACCAACAGGCATGCCACTGATGGACTTCCATGGGGCAGCCTGCTTCGTTAGCACTGACTCCTTCAAGCTTGGAAGGGAAGGAAGGAAGGGAAGGAAAGGGAAGCTGTTGTATTTTAACGTGATTAAAGCTGGCTCAAACACGGTGTAGAGTCCTCTGTCTTTGAACATCTACACGAACTCCTTTCTAATCATCTTTTGAATATGCAAACTTGATCATATTGTTCTTCTGTTTAAAAACCCCAATAACTTTCTAGTCTTTAGGCTAAAATCCAAAAATCCTAATATGGCCTATGAAATCCTACATTTCTCTGGATTCAATTCGTTTCCCAGAGTGGAGTATTCCAATCTCCTGCTTTGCACATGTAACCTGGCTGTCAGTATTTTGGGCATGGAGCCAGGGAAGGGGACTGGAGGTCTCAGTGTTCAGAATGCAGACTCTAACGTAATCCTCATTTTCAGCATGTATCTCAGTGGGCCCTCAGCTGTGCTTGGTTTAAGTGTCCTATCTCCTGCCGGGTCAGAGGAAGTGATTTGGGGGACTAACTTCTAATAAAAATGTTCAATCAGTCATCCTGTTTTCAATTCCGCGCCAAACTCCTGCTTTCAGAGGGACTTGGTACCTTCAATTGCTGAGCCTTTTGAGGTTTGCAGTATACACAGTGTCCTTGGGTTTTGACTTTGTCTAATCTGCTAATCTGTTACTACTCATTTATCCATTTTCCAGTTTCCACATTTTGCACGTGTGCGCATGCACCATCTTGCCTGTTGTAGCCTCTCTTTTTTCTTTTGTGTTTATAGAGCTTGGTCTTTTAATTCCCTGCTTTATTATTATTATTATTATTTTTTAGTGAGGTCTTAGGAAGGAGCTTAGATAAGTGCATGTGTTCAATTTGCCAGATTTAACTGGAAACGGAATTGTTTTACATAACAAACACCTGGTTCATTTTAAAGCAGGTCCCATGGGAAAAATTGGATTTCCTAGAATCATGAAATATAACTGGAAATGTATGTCCAGTCCAGTCTTCTTTTCTTTCTTTCTTCCTTTCTTTTCCTTTCCTTTCCCTCCCCTCCCCTCTCCTCTCCCCTCCCCTCCCCTCCCCTCCCCTCTCCTCTCCTCTCCCTGTGTCGCCCAACTCCTGGGCTTAAGCGATTCTCTTGTCTCAGCTTCCCAAGTAGCTGGGACTACAGGCACCTGACACAACGCCTGGCTATTTATTTATTTATTTATTTATTGGTTGTAGTTGTCATTGTTGTTTGGCAGGCCTGGGCTGGATTTGAACCCTCCAGCTCTGGTGTATGTGGCTGGCGCCCTAGCCACTGAGCTACAGGTGCCAAGCCAAGTCCAGTGTTTTTGTCTTTACTACCAGGTACCTCTTTTATTATATATCTATTCTCCCTCTACCCAACTCCAACCAATATTTGAAAATTAGACTTCAAACCTCAGTTTGGGAAACACTGTTCAAGTCAATGCCTTTATTTTACAGACGAGGAGAGAAGCTGTTTGCCAAAGTGTCACAACTAGTGAGGGGCAAAGCTGGGATGGGCACCCAGATCTTCTGCATCCTGCTCTACTGCTATTTTTCATCTAGCATGTGAGGTTTCTGACCCCCCCACACACACACACACACACTGATAGGCAGATGAGGGAAACTTTTCCTTCTGACTTCAGGCTATGGTTTTTCTTAGCAGCATTATTACTGGCACTGAAACATTACTTCTGGTGCCTAGAGGGAAAATGCCTCCCTCTCACCTTCAGGGCCTCAGAGGGCCAAACATTCTGGGAACCACTAGAACTTTCTCAGGGCCACAGGGGAACTGTTTGTTTGAAATGCAATGAAGGTTACTTTAGACCAAACATGGAGAAAAAAATGTAGTGGGAACTTACCAGAATCAATGTGGGAGGTCTTTTCCAGCCTACATGTCCAGCCAATCAGCAGGGATAGACTAGGTGTCCGCTGTGAACTCTTTGCTGTATTAGAAGTTACCAGGGATACCTGGGCTTTGGCCCTGAAGGCCTTCTGATCAAATTGCAGAGACCAAAAAGCCTATCAAGCAATTTATAACCTCTGTAAAGGCAGAGCCTCCCCCCCTCACCCCGTTTTTTGTGGCTATCAGAGCACTGGGCCTCCTGCTGGACATACATTATCTATAGTTTGATTAAAGTTTCTTTGGTACATTATTTCCTCCCCCCAAAGTGGAAATAATGAGTGAGCGCTGAGTTAATGCAACCATGCAACCCCGTTCCCTGAGGTAAAGGGACTACATACATTTTATCTGGAAACTCGCTGCCTTCTGCTGAGTCCTTTCATACTAGTACAGGTTAAGTTTTGCTATTCTCCTGGATCTTTTGAAAATATTCGCCTACAAATGAGGAAGCTAACAATAAGACCCCTACTGTTTGTATAGGCTTTGTAGTTTACCGTGATCTCATTTAATCTCCTATCTTGTCTTTTTCCTCAGTGCTTTGTACACAAACGTTATTGATTCCCTCCAGAGGCAGTCATGTGTGGTAGAATAAGCAGCAGGAGGCTGGAGTTTTAGCACCCACCTCTTTAACTATCTGAGTACTCTTAAGAAAGCGTCTTCCCCTCCCTAGGCCTTGATTTACCCACACACAGGAGAAAAGGGTTTAGATTCCACAGAATCTGAGGCCCCATTCTAGTTTCTAATTGGAGTGCAGTGCCATTGTGTGGTTTTTGCTGTGGGTGTGGTTGTTCCAAAGCAAAGGGCAGGGACAGGATGCAGTCTGATGATCAGGGACAGAGGAGGAGTGGTCCAGCAGCTTTGCACATTTGTGGGTCCCCACTCTCTGTCTTTAGATTTCCCAGGCTGTTTAAGTTCATGATCCCAGGGCACTGCCTGTCTGCCCCCGACCACACATACCATGTCATTCAGGGTTGCTTTCCCAGGGTCTGCTTTAAAGCCACTGGAAGATCTTCAGAGGTCTCAGATCTTCTTATTGCTTGCCCTCTTGACATCTGAGGCCTGAAAAGAACTTGGGTTGCCTGCCTAGGCAGGCTTCCGGAGGCCTCAGCCTTCTGTCTTCCGGGGCTGGGGGGCAGGAGGGTGCCTAAGTGCAGGCAGTCATTGTTTGGGTATTGACTCAAAGGAGCTGGAGCCACAATGCACAGGAAAAAGGATGAGCTCATGACAGCTAAATGAAAAGATTCTTATCTTGGAAACAGTGGTTTCTCATGCAAAACAGGGGGCAGCCATGTGATTGGGCCCCCTGCCGAGTACATTCAACAACAGGGATTTCAAACCATACCTATTGGAGCAGCAATGGGCCAGACTGTTCATTAATTAAAGAGGGGGGGGCAGGTGCTGAAAAACCCACGCACACACTTGCTGTAGGACTGAAATAATTCATTTGCTTTCCCTTTAGGCCTAGTTGATCAGCTGAGAGACAAATGTTTTTTTTTTTTTCCCTACCCTAGCTACCTCAGGAGGGGAAGACAGAGGACGGGGGAGGAAGGGATGTGTTAGGGAGGGAAGGGGTGTCACAAATAACTAGAACAGCAGTGATCTCTCCCCATTTCTATTTGGTCTTCAAATGTATTGTACAAAGGTGGTGGGTTTTTGTTGCCTTTTTTTTCTACCCAGGAGATTTACCTTCCTAGTTCTGTTTGATTTCATACATCATTTGTTCAAAGAAGTCTGAACAAATCCCCACTGATGGGCAGGAGAGGAAAGGGGAGAAACAAAGAAGGTGGGGGTGGGAGAGGCCAGGAATATGTCCTTTGACTACAGTCCCCCTATTTCTCCAACTCTGAGAGACATGTGGTCCCTTAAGTGGAAGGACTAGAACTGTGGCTGTGCTGGAAATTCCAGAATGTAGGTCACCCACTAATGTGGTAATGCCACAAGTGGAGAATAGAATTGAATGTGGTTGCAGGTGGGAGGCATCAGTGTCGCCCACATATCTTTCCTACCAACCAGACTGCTCTCCTTCTACCTGCATCAGCTTTTAATTTAGGAATAAGAATGGTTATCATTTATCAAGTACTTTCATACACACTAACTCTTACCTCCTACCGCACAGATTAGCTGGTTTGAGGTACCCAGGGAGATGATCGGGTATTATTGTTCCTGTCTTGCAAATGAGGAAACTCAGGTTCAGAGACATTAAGTAGGTTCCTAAAATCGCACAACTCAGAAATAGCAAAGCTGGGATTTGAATCCTTATAGGTCTTGATGTTAAGACCCGTACGGTGGGCTCGGCGCCCGTGGCACAGTGGTTGTGGTGCTGGTTCGAACCCGGCCCGGACCAGCTAAACAACAATGACAACTGCAACCAAAGAATAGTCGGGCCGTTGTGGCAGGTGCCTGTAGTCCCAGCTACTTGGGAGGCTGAGGCAAGAGAATGGCTTAAGCCCAAGAGTTTGAGGTTGCTGTGAGCTGTGATGCCACAGCACTCTACCCAGGGCAACATAGCGAGACTCTGTAAAAAGACCTGTACTCTAAACTGCTGTACGATGCTGATTCTCTCTCCCTTCCCTCATTCTTGTCTATATCACCTTTGCCCGACTGTGACCCCAAAGATAAACTTCAGCATTCTGGCAAGCAGGGCAAGGACAGAGGTCTTTTTAAAAAGTGAGGTTTATTGAGGTATAATTTTCATGCAATACAATTTCCCTTTTTATGCTCAACAAGCTGTGGAAAATGCCTTTTGCCAGTTCATTGCCACTCGCTCTCCAGGCTGCTTTGCTGCTGCCAGACACAAGGCACCGTTAAGATGGCAGAACTGTGTGGATAGTTTAGGCGCATCCTTTGATTGTACTGCTTCTTGTTTGGGATGTAATAAACTAAGCTTTTTATTCGAAATCAGACATTTCAGATTTAATGACCTAAGAGTTAATAGATAAACAAATTGTGAGGCATCTGTACAATACGGATCAGCAATAATATGGAACCAACTATAGATACGTGCAACATCATGAATAAATCTCAAGAGCATCACACGAAGGAAGCTGGACACGAGAGGGAATGTACTTAAGATTTCCTTTATATGGCATTCTGAAAAAATGTAAACCCATAGGGTCAGAAATCAGACCGGGGTTGCCAGGAGCTAGGGGTGAGCGAAGCAAATTGATGGCAAAGGGGACTAAGACACCATTTGGGATCACAGAAATGTGTATGTTGACTGTGGCAGGGGTTACATTACTATATACTTTTGTCAAAAGTCATCAAAGTACACGTGTAAAAAGCATGAATTTTGGTACCTATAAACTATGCTTTAATAAACTTGACTAACAAACCCATTTTTGTCCTTTTTAAAGTGCAGTTCAATGAATTTTGACAAACATAGACTATCCTGTTGCCACTAGCACAATCAAAATATAGGATAGTCTCACTACCCAATACGTTCTCCCATGCTCCTTTACAGTTAGTCCCCTCCCTCCATGCTGAAACTTTGGCAAGCACTGATTTATTTTCTAGGCCCATAATTTTGCCTTTTGCAGAACTTCATATACATGGAATCAAACAATATATAGCCTTTTAGGTCTGACTTATTTAGCATAATGCCTTTGAGCCATCCATGTTATAGTCCATTCCTTTTTATTGCCAAGTAATATTCCAGTATTTGGATGTGTCACCATTTGTGTATCTGTTCACCAGATGATGGACATTTGTGTTGCTCGCAACTTTGAGCGATAATAAAGCGGCCATAGACATTTACATACAAGTCTTTGTGTGAACATATATTTTCCTTTCTCTTGGGAAAACACCTAGGAGTCGGGTTACTGGGTTGTATGGTAGGTGTATATCTAACTTGATACAAAACTCCCACTGGGGTTCACAATATTTTACCTCAAAACATAGCACTGTGGCATTTGAGAAAACAGCAGATAAGGATAAGACTTGGATGGATAAGATCACTCTTTTTAATTTTAGTGATTCTAAAGGTTACATTCACCTTCCTTTACCCTTTTCCTCTACAGCAGGTCATAAGACCTTGACATGAGAGGTGCAGTCCCTAGACCTGGAATGTCTTTATCTCTGAGCATTAAGGGACGCAGAAGGGAATCTGAACACACAGGCCTTACTAAGTTTCCCCAGTTCACTGCCATCATCTCATACCCTTTGGTCCTCCTATCCTATTTCTCTATGACTGTCTAGTCTTCATCAAATCTGCTATAAAACATACCCAGGTTTAACTGTTTCTTTGGGTCTTCATTTCCTGCCATGTAATGCTTGTATTACATAAACTTGGATGATTTTCTCTTGTTAATCTGGCTTATTACAGGGACCTCAGCCATGAGACTAGGATTGGTACAGAAAAAGATAGTTTTACTCTCCTACACTGACAAACTGTAGTGGTGGCTTGAACCATTATGAACTCTTACCAGCAATCTATAAAAAATATAGTTGCTCTGCTCCTTGCTAATACTTGGATAAGGTCACTTTTTTTTTTTTTTTGAGACAGAGTCTCACTTTGCCACCCTTGGTAGAGTGCTGTGATGTCACAGCTCACAGCAACCTCAAACTCTTGGGCTCAAGTGATTCTTTTGTCTTAGCCTCCCTAGTAGCTGGGACTATAGGCGCCTGCCACAATGCCTGGCTATTTTTAGAGATAGTGTTTTGCTCTTACTTAGGCTGGTCTCCAACTCCTAAACTCAAGCAATCCACTCACCTTGGCCTCCTAGAGGGCTGGGATTACATATGTGAGCCACAGGGCCTGGCCCTAAGGTCACTTTTTTAATTTTAGTGATTCCAATAGATGTGTATTTTATCTCATTGTAGTTTTACTTTTCATTTTGCTAATGGTGTATGAAGTATCTTTTTGTGTGCTTATTGGTTATCTGTATCTCTTTGGTGAAATGTCTATTCAAATTTTTTGCTCATTTTTAAAAGGAGCTTTATTGAAGTATAATTGACATACAGCTTGATGAGTTTGGACATATGTATGCATTCATGATACAGCCACCATAATCAAGGTAATAAACATGTCCATCACCTACAAAAGTTTCTTTGTATCTCCTGTTTCCTTTTTTTTTTTTTTTTTGAGACAGAGCCTCAAGCTGTCCCCCTGGGTAGAGTGCTGTGGCCTCACAGCTCACAGCAACCTCCAACTCCTGGGCTCA
>NW_003852619.1:510708-528240 GCF_000181295.1 Otolemur garnettii
GTGCTGGCCCCATATACTGAGGGTGGCAGGTTTGAACCCAGCCCCGGCCAAACTGCAACAAAAAATAGTCAGGCGTTGTGGTGGGCACCTGTAGTCCCAGCTACTCAGGAGGCTGAGGCAAGAGAATTGCCTAAGCCCAAGAGCTGGAGATTGCTGTGAGCTGTGATGTTACAGCACTCTACTGAGGATGATAAAGTGAGACTCTGTCTCTAAAAAAAAAAAAAAAAAAAAATTGTCTTGACTCTTTCACTACAGATGTCCTTTGATTTTCCATAGAAATTTTATAATTATCTTGTCAGTTTCTACAAAGAAGCAAAATATCATTTTTGTTGCAATTGTGTTGAATCTGGAGAACAATTTGGGAAGAATTGACACCTTAATCCTATTGAGTCCCTGCTCACGAACACAGTATGCCTTTCCATTTATATATGTCCTCTTTATTTCATCAATGTTTTGTGGTTTTCAGCATATACATCCTACACATATTTTGTAAGATTTATCCCTAAGTATTTCATTTTTATTATGCTATTACAAATGGTAATATTTGTTACATTTCAATGTCCAATTGATATGCAATTAATTTTTATATATTAACCTATGACTTTATTAAATTCACTTAATGGCTCTGGTAGCTTTTTGGAACACTCTTTGGGATTCTCTAGATAAATGATCATGACGTCTACAAATAAAAACAGGTTCATTTTTTCCTTTCCTTTTTTTTTTTTTTTGCCTGTCTTGTAACTTTATTATGATCCAAGACTGGGGAGAGGGATGGGGTGGGAGGCACTAGGTCACTCAAGAAACACAGGTCCTTACACAGCTTCAAGTTGGAAGAACTGGGGGAAGAAGAGTAAAGCTCTCTTCCTCCTTGCTAATGATGGCAACTTAGAAAGTCTGGCCCAATGTCAGCTGGAGGTCAGGTGGCACAGTTTCCATCAAGGGGCTAACTTTTGACGTACGTAGTAGCTACTTCCCAGTAATAGAGGAACTGCCTGGGAACTGCGCTATGGCAGGGTTCTTCCTCTCAGCAGGACACACAGCTGTGCAACCTCAGCAGGGCAAGGCCCGCTGACAGCCAGTCCGTGTCCATTCCCTTCACCAGTCCCTGCAAGCCTCTGAGCTGGGGGCAGTTCTGGTCAGTTTCTGCCAGTGGCTTGTGGTGGCATGCTCTGGGAGGGGCAGTAGACAGTGATCACTTGATGAGCTTCACAGAGCGACGGATCTTAACATCACAGAGGAAGATGTCCATAAGGTCACAGCCCACCTCCTGTGCAATCTGGGAGATCAGGTGGCCCTTTGGACCAATCAGGAGCCTCACATGAGATTCTTTGGGTACCAGGAGCTTCTGTTCAATCACCAGCTCCCCACTTGGTCTCTCTTCCCACAACACTGTCTTCTGCTGCACATTGTAGGGCACTTCCTGGGGCAGATCTTCTAGGATCTTCGTTCGGATGATGTTGGCACAGAGCTCTTCGGGTGTCTGGCTTGTGAGGACTCCACTGTGGAACTCCCAGGGCCCGGGCTTCGCCTGGGCCAGGAGGTAATTCTTTAGTATTTTCACATCCTCCTGGCTTAGGGCTGACAATATGAAGATTGCCTGGAAGTGTGGCCAGCCAGTTCTCTGAGGGCTTCCCACAGACTGTGTGTTTTGGCCCTTAGCTGTGGGGCTGGGACCATCTGTGCCAGGGTTTGAGCGGAAGGCTTGCTTTAGCTTTAGCTTTTTGCCATTGACTACTCCTTCAGTGAGGGCTGCTGTAAGCTCCAGAAGTGACTTTTTTCTTTAAGCAATCTACCTTAGCCATGATAAGGATGCTAGGGACCTGGGAGAACTGAGTCAAGCACTGGAGCCCCCGGGGGTTGAGCTGGTTCTGAGTCCACTTGTCTAAGATATCCACAAGAACAATAACGAGATCAGCAGATTCCATACTCTTCTGTACATCTTCCAACAAAGAGAGCTCTAGGTGGTGCCACTTCCAATTAACAGGATTGATAATGCCAGGAGTGTCCAACAGAATCACCTGTGCTTCCTTCTCTGTGATGACACCCAGAGCTTGACAGTGAGTGGTGTGCACCTTCTTGGGGACAGGAAATACCTTTTGGCCCAGTAGTCAATTGGAGAGAATTGACTTCCTTGCATTCGGAGCTCTCAGGAGGACCACTCGTAGCACCCGGGGATTCTCAGGCATGTCAGGGTGATGAACCAAGAGGAATTCCTGCTCATCTCCATTGACAGTATGATATTGAGGGGAGTGGGCTTACCCATTCTCCTGCGACATGGGGAGCCAGCTGCAAGACCCTTAACAGCGATCAAACAAGCCCAACCCCGCGCCTCCCAGGGGTAGCCATTATAGCCGCAATGCCATTTCTTCCTTTTCAGCATTTATGCCGTCTATTTCTTTTTTCTTGCTTAATTGTCCTGGATAGACCCTTTAGTATAATATTGAATAGAAGTGGCAAGAGCATGTCTTTTTCTTCTACATTTAGAGAGATTTATGTTAACCAGCTGGATGAAAGTATTTCAAATTGTATACAGAAACAGTACACTGTACCCCATGATAGTATTAATGTACACTGCTTTGATTTAATACAAAAATATAAAAAAATAAACTAGGTAGGGTTTCCGTATGAAAAAAAAAAAAGATATGGCAAGAGCAGACATCCTTATCTTGCTCCTGTTCTTAGGGGGAAAGCTTTCAGTCCTTCACCATTAAGTACGGTGTTAGCTATGGGGTTTTCATAGATGCCTTTATCAGAGAATATTTTTCTCTATTCCTAGTTTCCTGAGAAGCTTCTTTAAAATCATAAATGGATCTGCATTTTGTCAAATGCTTTTTCTGCATCTATTGAGATAATTATATGGTTTTTGCTTTTCAGTCTATTCTGTTAAGTTGCACTGAGTGATTTTAGAATTTGAACTGGTCTTGCCTTCCTTGGGTAAACCCTACTTGATCATGAGGTATTATCTTTTCTTATGAATTGGTGGATTTCATTTGCTAATATTTTAAAGGAAATTTTTTTGTCTAATTTTTTTTTTTGAGAAAGAGCCTCAAGCTGTCTGCCTGGGTAGAGTGCCATGGCATCACAGCTCACAGCAATCTCCAACTCCTGGGCTCAAGTGAGTCTCCTGCCTCCGCCTCCCAAGTAGCTGGGACCACAGGCGCCTGCCACAACACCTGGCTATTTTTTTTGGTTGCAGCTATCATTGTTGTTTGGCGGGCCCGGGCTGGATTTGAACCTGCCACCTTGGGTGTACGTGGCTGGTGCCTTTGCCACTTGAGCCACAGGCGCCGAGCCTTTTTTGTCTATGTTAATGAAGGATATTAGTCTGTAGTTTTATTATAATGTCTTTGTCCGGTTTGGTACTGAGTGGGTTACGGAGTTATTTTTCAAGTAGTGGGCTGAATTTAGGGCTGGTTTGAGGCAACAATGCTAAAAGGCCAAGTTTCTCTTAAGGGCTTTCCTTTGCTTTGCTTTACCCTGCTGAGCTACGCTACCAACTGACCTTTCTTCATGCAACTGCAGATGGCGCTGGACCCTCAAATCGTCCCCCTACTGCTCAGAGCTCTGGACTTTTCTAACTTCCTTCTTTGCTCTCCTTCCAAACTGACAACATAATGTGCAAAGTGGCAGAGATCTGCTTCCTGTATGTGATAGCTAATCAGACATGCTGAAATTCAGGGACCCGAGAGACTTGCAATCACATCTTTGTCTATGCTTAGGGTCGACTTGAATGAGCTCCAGGGTGCCAATATACACTGTCACCAGGGGCCAAGAAATGCTGAGGGGATTGCATCCAGCTTGTGAATGGTAACACTTTCAAATCATCACCTGTACTTAGCAAAGATTTGAGAGTTCTCTGTAGTACCCTGAGTATTTAACAAGCATTCTGATGCTGAGTAATGATTACAGCTGTACATAAAATAGAAAGATTAGAGTCTCAGTTGCCTGCTTAATATGTAAATGTATCCAGTTATGTGTGAGTGCTTTTAATGAAGTAACTTGCACTTCTGCCTCCTACATTGAGAGTGATTGATGAAAAAAAGTACTCTACAACCCCATTAGAATCTAGCAGCCAGCAGGCCCTTTGGAGGGGCTCTGTAGTTGCTAGGAGGCAGTGGTTCAGGGCTTTACCTTGGCTTTATGATTGGTTTCCCCTTCTCTAGGCGTTAGGAAGCAGACTTCCTTATCCCCATCTGAGCTCAGCGAGTTGTTGAAGACAGATTGTGAAATAGCTGTCCTCGTTTACCTTAGAGTGGTTCTCATTCCAACATGTAGGGATGTGTGGACAATAAACATAGCACTGTGCTAAGTGCTTTGCTTATATTATTTCTTTCAATTATCACACCAATCTTGGAAGACAGAAATCAATACACCTCCACTTTGCAGATAGACAAACTGAGGCTCAGAGAAGGTAAGTCCCTTGCTTCACATCACCCTATCGGTTAGTGTCTAGGCTGGGTTTCAAATGCACATCTCTATGGATGTTGACCCCAGGCTCTTATCATAACACCTCAGTGTCTCTCTCATTGCCCAAGATGGTGACATCTGTCTGCAAGAATTATATCACTAACCTGTAACCGGATGAGCTTGGAAAGATGAGGAGTGTTCTGTATGTCTGTGATGAAGACCTATATTCAGTCAGTGGCTAGGACTGGGCACTTCCTTCTGTACCCTACCACACACACTACTCTTGGCCTTCCACAAGAAGAGCAGATGATTTCAACTGCACCCCCTCTGAAGTCTGGCTCAGGAAGAATGTACGACTCCTACCTGGTATTTCTGTAACACTGAGGGGCTTCTCTCCATCTGCAGGGGCCTCACATTGGCTAGTGAATATTTCTCTACTGGGTGTCTCTAATCCGAAAAAAAATTATATGTACCAGGCACTTCTCTAATTACTTTGTATATGTAGTATATATGCATGTATGTGTGTGTGTGTGTGTGTGTGTATATATATATATATATATAATCACAACAGTCTTGTGAGAACCCTTATAATTTCCATTTCACAGATGAATAAACTGAGGCACAGAGAGGTTAAATAATTTGCCAGAGGCAGAGTTGGGCTTTGAACCCAGAAAACGTAGGAACCCTAGACCTGTGCTGGTTTGTAAGGTAGCCACTATTCCTCCCTGGCTATTTATATTTAAATCTAAAGAAATGAAAACGGATGAAATGAAAAATTCAGTTTCTCAATCATGGTATTGAGCATATTTTAAGTGCTCAACAGCCACATATGGCTAGAGGATACTTTACGGGCTGGTGGTTGTATAGAACACCCTCATCATCACGGAAAGTTCTACTGTGCAGCTAGATTCTGTGTTTCTAATTTACATGGTGTGGCCATTTCAGAAGAGAATCTGAGCACATCTCTCTACATTCTTGGGTTAGTTTCCACTTATCTTTCTTTTCAATCTTCCATCCCTTTCCTTTGTCTCTTTTTCTTTTTTTTAAATTGATGGACAGGATACAATTTTTAGCCAACTTTAAAAGCCAGGCTTTAAACTCTGATCTATGTCTTATCTTTAAGCCCCCCAGTACCAACATGTTGACCTCAGGCTCCTATTCATGTTTGCAGGGCATCTACTGTTGGCTATGAATGCTTATCTGTTTTGGCAGATATCACAAAAATGTTGCATTGACCTTTATTGCTTTCTTTAGTGTTTGTGTATTTAATGTGTGGCCCAAGACAACTCCTAGCAGCCATGGGCTGTGGTTGGACTCCCTGGTAGAGTTTAAGGAGCTACAGCTGCTACTCAGGATTTTGTGTTGGGTCTGCAGGTCCTTTCTGGAAGCTCTAAGTCTTGGGGGGTGGAGAAAGATGCCAGTCTTCCTCCAGACTTTGGCCCTTATCAAATCAGTCTGATGAATTGCCTACAAGGGCACAAAAATAAAGGAATTTCCAAATACGTGTCATAGAAATCTGCAGCAGTTGTCCTCTGGTATATTAATTTATAGACATTGCCATAAAACTCCCCAGGGTTGTGGCAAGAATGCAAGTTATTGACAAAGATTGCACACAGAGACTTGTGTGGGTTTTTGGTGGTCTAACAAAGTGGGGCCTTCTTTACCAGCAGGTGGCTATCTATGGGGTGGGGTGTTAGGGAAATTAACAAGGTTCTATCTCCTCCACCCCCAAAATAAATCTCCCTCTGGGCCTTCCAGGAAGTGTGTGAGGCCTCCCCCCTTCAGAGGAAGGGCTCGCTGTTTACTTGTTGGCCAACTTATCACTTCAGGGGGACACAGTATTGCTCATTCTCCCCGCTGGGGCTCTGAGTGAGACAAGGGCAAGGTGAGGACATTTTAGATGGGTGGGGAGTCCTTTGCTGCAAAGTTGCAGATGTACCTGATGCACTTCATTTAGTCTGTCTTCAGCCTTTGGCTGTGTCTGCAGGTTCAAATTCAGGAAGGAAGCTTTGCAAAGACTCTGTATCGGCTCGATGCCTCCTAAATAGATGTTTCTCAGGGTATGCCAGGAGCAGGATTTCAAGAATGATAATAACAAGCTTTCAAAAAGAGAAGAGGAGGCTACCAGTGGTTATTCGTAGTTAGGTCTCGGCATCTGTGGTTGACGAAGCAGGTGCTTTGCTTCCATATTGACAGGAGGTGGGGGAGAGTGGTGGCAGAGGCTATTTGTTCCACCAGGCATCTAGAACCTGGGAAGAGGTGACTTGGCCAGACCTTGTCTGACTTAGTGCTGGCCTCTCTTCTTGTTCTTATTCCTCAAAGCAACCTGTTGCCCTCATGTATGTATGTTGTTACAAAACCTTTTCACTATGCAGCATCACAGGACCCATCACAATGTTACAATAATAACAACCCCTTCAGCCAAATGGCTGGCAGCAATTTCCAGAGCATTTTCAAATCTTCAATCTCATTTCACTCTCACTCTTCCTACTCTTCTATGAGGTAGGAAGGACAGCAATGTTATCTCCATTTTAATGGTGAAGAGATGAAGGCTGAGAGGGCCCTCAGGGTTTTTCTGCAAGGTAGGGTTTGAGTGGGCAACTGACTGGAATCCCAGATACCTACCCTTCTGCTCCCCAAAGCTTCTAGTAGCTCATCCTGCTATCTCCCTTTTTGGGCCTTTAGGAGGAACTAGACAAATTTGGTTGCCCAGAAAGGGAGATATCACAGCTAGGACAAGGAGCTCCTTCTTAGGGTTGAGTTGGTTATAGAGTTTGACCATATTTAAAGCTTCTCTGGGCTCTTTTCTGCCTCACTTTTTTTCTTCAGACTTCCTCCTTCTGAGCCCACTTTCTCTCTTTTCTCTGGAGTCAGGAAGAACCTCCAGGTGGTTTTTTTTTTTTTTTTGCCACTGCACTGGTATAGATAGTGTAGACCAAGGAATCCAGTAACATTCTGTACTGTCCTCTCTTCTAACTTCTTGTACTAGATGTCCACCACGCCTTGCTAGTTGATGATGCTCATGGGGATGGAGCCATCCTTTCAGGGACCCTGGAGTGCCTGAAACAGCAGGTTAACAAGAGTGCACTTTATTGTGTGCGCAGACGTAGCCATGTAAGGGTCAGTGTGCTAGGAGTTAGGAGGAAACCCAGGGAACAAGGTGAGCTCTGGGATGTGGTTGCAGAAGGACAAGTAGGAAACAGGAGGAGCTTGGCAGGGCTAAACAAGGGGAAGGAAGTAGCTAAGAGATGTGATCCAATGAAATATTTTTTGTCAATTTATTGATATAGCTGGCTTCTCACCTTCCAGCAAATGGTTTCAATACACTGGTCACTGATAGAGTCAAATGGAAGGACCCGCCCAAATAGAACCAGCCTGCCTACATAGAAGTGACCTGCCCAGGAAGAAATGAGTACATGAATGTCTCACACAGGAAAAAATGAATGTACCAATCCCTACCCCTCTGACCCTTTAAATTCCCATCCACCTTAACCCACGTGTTGACTTCCTTCTCGAACTCAGCTCACCCGCACCCAGGGGGAAATAAAGGCTGCATTGCCTACACAGAACCTGGACTCGGATTTCCTTTTGTTTCACATTTGAGAATAATCTTTCTTTTTTTTTTTAAATTTCTTATAGCATAACTGTGTACATTAATGCAATCATGGGGTACAGTGTGCTGTTTTCATATACATTTTGAAATACTCTCATCAAATTGGTTAACATAACCTTCACGTCATTTTCTTAGTTATTGAGTTAAAATGTTCATACTCTGCTTTTAGAAAGATTCACTTGTACCCTTGTAAGATAAACCATAGCCATAAACAGCATTCTAAAATTCCCATAATACAAACAAGTATTCACTGAGCATTTACTCTAGGTCTTTATGCTAAGAACTAGGGAATAAAACTAAGCCCCTTTGCCCTCAACACTTACAGAAAAGCAGGGAAGAAGACAAAAAGACAAATACAACACAATTGGGAATTGTGACTGAGAGGTCAAAGGTTGAAAATGATCTTTCATTCTTTCTAGTTCTTAGCATAAAGACCTAGAGTAAATGCTCAGTGAATACTTGTTTGTATGATGGGAATTTTAGAATGCAGTTCATGGAAACTGACAACAAATATCCAACAAAGACCACCAGTCCTTAGCAGAGTCTTTCCTTTATATATTGGTCACCTGGATGGAGCCAACTGGGGTCCTGTTTAGGCTGACACAGGACTTGACTAATGAGAAAATACTTGGCTAAATGGAGCCCTGGTGTCTGGCAGAGGTAATTTCTCCCTAAGGGTCTGTTAGAGAAAAGTTATTCTGACACTTATTAAAATGGTAAAGAAGACTTTATTCAAGGCTGTTACAATAGCGGACAGAGACTGAACTCAACTCCAAATACAACAAGGACAAGCGGGGATTTATAGCCAACAAACAGAGAGAGGGAGTCAGTGGATGGAAAATTACTAGGAGGAGTTTGATTAGACATCAAAAGTAAGGGGATTCTTGCTAATGGCAGGCCTAGGATTTAGACATCAAGGGTAGGAGATGAGAAATTTGGTCAAATGACAAGAATGATTAGATATGCAGAGTGGGGGCATTTTTATTAAACCAACCAAGGATTCTTTGGTAAAAATAGGCTAAGGACAGGGCCGAGGATAAGGCCTAGTATGACTAAGGGCTAGAGGAAGCCTGGCTAAACTTTGATCAGGAAGGGAGTCTTCGTCAGGCCTAGCCTGCTGGCACATTAGTTTTGCTCATTATGGCTGGCATTTGCCACGCTGCTGAGACCTCCATTTACCTGTTCACAGGCAGGCATACTCGGTGGGAAACTGAAGCGGATAGCAATGTCTGCTCAATGGAGCCACCTCTTAGAATCACCTGGGAAACAGGTGGGAAAATACACCTGTGCCGAATCCTGTACCTACTCAATCCAAGTGAATGGGGAGTGGGATGAAGCATCTATTTGTTTAACAAACTTTCCTGGTGATTCTCATTGTCAGCCAGGTCTGGGAACCTACACTGGGGCAAGTGGAATGGAGATTTACTAAGAGGACAATAGACGGGGAGAAGCAGGGAGCCTGGTGTTTGCTTTGGTCCTTTCCCCCCACAGACAAGGGTTCATTCCACCCTTAGAGGGGCTCATTATTCGTCTGCTCATCAAAGTGGCAAAGTAAGTGAATATCGTCTGTGTCATCTGTTACGTTTACTTCTCAGGCCTTTTTTTTTAAATCCCTTTGGGGCCTTTGTTGCCCCTCAGACATCTAGTACCCTCATCTTCTCTCTACTATCTTCTAAATTAAAACTTGCTGTCTTGAAAGAGGATACTTATTGCTCACTAAAGTTTGCAGTGTTGATAAATAAGACCAGCATTTTAATAAATGACAAATTCAGAAAATAAAAGAAGAATCAGGGCCTGTGGTCCCAGGGGCTGCATGCTGATTTTGTGAGGACGGTTTTTTTTGCTTATCTGTGGTGTCAGATATCAGAAAAAGTACACATGGACTTTTTTTGCTAATCAGCTTCCCTTAGTGTTTGTGTATTTAATGTGCGGCCCAAGACAACTCTTCTTTCAATGTGTGGCAGAGGGAAAAACAAGGTTGGACACCCCTGGACTAGACACTCCAAAGTAGGAAATTCAGTATCTGAAAGGGGGCAGGGAGGTTTTGTGTGTGGTGGTCCGTCTAAATGTAGGGGGCAGGGGAGGACTCTCTAGTATCCTACAAATGGCACAGACAGACATACAGAGCTGCTTCCTTTGCTGTGCTTAGCCTCAGTTCATGTACTTTGGTTATGCCCCAGATTACTAGGACTTTCTGGGCGATATTAGGCAGAGTACTATCTCTTTCCTAAAAGGACAGAAAAATGAAAGGCTTAAAGCTAAACCCTGACTCCCAGGTACGATGCAACCCACACTGAAATAGCACTATGTCCTCAAAACTTTGTCTCATCGGTTCATTATCAGGCGAGGTCAGGACATTATTTCTGGCAGCTTCTGAAAGCCACAGCTTGTTAGAAAAAAAAACTCTTCTTCCTGAGGGTTTCATACAGCTTGCTCTCGTTCTTTCTCAGGAGTGCGCTAGCTTGCTCCATCACTCTTTCTTTTCTTGGGCCTCCTTTTACAATGCTAATTAAATTTGCTTGATCTCCGCTGCCCCCTCCCCCCGCTAATTTTGGAGATCAAGAAAGAGAGCTTGATGCTTACAAAAGATGTGCTTGTCTTTCCACCTGAGCTACCTTTGTATTTCATTCCCTCTTATTACAGGAAATTGTGTCGGGGCCCTAAACACTAACATACATAACATTGATTGTATTCTGCATAACAAATTGGATTAGGATAATTAGCACACAGATGTTAAAAATCCCCCGAATGCAAATCAATGCAATTAGTCATGACTTAATATGCTATAATTCACACATTGGAATGTCTTATTGTGATTATACTATTTTAGAACTAAATGCTTTAACCAAAAAAAAAAAAAAAAAAAAGAAAAGAAAAGAATTCTTTTGCTCTGGTGCTGCACGTGCTCTGAACAAGAAATTGTTTTATGCTAATCTGGAAATTCACTACTCAGAATTATTATTAACTAATCAGATCCTTCAATTTCTCTTGCCCCCTTTTAAAAACGAGAAAGCCGCTTCTTTGGCAAGACAATTTCATGCACAATTCAACTTGAATGCCACCATTATGAACAAAGGAATTTGCACACGGATGCTTTTGACAAACATGGCTTTAGAAAACTGAGCCTTGGGTGGTGGGGGCAGCTCCTCATCTTCCCAGCACACTGATGATGGCTGGGACACTGAAACAAAGCAGACAGAGTGCAAGCAATTGGAATGGCTCCAAGTTAGCCGGCAAAGAGTGGACCAGTCACAAGCACAGTAGGTTCAGAGCTGTCACAAAGGGTTGTGCAGCTTTGTGCCCAGCTGAGGGGGTGAGTGGGGGTTAAACTCTAGCCCTGGATTCATGCTCCGAGCTGTGCAACAGGAACGGTGCTATATCTGACCCAAGGAAAGGCTGCCTTTTCCTAATTCACACAGAAGTGCCTATGGGTATAAGGCAGGAGTTTGGTCACAGAGAAAAAATAATACAACTAGCATTTGTAGAAACTATAGCAGCTGGGACCCCTTGACTCTGAACTGTGAATTCAAATCCAATTCCTAAATGCTTTTTTTGTTTGGAATAACTCATAGTGCTCTGTGCTTGCTTGGAATTACTTAGAGCTTAAGGTGCTGCTAGAACCTGTCATCTAGATCTTTGTGCTTGTTCTGTATGTGAATTATGTCAGAACTTTGCACATCCAGCTGATTTGGGGCAGGCATCCTGGAGGGTTAGGCTTGTTCCATCATGATCCTCTGTGGAATCCCGCCCCTGCCACCTGCTAGGTTTAGCAAATAAAACTACAAATGTTTAGTTAAATTTGAATTTCAGATATATAATAAGTGCTTTATAACATAAGTATGCCCTATGCAATAATTTGGACATACGTTTACTAAAAAAATATGCCATTTATAGGAAATTCAAATTTGAATGTTCCGTGGTTTATCTGGCAACCCCACCCCTACTCTGGCACAAAGCACAGAGCTCGATGATTAAAATAGATCTAGGCCAGTGGTTCTCACACTTGAGTTTTTGAGACAGAGTCTCACTTTGTTGCTCTAGGTAGAGTGCCATAACGTCCATAGCTCACAGCAACTCTTGGGCACAAGTGATCCTCTTGCTTCAGCCTTTGCCATACCTGGGACTGCAGGAGCCTGCCACAACACTCGACTAGTTTTAGAGATGGTGTCTTGCTCTTGCTAAGGCTGGTCTTGAACTCCTGAGCTCAAGCAATCCACCCACGTCAGCCTCTCAGAGTGCTAGGATTACGGGCATGAGTCACCGCTGCCGGCCCCACAATTGAGTTTCTGATTCAGCAAGTCTGGGATGGTGCCTGAAAAATCTGCATTTTTAACAAGTTCCCAGGTGCTGCTGCTGCTGGTTTGGGGACCACAGTCTGGGAACCATTGCTCTAGTAGAAGCTCAATACACAGATCCAATGGGAATGAGGCTCTTGTTGGTAAGCTGATAATAAACAGAAAGCTTCACAGACCTCTTGTAGGGTTTGTGGGCTTCCTGGCAGTGCTTCCTCAAGGTGCACATTTGTTCAGCTCTGCTGATCTCATCTCCCTCCCTGCACAATCCCTCTCGATTGCATTCACTTGGCAATAAGCAAAGTTGTGGTTTGCAGTTGTTGCTTCCAGTATTGTTTTCACCTCCATCAACTTGAACTCTTCTACCTCTCTGCCTCTTTAGGTGCTGGCGTCTTTCCGTTCTCTAGCCCAGGATGGCAAATCTACACGCTGTGGGTGCCACTGAGCTCTTATTTATTTGTTTCCTACGTGGGGAAGAAATCTTTTGGAGACTGCCAGCAACTTTTAATGAGGACATTGATCTTCTTGGAGGTTTTCTTCTTTGTTCTGGGCAAGTCACCAGAATGAGTCTTTATGGAGACTGAGATTGAGAGCCTGACTCTCTACTTGAGGTCTAAAGTTATTGTAACAAGTTGGGATGAAATAGCATGGTCTCAGCTAAAATCCGGGGGTGGGGAAAGGGCAACAAAACTTCTGAGATAGGAGACAGGACCAGATGGCTGGCCCCTACACTGGGAGTCCTGAGGTGCACAGAGGATTGGGGGATATTTCTGCCAAGTCTCTGAATCTACCTCAGCCAAGTCTCTGAATCTACCTCAACCCAGCCTGACTAGTGGTCAGGTGTAAGTCACAAGCAAGGATCCACGCGTATGAGAGAATTGGCGGACCCCAGGCCTACTTTATCTTAAAATATTTGTCTGGGGCGACCATGCCTCAGTGTTCCCCTGGGTGATGACCTAGTAGAGAGTTTGGCAATTAGGCAAGAGCATAGGGTTCCAGTTAGGCCCAGAAACTAGATTTTGTTAGAGATACATGGACTCATGATAACCTAATCCAAATCCTGAGGGACAGACATATAAAGCCAGAATTCTAATTTACTTATTTTGAGGGGTACAGATAACTATTAATCAGACTAGATTTGACATGTCAGCTGATAAGGCCAGCTCTGAAAGGGAAGCTAAATGATAGCAGAAGCTTGTTTAGGGAGCAAGGAATGAGAACTAGGGGGAGCTCCTTGGATTATCTTTTATTTATTTATTTTTTTTTGAGACAGAGTCTCACTTTATCACCCTGGGTAGAGTCTCGTGGTGTCACAGCTCATAGCGACCTCACCCTCTTGGGTTTAATTGATTCTCTTGCCTCAGCCTCCCAAGTAGCTAGGACTACAGGAACCTGCCACAATGCTCCGTTATTTTTTAGAGATGGGGTCTTGCTCAGGCTGGTCTCAAACTCCTGGGCTCAGGCAATCTGCCCACCTCAGCCTCCCATGTGCTGGGATTACAGGTGTGAGCCACTGTGCCCGGCTGCTTTCGGTTATCTTAATGGCATCTGCCATTCACCTGTGACAGCCTCCCCCCCCCCCATAGATCAGACTGCAGGGACTAAATATTCATATTTCTACAAGAGAATGAGCTCTCCTGGACCAAATAACACACTGAGTTTCTTTTTTGAATCACTTTCTAGATCTCCACAGTTCTCTCTCCTTGGTTAACACATCTTTCTTCAGCCCCAATTTACTGTGCAATGAGTTATTAGCAGCATTACCTCAAACCAGTGTTCTGAGGAAGGAACAGTGTTCTGCAGCATGACAATTGATGTTCTTCAGTTAAAAATGTTTTTTTCCAGGGGTGACATTGAGTTAAATATCCTGTGGGTTCTTTCCCACAGGATTTCTGAGAGTCTTTACTGAACCAATGTACACCGTGAACTTCCAAAAGAACGCTAGAGTCTGCAAATTTATTTGAGCACTTAGTTGTATTTTTTAAAAGTTATGCTAAGCAAAATAAGCCATGCACGGAAGGACAACGACGACATGATTTCACTTATAAGTCAAACTTATAGAAGCAGAAAATAGAATGGTGGCTCCTACAGTCTCGGGGGAGGGGGTAGGTAAGAATGAGCGAAATTGGTCGATAGGTACAAAATTTTAGTTAGATAGAACACATTTTTAGGATCTACCAAGATCTATTGCACAATCTGGTGACCATAGTCAATAATAATGTATCATATATTTCAAAATTACTAAAAGAATGGATTTTTATTTATTTTATTTTATTAAATCATAGCTGTGTACATTAATACTATCATGGGGTACAGTGTTGTTTCTATATACAGTTTGGAATACTTTCATCAAACTGTAGCCTTCATGTCATTTTCTTAGTTATTGTGTTAAGACATTTATATTCTACATTTAGAAAGACTCACATGTACCCCCATAGGATAAACCATAGACGTGATTCCATCAATCGCCCTCCCTCCACCCATCCTCTCCTCTTCCCTCCCCTCCCTCTCCTCTTTCCCCATATTCTTGGGCTAAAATTGGGTTATAGCTTTCCTATGAAAGCTATGAATTAGTTTCATAATAGGGTTGAGTACATTGGATATTTTTTCTTTCATTCTTGAGATACTTTGCTAAGAAGAATATTCTCCAGCTCCATCCATGTAAACATGAAGGAGGTAAAGGCTCCATCTTTCTTTATGGCTGCATAGTATTCCATGGTGTACATATGCCACAATTTTTTGATCCATTCATGGATTGATGGGCACTTGGGTTCTTCCATGACCTAGCAATTATGAATTGGGCTGCAATGAACATTCTGGTACAAATATCTTTAAAGAACAGATTTTGAATGTTCTCATTGCAAAAAAAAAAAAAAAAAAACAGTATGTGAGGTGATGGACATGTTGATTAGTTTTATATAAGAATTTCACAAAGCATGCATGTATCAAAACATCTTATTGTATCCCATAAAAATATACAATTACCTATCAATTAAAAGTACAAATTTACCAATTATGACGGGAGATTCTGCACTTGTAGCTCAGCAGCTAGGGTGCCAGCCACATACACCAGAGCTGGTGGGTTCAAACTCCCCCCAGGTCTGCTAAACAACACTGACAGCTACAGCAAATAAATAGCCAGGTGTTGTAGTGGGTGCCTGTAGTCCCAGCTATTTGGGAGGCTGAGGCAAGAGAATCGCTTAAGCCCAAGAGTTTGAGGTAGCTGTGAGCTGTACTGCCACAGCACTCTACTGAGGGTGACATAGTGAGAGTCTGTCTCAAAAAAAAAAAATTATGAGGGAGAATGTATTGCTTTCCTATGACTGCTGTAACAAGTTAGCACAAAGATCATGGCTTCAAGTAACACATTCATTATTTTACAGTTTCATAGTTCAGAAGTGCTGAATCAAGGTGTCAGCAGGACTGTGTTCCTTCTGGAGGTTCTGGAGAGGACTCTCTTTTTTTTTTTTGAGAAGAGCCTCAAGCTGTCCCCGTGGGTAGAGTGCCATGGCATCACAGCTCAGAGCAACCTCCAACTCCTAGGCTCAAGCGAGTCTCCTGCCTCAGCCTCCCAAGTGGCTGGGACCACAGGCGCCCGCCACAACGCCCGGCTATTTTTTGGTTGCAGCTGTCATTGTTGTTTGGCGGGTCCGGGCTGGGGATTCGAACCCGCCATCTTAGGTGTATGTGGCTGGCGCCTTAGCCGGTTGAGCTATAGGCACCGAGCCTGGAGGGGACTCTCTTCCCTTGCTCTTTATAGTTTTCAGAGACTATCAACATCCTTGGCTTGTGGCTCCACCCTTCATTTTCAAAGCTAGCAAAGTATCTTCAAATCTCTCTTCTTTCTGTCTCCCTCCCTTCCTCCCTCTGCCCTTCTGCTCTGTCATCACATCTCCTTCAGACTCTGACACTCTTGCTTCCTTCTTATAAGGAATTGTCATTACATTGGACTTACCCAGATAATCCAAGGTAATCTTCCCACCTCAAGATCATTAACTTAATCTTATCTACCAAGTCATTTTTGCCACATAGGGTAACATGTTTATCTGCCTCAGGAATTAGGATGTGGACCTCTTTGGGTTCGGTTGTTATTTGACCTACCACAGGGAGCAATGGGCTGTGGTATTAAACATGCAAATACAGTCATACTATTCTGAGATTATATTGGAGTTAAACTTGATCAGATTTGGGGAGTTCTTGACATTTCGCACCTACCCACTTTGAGGTTACAACGGGCTCCTACAGAGCTGACAAAATTCTCAGAGGGTATTTATTACCTACAAGATCTAATGCTCTCTACTGGTGAGGCAATAGCAAAAGCTCCTGGATGCAGGAGGAAGGGCTTATGTACTAAAGAAGGGGATTTTTCCCCAAGGCTTCTTCTCAGAAACTTACCATTCTCAAAGAGACCAAAGTCATGAAGAATTCCATGCTAGTAGGTTAAAGTTGCTTGTTTAATCGAAAATAGAGATAACCTATCGTTTGAAATGGAAATCAGGGCTCCAGAATGTCTTAAATGAGAGCGTTGCCATTCTGGGAAACCCCCTCTTGACATGTAAGCATGAAAGTAAGGTGACCTTTTCGTGCTATTGATGTATTTGTGACAGGTGCTATGCTGTGTTTCAAGAAATTGACACCCAAAGTTCTTGGCTTTTCTGCAGAGAAAACATGATCCCTTCCTTCTTTCTCTAAGAAGATTTCACTGTATTTCGTGATGATGATTATAACTCTTGACTTTGATCTAGTCCCTGCTAGGTATGGAATCCTCAAGACTGACTATGTCCCCAGAAACCAAACTGAAGACCAGATGGATGTTATTGAGATTCCTTTAAATACTGATTTGACTAAGAACAGTAATTTCAGCTTAAGCACCTGGATATGACAAAGATTCCCTTGCAGAGGACAAGAATTATAATTCAGATTGCTAAGAAATAGTTCCTCATGTGTCTTTGGATTAGTTTGGGAAAATACATATGAGAAGTTCCCAATCATCTCTTTTTTTTTTTATTGAATGGTAACTATGTACATTAATGCACTTCTGGGGGGGGGGTTTCACACACAATCTGAAACACTTCCATCAAACTGGTTAACATAGCCTTCATGTCATTTTCTTAGTTATTATTTTAAAATGTTCACATTCTGCTCTTAGAAAGATTCATTTGTACCCTTGTAAGATAAACCTCAGAAGTGATCCCTCCAATCCCCCTCCCTCCACCCATT
>NW_003852619.1:529893-538509 GCF_000181295.1 Otolemur garnettii
TATTCCTTGATCACTTCTAGGAGTTTTGTAGTAGAATCCCTGGTGTTTTCCAGATATACTATCATATCATCTGCGAAAAGTGAAAGTTTAATGTCTTCTGACCCTATATGGATGCCTGTAATCGCCTTTTCTTCCCTAATTGCGATGGCTAAAACTTCCATTACGATGTTAAAAAGCAGTGGAGACAGTGGGCACCCTTGCCTAGTTCCTGATCTGAGTGGAAATGATTTCAGTTTAACTCCATTCAATACAATATTGGCTGTGGGTTTGCTGTAGATGGCCTCTATCAGTTTAAGAAATGTCCCTTCTATACCAATGCTCTTAAGTGTTCTGATCATAAAGGGATGCTGGATGTTATCAAAAGCTTTTTCTGCATCAATTGAGAGAATCATGAGTCATCTCTTTCTTACCAAATTCAATAACCTTTTCTTTCACTGCCATGTTTTTCTCATTTTCACTGAGACTGACTACCCTAACTTCCTAAATTTTTCTTTCTCATTTTGGCTTCAGTGAGCCCACCTTATTCTAGTTTTCCTTCTCTGTGTATCCCTCTGACCACACCTGATTTATTTCTTGGTTCCTTTTCTCTCTTCTTCATTATAACTACAGATTCTTCTATAGACAGGTTTTGAAAATTTCCTTCTTTCTTTATGTATACCTTCATCCACTCATCCATTACACATTTTAAAAAATGTTTATGTTTGGAGACTTGCATTGTGTTCTGGGGATACAGAAATGTGTTAGACACAATCTTTGTCTATTGGGAACTCAAACATTGGGGAAGGAGACAGGCAGGAAATCAACATTCTATAATATTTAGTATAAAATATATATGACATGATTTATGGAACCTCACGACCGGGCATCTATATGTGTTTCCAATTGCCATGTTTTCTTTTTTTTTTCTTTCTTTTCTTTTTTTTTTTTTTTTTTTTGAGACAGAGCCTCAAGTTGTCCCCCTGGGTAGAGTGTTATGGCTTCACTGCTCACAGCAACCTCCAACTCCTGGGCTCAAGCGAGTCTCCTGCCTCAGTCTCCTAAGTAGCTGGGACTACAGGCGCCCGCCACACGCCCGGCTATTTTTTGGGTGCAGCCATTATTGTTGTTTGGTGGGTCTGGGCTGGATTCTAACCCGCCACCTTAGGTGTATGTGGCTGGCGCCTTAGCCACTTGAGCCACAGGTGCCGAGCCAATTGCCATGTTTTCATCTGTAACAGAAAACTCAGAGTGACTTGAGCAATGAAAATAAACACTATGTATTTTTCTTTCTTTTTTGATACAGAGTCTCACCTTGTTGCCCCTGGTAGAGTGCTATGGTGTCATTGCTCACAGCAACCTCAGACTCCTGGGCTCAAGAGATTTTCTTGCCTTAGCCTCCTGAGTAGCTGGGACTACAATCACTCTAACTCAGGCTGGTCTCCAACTCATGAGCTCAGGTAATCCACCCACTTCTGCCTCTCAGAGGCTGGGATTATAGGCGTGAGCCACCGTGCCTGGCCAATACTATTTCTTCTTCTTTTTTTCTTTTTTTTTGTAGAGACAGAGTCAGTGCTGTGGTGTCACACAGCTCACAGCAACCTCCAACTCCTGGGCTTAGGCAATTCTCTTGCCTCAGCCTCCTACCACAATGCCTGCCCAGCTATTTTTTTTTTTATTAAATCATAGATGTGTACATTAATACAGTCATGGGGTACAGTGTGCCATTTTTATATATAATTTGAAATATTTTCATCAAACTGGTAAACATAGCCTTCATGTTATTTTCTTAGTTATTGTGTTAAGACATTTATATTCTACATTTAGAAAGATTCACATGTACCCTTATAATATGAACCATAGGCGTGATCCCACCAATCACCCTCCTTCTACCCATCCTCCTTCTCCCCTCCCCCCTTCTCCCCTTTCCCCATATTCTTGGGCTATAATTGGGTTATAGCTTTTCAATAGCAAAGACATTACTCAGAAATAAAAACAAAGCAGGAGGAATCACGTTACCAGATCTCAGACTATACTATAAATCGATAGTGATCAAAACAGCATGGTACTGCCACAAAAATAGAGAGGTAGATTTCTACAACAGAATAGAGAACCAAGAGATGAACCCAGCTACTTACCATTATATGATCTTTGACAAGCTAATTAAAAACATCGAGTGGGGACAAGATTCCCTATTTAACAAATGATGCTGGGTGAACTGGCTGGCGACCTGCAGAAGACTAAAACTTGATCCACTCCTTTCACCACTAACTAAGATAGACTCTCACTGGGTTAAAGATTTAAACTTAAGACATGAAACTATAAAAATACTAGAAGAAAGTTTAGGGAAGACACTTGAATAATCCGGCTATTTTTTTGTTGCAGTTTGGCCAGGGCTGGGTTTGAACCCACCACCCTCAGTATATGGGGCCGGCACCCTACCCACTGAGCCTCAGGCACCGCCCTCTGACCAATACCATTTCTTTCAACAAAATAAGCAAAGGCACAAATGTTCCAGAGTTGGTCAATTCGGTATCTCATATTCCTTTCAGAATTGCAAAAAGTCTATGGCAATTGCAGGTATCACATGTAGAAATATTGACCTAAGGAAAAGGTGTTGCCTGCAGTACATATAATTTTATGAATGAGAAAATCCTATTTTTGAAGCCTTCACCCAACTTCCCTCCAGGATCCACCAGCTAGGATTACCTAAATCAACTCGTGATGTGGGGAATAAATCTGCCATGATTGGCTTAGGCTAGTGGATCTCAATTTTGGCTGCACGTGAGAATCACCTCAAAGGCTTTTAAAAAGCCCATGCTCAGAACATTCTAGAACAGTTAAATCAGAATCTCTGACTGTGGATCCAGGCATCATTTTTAAAACTCCTCAGCTAGGCTGGCTGTGGTGGCTCATGCTTGTAACCCTAGCACTCTGGAAGGCCAAGATGGGTGGATTGCTTGAACTCAGGAGTTCAGAGAACAGCCTGAGCATGAGCAAGACCTTGTATCTATTAAAAACAGAAAAATGAGCCACATGTAGTGGCCAGTGCCTGTAGTCCCAGCTACTGAGGAGGCTGAGGCAGGAGGATCGCTTGAGCCCAGGAGTTTGAGGTTGCTGTGAGCTATGATGAGAATGAGACTCTGTCTCAAAAAAATACAACTCCCTAGCTTATTCTTCTGTGCAGCCAAGTTGGAAAACTCACGGTTTAGACCAATCCCTCTGCTTTATCCTTCCGGAGAGGGAAGCGCTCCCAGCCTCCCATAAAAACAAAAGTGCTTGCTAAAGGGCAAAATTGGAACTCTAAGCAAGGAAAAAATGAGGAATAGCTTTTTGGTAGGCAAATTGCAATGTCTGCGACAGTAACTAATCTGAGCTTCAACTGGCTCCTGCCATTTCTACTTGGATGTTTTGTCCACATCTCAATCTCAACTTGTTTCAAACCAAGTGTTTCAGCCTGACAACAGTTGTTTTAATCACTTAGTACCAGAATTCCCAGGGTACTTTAGGCTCACGTTTTTGGAATTCTTCTTTTCCATTTCTTTTACTCCTGTTTTAAAAGTCACCTAATCCTGTTTTATCCCCGGAGACATTTTCATTTTACTCCACTGTATCCCCCTCTATCCTGGTTCAGGCTGCCTTTGTAGCATTACGCCTGCATTCTGTAACAGCTTCCTCGCTGCCTTCCTGATTCCAGGCTTGAACTCTTTCAGGGCACTCTGCATATCACTGCAGGTTTAAATTCCTAAGATACTGCTATCTTTTTAAAATTTTATTTATTTTTTTAAGATACTGCTATTTTTATGTCATTTTGCACAATGCTTTTTCATGGTTACCCAAATCCTACCTGTTTTTAAGGACTTTTCAGAGTAACTAAAAGACAGATTTCAGAGTTTTCCCATCTTTCAAGGCCTGGTTCTATTGCAGGAAGACAGGCCCAATGGAGAGAACGAACATACAAACACCATGTTTAAAAAGAGGAAGGGCTTTATTTCAGCCTGCAGAGTGATGGCACAGAAGAATTCAAAATGGCCATGTTCCCTGAATGGCTCCGTCTTCTCCTTTTTATCCCCAGTCAAAAAGTTCTGGTCCATGGTCCCTTTCTCATTGGTCAGTTTGAATCAAGCTGGAGAAGCTGGCTCCAGCTTTTATAGAAGCCAAGCAAGAGTTGGTTTCCAGGTCCTAGGAAGTTAAATTTCTACAAATTCCTAAGAGCTGAGTCACCACAGTGAGGACCTCGCAGGTGAATCCTTGGGGGAGTCTCCTTGAGAAGACTTCTGTTCTCTTAGGCCTTACTTTGTCCGGGTATCCTCTCTCAGTTCAAGCCCTAGTTCCTTCAAGAAGCATTCTCCATTTACACCAAGTCTCTTGGATCCGGACAGATCTTGGTTCAACTCCTGACTTTGCCACTTACTACCTAGGTTTCCTTGGCAAGGTGCATAAGTTTTCTGAGTTTCAGTTTTCTCATTTGAAAAGTTAGAATAATACTACTTTCTACCTTGTAGGGTTATTAACAGGATTAAATCTGTTACCTTCTTCTTTGCTTCTTTTCTGACCTCTTATGCTGTCTACTTTTAGTGTATAACTTAGCCTTTTGTTATCTATTGCCCTGCACCCGGGCTCATTGTTTTATGGATATAAATATCATTTCTCCCCAGTTAAGTTCTTTTAAGGGCAGGCACTGTACTTGCCACTTTTCTTGTACACCCTTCTGAATTCTCTTATTGTGTGCTGAGCCCATATAGAAGACATTCCAAATATGTGGGGTGCAGGTGGCTCACACCTGTACTCCCAGCTACATGGGAGGCTAAGGCAGGAGGATTATTTGAGGCCAGGAGTTTGAGACCACCCTGGGCAACATAGTGAAACTCCTATCTTTACACACAAAAAATGTATTCCATAGTACTTGCCAATTGTTTACATATTCAGCATAAACTAAAATTACTATAGGAGCTGGGAGAAAAGAATTGCCTGTAGCTTAAAGGGAAGGAACTTCTATGCAGTCACTTCCTTTTTGCTACCTCCCTTTCAGTCGGTAGCTTCCATGCTTGGTTCCTGGCACTGGGGTTCAGGATCTTACTTGTATAGAAGAATCTCCATCTCAGTTTATACTGCGTTCACTCTTGGCGTAAGGTGGAGGTCTGACCACCGGTGGTTCCGAGTTCTCATTTCAGTGGCCTCTTCACATCAGTAAAGGTCAATGTCTTTGGCTTCCGGTAGGGTGGGGTGATTGTGTGTCAGTGATGGCATGCTTCTCTCATTTGAATCTCCATTTGGCTATTGTTTCTAAGTGTTACCAAAGTTGTTGCAAGGTGATAATGCAAATGGGGATAAAGAAGAGAGTGACTCTGTTTTGGAGAGAAATGTATCACGTATTTTGCTCTGTGGCTTCACACGGTTTGGGGTATTTTTCTTGTTTGTTTCCCCCTCAGGTTGTGATATTCTCCTTGGTTGTAACCCATTTGTGTCAGAATCTTCCAACAACATTGGAAGTTGAGTTGAAAAAAAAAATCCTTGAGTAGAGAATCAGAACACCTGGGTCTGTACCTCTAGCCATTTACTCCTTTTAATTGTGCCTCAGTTTCCTCATGTGTAAAATAGGAATAATGCCTACCCTATCCATTTTATATTGATGTGGAGAGAAAAGATAGTCAGCTGTGTGAACATGGTTAGGGAAGTGAAAATCCTTCACAAATGTACAGACGTGTTATATTATTTTAAATGGAGTTTAAGCATAATCTGGCTTCAAGGGAACATTCTTTGGCCATTGGGAGTTGGTAGATTTGCTTTTGTGATGAAGGATAAGATTTATATTATTGTCCAAAGTTATTTTATGGTTTTCCAACCCTTCTTCCAGTGGCTTGTAGTTATGCATATGTGTGGGAGACGGGTATGCTTCTGAACCCTGTGTTCCAAATGATTTTACCTCGTCACAGGGTCATACATACGAGGTTTATTTTGAAATTCTATTATTTGCATTATAAATAAATCACTCACCTTTCACTGTTCTTGTGAGATTTAGTGATTCATAATTAAATTCATTTTGAAGTATAATAATAATTAACATTCACTGAACATTTACTGTGTGTTAGAAACTGGCCTTAGTCAATTTTATTTTACCTGTGTTTATTTATATGGAGATAATGGTAGTCATGGAAGAAGTTTGAGATGGGTGAGGCTTACTTACATTTTTGTAATCTCCCTCTGACATTTTAATGAAAGCAAGCCTTGGACCAAATTTTTGTCATACACATTAACATTTATTAAATGGACATTAGTAGCACTAATAAAACAGTTCATAACTGAGAAAATGACATGAAGGCTGTGTTGACCAGTTTGATGGAAGTATTTCAGATTGCATGTGAAAACCCCACACTGTACCCCAGAAGTGCATTAATGTACACAGTTACCATTCAATAGAAAAAAAAAACTTTAAAAATAAAAATAAAATAAAATCAGCCAGGAAAAAAAAAACCAGTTCATGCAAACTATTCTAAAAGCTTGATGATGAGGCATTGAAGGGTCACAAGAAGAAGGCATAATCACATTTTGGAAGCAGAATTTTTGTTGTTGTTTTATGTTTTTGTTTTTTTATTTTATTTTTTATTTTTTTGAGACAGAGCCTCAAGCTGTCCCCCTGGGTAGAGTGCTGTGGCATTACAGCTCACAGCAACCTCCAACTCCTGGCTTAAGCATTTCTCTTGCCTCAGCTTGCCAAATAGCTGGGACTATAGGCACCCGCCACAATGCCTGGCTATTTTTTTTTTTTTTTTTGGTCATAGCTATTGTTGTTTTGGCAGGCCTGGGCTGGGTTCAAACCCGCCAGCTCCCGTGTATGTGGCTGGCCCTCTAGCCACTGAGCTACAGGCGCTGAGCCAAAATTTTTTTGGCAGTTTTTGGCTGGAGCCAGCTTTGAACCCACCACTTCCAGTATATGGAGCGCATGCCCTACTCCTTGAGCCACAGGCACTGCCCTCTGGCTATCTTTTAGTTGTAGTTGTCATTGTTGTTTGGCAGGCCCAGGCTGGATTTGAACCCCCCAGCGCTGGTGTATGTGGCCGGCACCTTAGCAGCTTGAGCTACAGGCACCAAGCCTGCTTTGTTTTTAAAGACAGTTACCCAGACTGGCATGCAGTGGTACAATCATAGCTCACCATAGCCTTGGACTCCTGGGCTCAAGAGATGCTCACATCTCTATCTTCCCAGTAGCTGGGACAACTGGTGCATGCTACCATGCCTGGCTAATTTGTTTTGTAGGGACAGGGTTTTGATAGATTGTCCAGGCTGGTCTTGAACCCTGGCCTCAAGCAAATGCTGCGATTATAAACATGAGCCACTATGCCCTGCCATAGAATTTTTACAAATTATTCTTATTAGTTTTGAGACAGGGTCTTACTCTATTGCCCTGGGTAGAGGGCCATGGTTTCATAGCTCACAGCAACCTCAAGTTCTTGGGCTCAAGTGATTCTCTTGTTTCAGGCTCATGAGTAGCTGGGACTATAGGCTCCCACCACTATGCCCAGCCATTTTTAGAGACAAGGTCTTGCTCTGGCTCAGGCTGGTCTATGAACTCCTGAGCTCAAACAATCCACCTGCGATGGCCTCCCAGAGTTCTAGGATTACAGGCGTGACCTTAAAAATTATTTTTATTGGCTCTGCACCTGTGGCTCAAGTGGCTAAGGCACCAGCCATATACACCCAAGGTGGCGGGTTCAAATCCAGCCCAGGCCCGCCAAACAACAATGACGGCTACAACCCCAAAATAGCCGAGATTGTGACGGGCACCTGTGGTCTCAGCTACTTGGGAGGCTGAGGCAGGAGACTTGCTTGAGCCCAGGAGTTGGAGGTTGCTGTGAGCTGTGATGCTGTAGCACTCTACCCAGGGGGATAGCTTGAGGCTCCTGTCTCAAAAAAAAATTATTTTTATTGAAATAATATTTATATAACACTAAATGACCCATTAACCATTTTCAAGTGTGCAATTTGGTGGGATTTAGTGCATTTACAAGGTTGTACAAGCATCACCAATATCTAATTCTAGAACACTTTGTCATCCTGAAAGGAAACCCTATATTCACTAAGCAGTCACTTCCCAATCCCCCTCACTCACTCTCTGGCAACTACTAATCTACTTACTCTCTCTATGGATATACCTATTCTGGAAGTTTCATATAAATGGAATCATTTAATGGGTAACCTTTTATTTCTGGCTTCTTTCACTTAGCATAATGTTTTTAAGTTTCATCCATGTTGTAGCATTTATTAATACTTCATTCCTTTTTATGACAAAAGCATATTCTACTACATAGATATACAACATTTTAAAAAATGCATTCATTCATTGGTGATTCTTTTCATTGTTTCCATATCTTGACTATTGTTAATAGGTCTGCTGGGAACATCCGTGTGCACATATTGTTGGAGTATCTGTTTTCAATGATTTTTTTTGTTTGCTTTACTTTTTTGATTTTGTTTTGTTTTGTATTCTTTTTATATGTTAAATTTTTTTTTTTCTGAAACAGAGTCTCACTCAGTCACCGTGGGGTTGAGTGCCATAGCATCGTAGCTCACAGCAACTTCAAACTCTTGGGCTCAAGTGATTTTCTTGCTTCAGCCTCCCGAGTAGCTGGGACTACAGGC